>NC_132936.1:47343333-47681666 GCF_034638445.1 Ciconia boyciana
ATTTTCTCCAACTGATCCCAGCTCTGATGCCTGAAACTAATTTCATACATATACTTTGTAATAGTAAATACAAACTTGAAAGTTATAAATATTGAATTGTTCTATTTACTATTAACTGTTAATCCAGTAATCAAAACAATTACTAACAGACATAGAAAAATAAATGCTTAAAACTGTCAGACAAATTTTGTTAGCTTCCTAAAACATGTACTGTTCAAGAATTTGTAGGTTTTTTTAGCAACAGTGAATGTAGTCCATATTATATTACTATACATCACTTTGTATGTATATCTACTATACAAGTATATTATACATTATACTTATTACATATGTAACTTATCTTGTGTTTTATACTATCATCCATTAATGTATGCAAGAAAAGAAGAGGAAAGGAAGAAATGAGGGAATAAGAAAAAACTATCTCAGAAATTTCCTATGAATGTAAAGAACTCATCTTTCAGGTCAACCAGAGAGCTGCAATTCAGGCTAGATGCCTGGAAGTGGAACGTAGTTATGTGTTTATTTTTAATTCTCAATCTTCAAAATGCTCTCTTTCACCTTCCATAAAATCAGCATCATACATGTGCATTAAAAAGTATGGCCACAAGGTGGCTCTCAATACTCAGCATTGAAAACTACAAACCTGAAAATGAAATAAAAAAGAATTTCAATTAGCTTTGTTTTCTTAAAATTGTAAGATGTTTCACCTCACTTATTCTTAGAAACATTTATTTCCACACTAGACTAATATTTTGAAGATATTTTAAATTTACTTTGTTCCTCAACATCATGAACCCTTATATAAAGAACTCCAATGAGAGATTTCCAGACTCTAGCTGTAACAGCACCATTTTCCTGTAGTCACATATTCCCCCAAAACTCTGAGCCCTCTTGATAGCCGCAATTCATATATACATAACTGAAATAATTTATTTACTGTTTTTTGATTAAGTTAGTTTTCAACTATTTACAAGTACTAGTTCTGTTTCATGATGAAAACTGCATAAAACTCCTACATAGAACATGAATTTGCATGTGGACAGCATCTTACACATCTTGCTTTTTTCCAATATGCTCTAGCTATATTATTTATGTTCTTAGTTACCATTTTATTTTTTCTTTTACAGGTTTATTAATAGTTGTGGGTTTTGTTGGCAACCTTTGACCCATTTCTGTAGTCGTTTTAGTTTCATAAATTTCTCTGTTTTCATTTAATGTTTATTTTTCCCATAAGTGTGGGAATCTGAAATTTAAAGAAACTGGACCATGTAGGAAAAATAATAAATAGGGCTATGACTGTCAAACCACTAAATAATTATTACTTGATTCTGAACCAAAGAATTGTAGACCTGTACAGTACTCTGAAAGGACAGAAGTGTCTTACAACTATAATCTTGCATATATTCCTCAAACAAGAGATCTTGATGGTTACTTCAAGGAATATGGTCCCTCACAGGAACAAAATCTAAGAGAATACCTGGAAATAACTATTACAGCTATTTTGAAGTTACATGCCCATGGAGCAAGAAACCACATATGTTTTCAATGCTATGCTGCAGTACCAACACTTTTTAACTACACTGTATGAATCAAGAGCTCAGAAAATAATTTCTGAATGTAAGGGATCATTAAAAGAATTATAAGTAATATGGTGCACCTATATGAGTGTTTTTAACCCACAAATCACTGGGACAAATTCACATTTTCTTATTGCTTTCAGTTTCAGAAGCTTGCAGAAAATCCACATCTGCAAAAAGTGTGCTGTGTTTTCTCCATGAAACACCATTTTGTGCTGTATTAAGTTGTGTCCTTAGGGCTTACTCCAAAGCCAACAGTCTCTTTCCCATTAGCTTCAATATGTTTTTCAATTAGATCCTTCAACTGCAAACCAACTAGGACTCTGTTCCATTATTCAGCAATACTACAGTTTAAATGAAAACATGGCAATATAATGCTAAAGGTTTCAAACTCTTTTCAGATTTCTGATTGTTGTCCTTGATAAACATACATAGCACAATACTTGGAAAAAGTGATCTCTAAAATCAAAGACTTTGCACTGGAATTCTACATTTGATTACAAAATTCATGCATATCAAAGCCAGAGGCACCCTCACAGACAGAAAATGTACAATATTTTTCATCCTTGATGCAATGGTCTTTGATTCCTGAGCTAATTGCTTTTATTACTGTTACAAGAGTCTAGAAATACTTTTGCAAAGCTTTTGAAAAAAAAAAAATCTAGAACTCTAAAATCTAGAACCTAAGGATTTTCCATCCACTACTAGGTTTTCAGCATTTTGTCAACAGTTCTCAATATTTTAGAACTTCCAAATTTATAAGCCTATGTTGAACTAACTTCCTACAGTTTTTGTCTATCTTAAAAAAAAGAAGATAGAGAAGAATCCCTAGCACACTAATCACTAAACTAGAGGTCATAACCTTAAACACAGAAATAATGACAGTTTTGCACATGGCAAATTCAAATTTCATCTCATAGTGTCAATACTCACAATCAAAATGAATCATACAGCATCACCTATAGAAAATGACAGATCCTCATAGTAGTCAGCAAAAATCAACATGGCTTCTTCAAAAATGCTGCTCAAGGTCATCATTCAAGTAGATAACATTTTTAGAGAAGCTCTTACAAGTCCTTATTTGGAAAAAAAACTAATTCAAAAGAAAAACATGTCAGAAACCTTGACACTTTCAAGGTTGATGCATAAGATTTCCGAAGCAGAGGTTGAATTTGCCAGTGAAAACTCAGCGGCAGCCAGTAAATATTGCCTCTCAAAGAACCAAGGTGCTGCAAACTCTTTTGTTCACAAGCACTTTGTTGGTGTGCAGGGTGGACTATCTCAGCTCTTGCTGAGTTCAGGCAATCAGCAGCTGTACACATAATGTTTTCCCCCAGGTAACAACTATTATGTTACACAGTTATGTAACACTCCTATTTATTTTTCTTATCTGAAGATATTTTGTGATTGCTAGGAAAAACTTAATATAAATGTTTTTACTTATCTTTACCTATATAAACTTCTTTTTGGTCTTAGTCCTCTTGAATCTGTTGGGAAACATGGACAATCGGCTAATTTTTTTTTTTAGAACCTTTGCTAAGCATCATCAAAATCTTCCAGTATTTAGGGAAATTGCTGGCCTATGTTCACATCTGTCTCAGCAATTCACATTTTTGCAATTTGTGCCTTCCGTCACTAGAAAAGATTCGTCAGAGAAGTTGTGGATAAACTTTTGAAATCACATATGTAGTTTTCTTACAGAGGTGATAAAGCACCACAATGAAGCAAAACTTAGATACAGACAAATATTTTCAGTAAAGTTACAAATATGTTTCGTTAAACATTTTTAAGTGCCTGGGCAGATCAGATATCTGAAGGTGGGATACACAAAACATATATGAGCATTTTGATTTCTATTGCTAGGGGCACAAAACAAACATGAGAAACTTACTCGTGAGGTACTGGGCAGGATAGAGGTATGGGTTACCCTGGCTGCACAAGCACTGTCAAAAGCATGACAACTCCACTATATGCTTACACCATCCTTTAATAAAGAGGTAACAAAGAACTATATATCTTATTAGAATTAGAATGGACCAATGGCTGATTAACTAATTGCTGATATCAGTATAGATAAAGCAAGATAACATAATGCTTATAATCATGTACTGGTTTTAATATATAATATATATAAAGTAATCAAAGTTTAAGTTCCACTACTTTTGACTTAAGAAAATTAAATATTCAAAATCTTTGCTAAGATCTCCTAACTATTATTGATTATCAAAAGAAAAAAATATTCTTCTGCAAATACAGGATGATGCTGAAAAGTTTTCCTTGTCTAATTAGAACTGTTTTAAATGTGAACTGTACCAAGAAATACAAATTCTAAGCCAAAAAACTTTCAAATCTGAAAGTCTTGCGTAAATTTTTTGGAAAAGTTTTCAAGCCATATGCACATCATCTGCAAATATGTCAAAACAGGATCTGTCCTGCTTGTCTATTGTTGTTTTTCTAGTTTTCCTTACAGGTTAGGAATGATTTTACCAACAAAAGTCTGAAGCTGAATAAAACCACTGCCTGAAATGCATTCCAATTCATCTCACAATTTGGTGTATATTCTTAATATTCCCTTAATATCCTATTCTAGAGAATGCATTAGAAGTGTTGACAGTATTAATCTCAAATGGCTTTTCCATTTGGAGTATGGTAAATACCAGGACATGGCACTTCCGGGTTTTTAGAATTTCTTAAAATATTTAGTGCATATATTATATATGAATGTTGCTTGGAGAAGAAACAGATTCTGCTGGTTCCACAGCAGCTGGCAACATAACAGCCATACAGGAGATCATAAACCAAATCTTGCTTCTTAGTCAAGTTGGTTGACCTAATAATTAAAGTTCGTATTTGATAGGAAGGAAATACCCTAGGAAAAAAAACTTACTCCAGTGTCAGTGTTTTTCAGTATGCCTTATCTGAGCACTAGAAATGACTTAGTTTAAGACCTTGTTCTACTAAAAGCCTAACAATTTTCCTGTAATTTCATGTAAATAAAATTTTAAGTTCTAGAAGTTTATTCATTTTTCATTTTCTAGCTTTATTGACTAAAACGAAGTCTTCATCTACTTGTACTGATACTGTCCAAAGACAAAGGCCTGTTTGGTGGGATGGGGATGGTGAACATTTAGTTTTTCTAAGAATTCATACTTAGGCACTGAAATTCACAAGTCTCCTAACATTGCTGTCTTCCTATCTGCACTCTTCCAGCAGCTTCTCACAAGCCATATACTTCCAGATCTGCCTCCCATTCTTTTAGCAATTTTATTTTCATTCCATAATACAGAGTAAGCTCCATTTTTGTTACCTACCATTTTCATTATAGTTCATGCACAGTTTGTGTATACTCTAGCCCTGTCAAAAACATGATGCTGTCAGTCTAGCTCCCACTAGCATAATACATAACTTTTAGTTCTAGTTCTGTCTTTTGGTCAAATGAGCCAAAAATTACTGACATGGTACATGTACAAAGATGTATCCAAATACACATTTATATGATGCTCATTCAAAATCTCAGTAGTGGGATGAAAAGAACACTGTTTTTTAGCTTTTTATGGTTTTTGGAAATCTTCTGTAATCAGTCTCTGGTGTTTTTGATATAACAATCTGCTGATATAACAATCTAGCAACAAAAAGAGGTCTCTGAAATAATTAGGTTGTTCAAAAGAGATTTGGCAAATTTAGGCAAAATTATAATTTTACTGTGATAAAGGTGATATGCAATGGTATCTGTACATCCTAAAGCACAGCTGTTTGTGGTTTTATACACTACAATGCTTTTCTCCAGGACAATGATTTCCAATAAGCAGGGATTCTTCTGAATCTCGGTTGATTTTTGGAATTCCAGTTCAAAGGAGCTTAAGATGAATTCAAAACAACCAGAAGATAAAACTAAATGTTGTAGATATCAAAGCTTCCATATCTTCCGGCCTCCTACTATGGAGAAACGTTGATAATATAAAACATATATATAGGATATGCTAAAAACCAGAGACCGACTATACATGTAATACAACTTAAACCAGAAAAAGAAACATGTGGCAATAAATATTTGGCAGTTCTCTGGAAAAAAATCTGCACAACTTTCCAAAAGTGTGTTTAATTATTTTTTAACCTATTTTGTTTCCTCCAAAGCACCTCCAGCTCTCAGTATGTCGTATTAACAGACTGTGGATCAAATTCAATTCACTCATTCTTAATGGTTGCTTCTAATTGCTCTTTTATTTCAAATTCTTAAAAGTGTGCACTCATTTTACTCATTATATCACAATCCATTTTAACTAGATGTCATTGCAAGTTTCAGCGCAAAAATGCTTCTGTCCAGTTCTGATCTACTCTACATATTGTGCAAATAAATTAAAGGAATAGTTAAAAATCCCAACCAAATTTGTGTAAATTATGGTATTTGGGGGGAGTTGGAAGTGGATGACAACTGAAACAGTGAGCATACATAGCTAAACAATTCCATCAAACCACAATCAAACTCAACTGTTTTTGGAAAGCTTTCTTATTTTGAAAATAAATGAAATTAAGAATATGAACTGAAGTGAAATTTAATATTTTTCTCCATCTGTTAAGAAAATCATGTTTTCGAAATGAAAAACTGAATCAAGCATCTAAAGGTACCTTGGGGAAAAAACAAACCTAATGTTTGCCACAGTCTGGCTTCAACAGGAGGAAATCTATCAATAGGTAAGTGAACAGAATATTTCATGGAACAGGTGAATTTATTTAATTGCACTTATTCTAATGTTTTTAAAGAGACAGTGTGAGATAGTTTCCCATATTGCAGTGATGATTTATATCAAATTAGGTCTTCATGAACATGTATTTTTCAATTATGCCAGGTCAAAAACTTCAATTTTTAATAATTCACAGTCTAAAGATATCCTATACCTTTATTGTTTTACAATATAAATAAATAAATTCACATGAATCCTCAGGGAGCAAAAGAAACACGGTCAGTTAATAGTGATATTCTGAAGGAAAAACATCAAGCAACCCTAGAAGAAAGCACTGAGATTTATGCTACAGGATAACTGTGAACTACAGGTTTTGTTCTGAATTTTATTTCAGGAAAGGCAACTACAAAGGGTGTTCTGTGATGGCCTGCATCTTTAAAGCAATGACCAACCACTTAAAAAAACCCAAACATTATCTCCTTAATTTATAACCCCAAAGAATAGTACTTTGAGACTTTTGCAGTGATCCTTTAAGTCAACTGTGATGCTAGAGAAAAAACTAAAATCGAATACAATTCACTGGACCTCGGAAAATTTACTCTTAGTTCCTGTAAAAGAAATCAAATATAGTTTCTAACAGAATGTCAATCACTGAACAGTATCAAGTCTGTTTGAGAATAATTGCCATGAAATACAAACTATAACTGATCATCAACAAGCAGCATTCACTGTCAGTGCGTGATGCAGAAAACCCACAAATTCTTATTAACTTTTCAATCATTACTCTTCATTACTAATAACTACTGTAGCTACATTATTTCCTGAAAAATTAATTCCTAAGTAGATAGGATCTCTTTAAATACTATTTTCTAGTCAGCATATGGTTTCCATACTAAGCTACTTAAATTGCATGTGACCGGAACCATTTGCCAGTATGGTTTGGTGCATCCTATAAAGAAAAGGTGCCTGAAAAATATGGTTATTGTCTACAGTCTCACTGTGAACATATTGCACAAGATTATGCATTGCAGCCAAGAACTAACTCGCACATCTTGGAAAAGGAATGCAAGACCTAGGGGTCATTAGTAAATTAAGCATTTCTTTTTTAATTTCTTGCCTGGAATAATCTCTAGGGCATGAAAGCAGCTGAAAACAGTTGAGCCAAGTAAGCTCTTTGAGGGAGGGCTGAAGAGGGGCTAGGGCAGAGAGCACCTATGTTGACTTTAATATTATCTTATAATTTCTTCTTGCTGGAGTGTTCACAAGTGACCAGATATTACCAGCCTTTAAGCCTGTTAAATGACAGAAGAAAGTATGAAGAAAAGGGAGCTTTATCCTCTCAAGAAATCTTATGTATTTTTAATATACACCTGAACTTCATTACACATGGTTAAAGCAAGCACTGGCAAAAATCAAAAGTGGCTAATCGGCTGTGCTGCTGAAGTGGAAGGAGTGTAGTCCTGTTTCCCAAACTTGTGAATATGAAAACAATCATACTGGTTTGTTTTTGGTTTTGTTTTTCCCTCCCAAATGGCTTTGAAGTTTTCTTTTGAAATGTGTTTCTTTACTATTAGCATAGCTATTCGATATCCATATACACCTTATGAGATTTCAAGTTGAAATCATCTCACCCAGGGAAGCTATCAATTAACTACTGTGAAAAGACACAGCAAACTTCTTTTTGACCTGGATTACATACTAAAACATTCTAGCAGCTAACTGAAGGAGATTTTCACAGTCAAAGGAAAAAATAATTTTGCATCGCTTTTCTCTCTGTCAGTGCCCCAGAATAAGGTTAAAACTTCAGGAAAGACAAGGAGCTCACAAATTCTCAGGTAAGAAATAGGTAGGAAATGCATAGGAAAATGGTTAAATATATTATACTTCACTTATTTACAGTTAAATATATTATACTTTCACTTATATTGAAATAAGCTAGTTTTACAGTAATATCAACATTTATGCCAATTTTAAGGAAAAAAAATACACATATGCTGCTAATGACTGTGCAAACTTCTGTGACTGCAGAATGAACCAAATAACTTGTTAGAGCTACTCATTACAGTAAGTAATGTTACAGCCTGACATCAAGGAACCTCTATTAGTCTAATATTGTTCCCATATCCCAGAGAGAAAGATGTTTCAGTCTATTTTAATCAAAGACATAAAAAAATAATCTTAGATTTAAATTAAATTAACAATTAAAAGCATTCTTTTAAACAATACAACTTTGAATTTCAGTTTCTATATTTACAAACACAAAGAAAGAAGACATTTTAAAATAATGTATTTACCTTAAGATCTGAATTGACTGAATGCAAATACTGCATTACCTTGCAGAAGGCTGCGATAGACTTCATTTAAGGAAAAAAGCTTAATCATATTATAAATATGACAGCAGTTTCAAAAGTTCTTACTAAGCGCATTTAGTATTTAATAGGAAATTTTGTCAACAATGGAAGGGGATGCTATAGGCAACGCATTATCCTACAGTTTATCAGAGCATTTCCATAGAGGATTAGTAAGAAAAGGCGTTAAATCTTACATTTACAGTGATGAAATTCATTACTGATTTTAACCTGAATAACACTGAAATTGCTGAAAAGTTGTGTACAAAAGCATAAAACATCTTTTTGTAGATCCTTGAACAAAAACATCAGCACCCCTGTCAGCTGTATTTGCAACCTCAGAGATCATTCTAGAAAAAGGTTTGCTAACCCATTTTGCTTCTAGGAGTCCCATTACTAACACAGCACAGCTTCTGGAAGTAGAACAAATATTCATGAGGCAGCTTTCCAGTGATAAACAGGATCAAACTAAGCATTGTTGCATATCAAGTTGAAGCTCATGATAGATAAAACAGAATATATGATCAGGCCCATAGATTAGGGGAAAAAAGTCCATTTTATTTTTCACAGGATAGCAGAAGACTGTTACTTGTTACCTCAGTGCTGTAACTATCAGAGCTCGAGAAACAAGCCAACAAATCTGAAATCCTTAGATCAGAGACTGATTTTCAGAAAGACAGTTGATAACAGAATTCAATCTATACCATATCTTTCATACTTTCTGATGCAAAATAAAAACACTAGAAAATTCCAGTAGTCTGTATACAATGTACAGGAGTACATAGAACTACAAATAGAAAATAGAACTACAAATCTAAAGCTGTGCAAATACAATTTCTAGAGTGACACAAAAAAAGTAACTATCATAACAACAGAAATATACATTAAACTTCAAATGTTTTTCCTTTTTAAAGGTCAGGAAAAGCAAAAGCAAAAGGAATTGTTTACTGTTTCTGTCAACTTTTTATTTCAGTTTACAATAGTTAATGCTCAAGTTAACTCTAATAAATAGGAATACCGCTAAAAAAAACTGAAGGCAACATTTTTCTATTGTTCACAATATATTTCTCTGTAAATAGGTCTCCAAAACCTAAATGTCCATCTAAATCCCTCTTAATACTAAATTCCACAGCTCAGGATTCATTAAAACAGTAGGATCACTCTATACAGAACACATTTTTCTTTAACCTGTCAATTGTTACAATCACATCATCTCATTAATTTTGTCTCTAGCCTTTAAGCAAGACTACTGAATAAAATATCCCATGAAAGAAACAAAGAGCTTCATTCCATTCTCTGAGAGATAATTAGCAAATTTTTCAAAAGCAAAAAAATATAGTAATTATAAAACAAATAGGGAACTTCAATATATGTTTGACATTTAATATAGCCTAATGTATTTGAATACATATCCTCATTTTATTTTTATAGTTTTTTTAATGGCATATCAAATATTAGATATGTTATTAGTAAAACAAAAATAAAATGAGGATTTGCTCTGAAATAATTAAATGTCAAACAAATGATTACACATCAAATATTTGATGAGTGTTCTCTAAAAATTAATTTCTAATAATTTAAAAACATTTGACAGATAATTAAGAGGATTAGTAAAATTGCTTTCAAATTTTAAAGGCCAGCAAAGAATACAATGCTTTTAACTATTCTATTTTTCAGTTCCTCCTGCGTGTTCAGGTAGCCTTCACTTACACTTGCTGCGTCTAGACTAGAACATGCATGATTTGGGCATTACTTATTCTTTTAAGTCATACATTGGATTTCAGATGTTTCTAAACATCATCTTCATCCATTACAGTGACCACTGTATACAGAATACAAAATTAGGATTGTATTACATTATCAAGATTACTCTCTGCCAGGTATTGCTAAATTTCATGTCAGATGAAATTGCAAATCTGAATGGCCTGCAGGCTGATAATTTTGGGAACTGTGCCAATAAAATCCCTTTATACAAGATAGCTCTTGTCAGACAAACATGATATTATCACTATGAAGCTTAAATTAATCACTGCATCACACAGCACTGATATAATATGGTTAGACTTCTGTCAGAAATTTCATTTATATGGTACGGCACTGTGTCCTGGTTTTGGCTGGGATAGAGTTAATTTTCTTCCTAGCAGCTGGCGTACTGCTGTGTTTTGGATTTAGTATGAGAATAATATTGATAACACACTGATGTTTTAGTTGTTGCTAAGTGGTACTTAGTGTAAGTCAAGGACTTTTCAGCTTCCCATGCTCTACCAACTGAGACGGCTGGAGATGCACAAGAAGCTGGGAGGGGGCACAGCCAGGACAGCTGACCCCAACTGGCCCAAGGGCTGTTCCATACCATATGATGTCATGCTCAGTGTATAAACTAGGGGAAAGCTGGCTGGGGGGCTGCTGCTCGGGGACTGGCTGGGCATTGGTTGGCTGGTGGTGAACAACTGCATCGTGCATTACTTGCTTTGTATATTCTTTTATTGTTATTATTATTAATATTTTATTTTATTTCAATTATTAAACTGTTCTTATCTCAACCCATGAGTATTCTCACTTTTACTCTTCCAATTCTCTCCCCCATCCCACCAGGGGCGGGGGCTGGGAGGGAGTGAGCAAGCAGCTGTGTGGTGCTCAGTTGCCAGCTGGGGTTAAACCATTACACACTGGGAATTTAGTACTATATACAATTAATTTCACTTATTAAGGAGATTAAAATTAGGCAATGATGATAAAATAAATTAATTGTATACAGAAATTTTACTTGACAGAATGTCTAATGAGGTTCTTCAAAGATCCAATCTGCCCCATGGATATTTCATATTTGTACCGGTGATCAAAAATTTAAAGTGTGATCATGCTGATTAAAGGTACAGTTTGGAAATCAGAAGCACTCTGAAGGAATGGTAAATGCTTGCAAAGACAGGTCAGTTCCACAATGCCATTTGGCTCACCTACAGGTTGAGCTTTGAGGTATCTGGGAACAAAGAACCTAGGTCACATTTTGAGAATGGATTTTAAAAAGAACCCTGAAAAGCTCTTACAAGTCATGTGTTTTATCATTTTAATACTCAATTTATTGCATAAGATCTATCTGATTTATAGTATAAGGCATAAGAACTGCTATGCCAGGTCAGACTGAAAGTCTGCCTAGAGCAGTAGTCTTTGTGAATAGCAAATGCTTAAGGAAGAGTATGTATCAATGCTCTTCCCAGTATATTCTCCTGGCTACCAGAAATTTGCCATTACGGGACTTACTGAGTAGCTTGACCTACCCCTAATAACAATTTGCTATTACTGAAATGAATAATAACTTTCACAGTGAAAAAATTTAAATTAGTGAAGAGAACCAGCATGAGATCCTAGGTTTAGAGCAGCAGGCAGGCCAATTCAGACATGAAGAACGACATACATCAAGCCTATATACATGTTAGAATTCATTGCTGGAGCTCAAACAGAAATTCAGGCCTTGCTTAGTTCTGTACATCACATTATAAACATTTCACAACAGCTGGTCCTTCTTGTCCACAAAAACTACGAATCCATTAGTGTGTCTCTGCAGTGTTTCTACAACTCTGACTTGTTCTGTTCAGAACCACACTTGGCTGCAATAACAATGTGTTTTTTTCCTGACAGTTTTAATGGTAGAAAACTGAACAGTTATAATTTCTGGTGACAGTCACTTACGCCTATATATGTAGGCTCTGTCTGTACAGCTATGTGGTACTGAAGTTCTTACCTTAGCCAGTAAATCTCTCCAGTATTAGAATTACCAGTGGAGGAGAAAATTCCTACGCTTTCAGGTTACCTGAATGTAGGTGTGTATTGCACGTGCTTCAGATAGTGCTATTCCAGCCTTAGGTGTTTAATTACAGGATGAGTTTATTGGAGGGGGGGGGGGGCAAAAAGTTAAGGGAAAAAAAATCTCTTTATATCCAGCTTGACTTTACTGTGCCTTGTGTCTTTTATCTGTTACACTTCGAAATCTTTAGAAATTTTAGTGCAGAAAGTTCGTATGACAAAACATGGGATTATAAAACTCTTTGGTAAGATGCACATACATTACTGCTGTTACTATAGTCCCTTCTGTTAGAAATATTTACTGCTAAGAAAGAAAAAGAAAATTTAGACTGAACAGTAATAGTATTAATAACAAACCCCCACATGCTCTAATCACTGAAATCTTTGGCATACTCACAGGTCTTAATATGTTAGCTATAATTGCTCAGCAAAATGTTGCTAGCATTTGATGATTATTGATGATTGTTTAAGCAGAGCTGCTGCCTTGGTAGACTATACATCTTATTTGATTAGTATCCTTATTGTGATAACTGTATATAAATAAAAATACACCTCAAAGATATATGCTGTAACATAATAATTTCAATACATGACGTGTATTTTTATTTTAAACAGCAACAAGTTTCCTATGAACAGAGAACAAGTATTAGGATTTCCTTTATATCTTAAAAACTCCTTTTGTAGATAATATTTATCAACTAACAGACACAGAACCAATGAAATATCTAGTTTTTATTGTAAGTAAAATTAAAGTAATTTAACTTTGTTGAATGGATCCTGAAAGAGGACAAATGGAAGTATGTAGGGAAAAGTTATTGGTGATGTTTTGCCACAGACTGCAGCATGACTAGGCCTTCACTCTATTCTTATTATTCCCATTACTAATTTATTTATGCATGTCAATGAAGAAGCCCTTAAGTACACTGGAGTATATAATTTGTATAACAACAACAACAACAATAATATTTTTCCCCAAGATCTAGGTCATATTTACATGCATAAAAAGTAAAATAATGTGAATTTTCATTAACGCAAAATGTGCGTATCAAATGTACTGATCACTGAAAGAATTTAATGAATTATTCTGTCTCTCGATAGTCATTGTAAGATTCAGGGCAGCCACAAGAACATTATGTGAACTCTGCTGGAGAATTCTCTCTCATTCATTGCTATGGTCTTCACATCTCTTCCTTCTTACCAGTCCCTGGTTATAAATTTCTTCTGTTATTGAGTCATACTTGGTCTTGCTTTCCAAGACAACCATCACCAGCTTCATTTGTAACTGCATTTGGCCTCATCTTTTGCGCTCTTCCTAGGTACCAATTCTTAAGAACTTTTCAAATTCTATTGGAAAAGATTCCATAATTTCTCACATTACACTTTCATGCTTCAAGTTCCTTTCTAAGATCTAAGAACACTTGGAAGTGTCTATACCATTCAAGTCATACTGAACTTGTTTCTACAGCTTTTCCTGAAAAAGGGTGATGCTTATAATTTCATGTTAAAAGAAAAGAGTAGGTTCCCCACATGAGAGTTCAAATACCCTTGGGAATTTGCTTAGAATAACAAGTACATTTCACATGAACGTATATAGTGACAATATTTTATTCACATGATGCTAAGTCATCACTGCTTTCAGTGAAGGTGAACTCCTGCCTATTTAAGCCAGTTCTTCAGTGTAAAAGCAGAGATTTTTCTACTTCATGGAAACTTCCAGGGGATTCTACCATGCAATTCTCTGAATAAGCCAAAGACTGCTCTCCTAAACACCACAGTCCTAACTCTCGCTGTTTACCACCACAGCCTTCCTCTGAATACTGAGATTAATCACTGCAACCAAACTTGCCATTCATGGCAACAGTTGCCTCCAGTTCTTCCCTGCTTGAGCAGCAAGCCAAGCAGGGGCCTGGTTGGATTCAAAAACTGTCTCTAAACGCAGCCTGTGAACCTCATGGGTTGCCTGAATAATACTACCATCCCAGAAGACCGAATCATAGAATCATTTAGGCTGGAAGAGACCTTTAAGATCGAGTCCAACCGTTAACCTAACACTGCCAAGTCCACCACTAAACCATGTCCCTAAGCACCACATCTACACAGCTTTTAAATACTTCCAGGGATGGTGACTCAACCACTTCCCTGGGCAGCCTGTTCCTATGCTTAATAACCCTTTCAGTGAAGAATTTTTTCCTAATATCCAATCCAAACCTCCCCTGGCACAACTTGAGGCCATTTCTTCTTGCCCTATCGCTTGTAACATGGGAGAAGAGACCGACACCCACCTCTCTACAACCTCCTTTCAGGTAGTTGTGGAGAGCAATAAGGTCTCCCCTCAGCCTCCACTTCTCCAGGCTAAACAACCCCAGTTCCCTCAGCCATTCCTCATAAGACTTGTGCTCCAGACCCTTCACCAGCTTTGTTGCCCTTCTTTGGACACGCTCCAGCACCTCAATGTCTCTCTTGTAGTGAGGGGCCCAAAACTGAACACAGTATTTGAGGTGTGGCCACACCAGTGCCGAGTACAGGAGGACAATCGCTTCCTTAGTCCTGCTGGCCACACTATTCCTGATACAAGCCAGGATGCTGTTGGCCATCTTGGTCACCTGGGCACACTGCTGGCTCATATTCAGCCGGCTGTCAACCAACACCCCAAGTCCTCTTCTGCTGGGCAGCTTTCCAGCCACTCTTCCCCAAGCCTGTAGCATTGCATGGGGTTGTTGTGACCCAAGTGCAGGACCTGGCACTTGACCTTGTTGAACCTCATACAATTGGCCTCGGCCCATGGATCCAGCCTGTCCAGGTCCCTCTGCAGAGCCTTCCTACCCTCAAGCAGATCAACACTCCTACCCAACTTGGTGTCATTTGCAAACTTAGTGAGGGTGCACTTGATCCCTTCGTCCAGATCATTGATACAGACTTTAAACAGAACTGGCCCCAAAACTGAGCCCTGGGGAACACCACTTGTGACTCGTCGCCAACTGGATTGAACTCCATTCACCACCACTCTTTGGGCCTGGCCATTCAGCCAGTTTTTTACTCAGCGAAGAGTACACCTGTCCAAGCCATGAGCTGCCAGTTTCTCCAGGAGAATGCAGTGGGAAACAGTGTCAAAGGCTTTACTGAAGTCCAGGTAGACATCCACAGCCTTTCCCTCATCCACTAAGAGGGTCACCTTGTCATAGAAGGAGATCAGGTTAGTCAAGCAGGACCTGCCTTTCATAAACCCATGCTGACTGGGCCTGATCACCTGGTTGTCCTGTACGTGCCACGCGATGGCACTCAGGATGATCTGCTCCATAACCTTCCCCAACACTGAGGTCAGACTGACAGGCCTGTACTTCCCCAGATCCTCCTTCCAGCCCTTCTTGTAGATGGACATCATGTTTGCTAACCTCCAGTCAACTGGGACCTCCTTGGTTAGCCAGGACTGCTGATAAATGATTGAAAGTGGCTTGGTGAGCACTTTCACCAGCTTCCTCAGTACCCTTGGGCGGATCCCATCCGGCCCCATAGACTTGTGTGTGTCTAAGTGGTGTAGCAGGTCACTAACCTTTTCCCCTTGGATTATGGGGGCTTCATTCTGCTCCCCGTCCCTGTCTGCCAGCGCAGGGGGCTGGGTACCTGGAGAACAACTGGTCTTACTATTAAAGACTGAGGCAAAGAAGGCATTAAGTACCTCAGCCTTTTCCTCATCCTTTGTCACTATGTTTCCCCCTGCATCCAATAAAGGATGGAGATTCTCCTTAGCCCTCCTTTTGTAGTCAATGTATTTATAAAAACATTTTTATTGTCTTTTACGGCAGTAGACAGATTAAGTTCTAGTTGGGCTTTGGCCCTTCTACTTTTCTCCCTGCATAGCCTCACGACATCCTTGTAGTTCTCCTGAGTGGCCTGCCCCTTCTTCCAAAGGTCATAAACTCTCTTTTTTTTCCTGAGTTTCAGCCAAATCTCTCTGTTCAGCCAGGCCGGTCTTCCTCCCTGCCAGCTTGTCTTTTGGCACATGGGGACGGCCTGCTCCTGCGCCTTTAAGATTTTCTTCTTGAAGAATGTCCAGCCTTCCTGGACTCCTTTGCCCTTCAGGACTGCCTCCCAAGGGACTCTGTCAACCAGGCTCCTAAACAGGCCAAAGTCTGCCCTCTGGAAGCCCAAGGGAGCAGTTCTGCTGACCCCCCTCCTTACTTCTCCAAGAATCAAAATCTCTATCATTTCTTGATCGCTACGCCCAAGATGGCCTCCAGCCGTCACATCACCCACAAGTCCTTCTCTGTTCGCAAACAACAAGTCTAGCAGGGTGCCTTCCCTAGTTGGTTCATTCACCTCACAGTGTCAGGAAGTTGTCTTCCACACACTCCAGAAACTTCCTAGATGGTTGAAAACTCCCGTGAAAACGAAGGCCTGCCAGCAGGGGACTTCCACCAGTAGCTCCTAGTAAGTCACGTCCACTACCTCCCCATGGACAGGTGGTCCATAACAGACCTCAACCACAACCTCCCTGTCTGTTCCTTCCTAGTCTGATCTTGAACCAGACATGAGCTGCACATATCCAGTTTCACTGTGGAGCTCTGTGCAGCCAAAGATCTAACAGAGAGGACAACTCCCATTCCCCCTCTTCCCTGTCTGTCCTTTCCAGTATGGTACATAAGATACATTGCCTCACAGATGTAATCTGCCTGCTATATCCACAAGTAGTAAGTATTATCTGACATCAAAACATGTTCATATTACACATTACTTTCTGAAGCAGTCAGAAACGCTATAAACACAGTTGATTCTTCCTTTTGACATAGTGTAGACTAATACACCTTTTAAAATGCCTTTTACAGTACTATGACTCTAGGATTTCCTGCTCAAGCTGAAGAGCAGCCAGAAAAGAGGCTAGCCAAAACCAGGATACCCGAGCAGAGCAAATTCTGGCAACCAACAGTTCACTCCCTCATGGAAAAGGGTTACTGGGAACAGACAGCTGATTGAATGTGTTATTTTCGCAAGCAGCACATGATCTAAAGATGATAAGACAACTACTTTAAGGAATAGACAATGAGTTTATTAAAAAATACCCTGATTTCAAAATGTGCTTTTCATAATTAAAAAATAAATCAGAAAAGAATCTCTTCTTACTAGTGTAAGAAATCTGATATTACTTAATGTAAAAGACAGTGACAACTTAAGAAAAAAAAGCACCCAACACTGTTACATGCTTCATATTATTCTATGTTTAAAGACTGCTTGTCATAATGTCTACTCATTACATTAAAAAAAAAAATTGAAATAAAAGATTCAGGCATTTCCAATGGAGAATAATCAGATCTTTCATACAATGACAACAACTACACTTCTTGTGGTGACAGTTTTTAAATGTTTCAGGGAATTCCCAGTTAAATTTATTGAGCATCAAAATAACTACTTAATTTGTGGAACTTTGTTGGGAATCTTTCAATTATTTTAATTATTATTTATTAGTTTACCTTCCTAAGATTCTGAGGTAGTATAATAAGAACTATAGTCTCTGGTTGTATTATAGTATGTGAAATGGTTCTTCACAATACCATTCATGCTTCTTCAATTACATTTTATAACATACAAGTCCGTAAACCTTCTGGGCAAAAGAAACACTTTTGCTATTGTAATAATGCAGAAAGCAGTCAAAAGGATCAAAGATTCCCATGAAATAAAAGAGAAGAATTCATTTGCTTTTAATTACAACGAAGGCCAGTTTGTTTTATTACAAAAGTTAGAAAACTTCTGTAAGTATTTTCTGAAGCAAAGTTAGCTTTTCTACAATCTTTCGCACAGATCAACATTTGGAACTACAATCCTCAAACAATTTAAAATTTCATTTAGAACAGAATGCTGGGATTCATAACAAATGTATGTGTGCTGGGGTGGGGATGTACGGGACAGAAGAAAGAGCAGGGAAATTTGCTATTTTACTGAGTATCCCCTAGATTTCAGTGTGATGCACAAATACTCTTAGAAAAAGCAGTTATTTCAGATATGCAGCCAACCAACCTATAGGCCATCTTATCTACCACTCTCTTAATCTGTACTATAAATGCTACCTTAAATCACTATCCAAGCACAGGTAGCAATAACCTGCATTCCAAATAGGTTTAGAACTTCTCTTTTCTCTGTGACATTCTTGTGGTTCCCATCAACATAACAGGATATTTCTAATTCATTTAATCCCAAAATGAAGATAAGAACTAAACATACAGCAGTAGTTTTCACTGAAATACAGGGTGAGTTGGACAAATACTTCTTTGACAGATACCTCACATAATATGCACTGCTGAGATAAGCACATCATTTTTCCTAACTTCTTTATCAATAATTTTGAGTGTCTAAATAAGCACTGGTACTCTCAATAGCTTAAAATATTTTTTTCTGTATTAGCATTAAAAAACTAATATTATTTTTAATAAACTAAGAGTTTCAGATTTTGTTCTAAGAAATCTAATGAGAAAAAGTTCAGCGTTAATTACCAGTGTTACAGTAGAAACATGGGATCTCCATGTTCAGGTTTGATGTTATTTTTATAATGCAGCAGATACTAACATCTACTAGGAAAAGAGGGGCTTTTTAATATGCTATTTTATGAAATATAAGGACATCAGTTTATAACTTAGCATAGTTTTTAAAATATTTATCATAGCTCTCAGAAGCATCTTGACAGAAAGAACATACTTGATCCTGATTTTAAAAAGTTTTCTCTAAAATGGAATTTTCTCTACATTTCAGAAATTTGAATTTACCAACTGTAACATCTATGCTCCATTCATAATTAATAAGTCTGAATGAATCCCTTCACATTCTCTTCAGAGGTATAAAATAAGGTAACATGTTTATTACATCTAAAGACAGACACAGAATCTAAAACCCTCACAAAATTCCTAATTCACAGGGGCCCAAAACATTTAAGAGTTTATCAATACATTTGCCAGTGAGAGAAGGTATCTTATCCATACATTAAACTTTCTACAATTAATAAGTATCTCCTCTATGTTCTGCTGTTTAGTTGGGGAGAGAGAAAGAACATTATTTTTCAAGGAATATTAACAAGACACTGTTAACTCTAATCTTTAGATTAGAGTTAATATCACCAAATGTAATTTAGTGTAATTAATATCACCAAATGTAAATGTCACATATAACACTGAATTAAGAACTGGTTTGGAAATATTCTCTCAGCGGAAATACTGGCATATTGCTTGAATAGATGAAAAGAAGTTGTTGCATACTAAGTTACTTCTGTATGTTATATATTAGAAAAAAATTTGGAAGGTCAGCTAACACAATTCATACAAAGACAGAATGGTTAGAATGCATAAAAATGTACACAGTTTCAGCTGGCAAGTACTTGGCTACTGCTCAAAATACTAGTAATTTATCATCCATACACATATTTTTAAACAAGATCAGATTAAGGGGGCTAAACCCTTGTGAGATTCAAATGGCTTTTCCACTTTTGACTCTCAGGCAGATTACTTTTTGACTGCCCACCATTAGTTGATTCATGAGGAAAGTCTGATGGTTTTGGAAAGGTGGTAAATTTACAGGCTAGGTCAGATTAATACTTTAAGACAGTTTTCTGTCTAAAAGAGTGGATAGTAGCAGATGCTTAAGGAAAGAGTGCAAAAAGCGGGAGATACGTACTCTCCCAAATTGGGGCAATCGGTGGTTTAGGGACTTCCTGAGCTGCAGATTACATGAAGACTACTGTGACCAATGACCACCAAATTATCCTCCTTTAACTTGTCCAATTCTTTTTGATAAATAACTCTCTCTCCAATGCTACAATGGACTTAAGAAATCAAACAATTTCAGACATATAAATGAATTTTAAACTAATAACTTTACTAATGTAACGATAAATATAAATTACGAATCCTCATCTATCTCACATATCAGGCATTCACTTAGATCCAGTGCAGCACTGCAGGGTTCCAAGCATGTACCAAATAGCTTTGAGTCTGGGAAGGTAGTTTTGGGGTCTACCTACACCACTCAGTTCTTTAATTCTTCCCAAGAAACATGAAAGATACAGAGAAAGCACATCATGAGACTCTCTGATTAAAAGGATTTAATACATTTCTTTTGAAAGTGAACTTCACCTGATAAAGCATGCCCTGTTAGACTTTATCCATATTGACCGCTAAGTACAAGTTGCATAAAACACAACCTATTGTCAGCTTTTGTTTAAAAACCTAAAAATAACAGCACTTTCTCTTCCTTCACTATGACTCTTTCCTTCCCTCTATTCAATTCAGCTATTGCACACTTCCCTTCAGAGCAAAATATATCTTCCCAGAAGCTCAAAAATGCTTCATCTATTCCCATCTTGGACTGTCTTGTAAAAATCAATTCTAGGATTGTAACGACTACTAATGTAAATTGTTCACTTACCTGTTTTTCAGCTTGTCCGTAATCCGATCCTTGGGGTGACAAAAAGTGACAAATATGACCATTGTTTTTTGCTTTTTCTCGAAGACCCATAGCAGTTCGTACTGTGGCATTTCTAGCATGAACAAACACCATCACCTTAAGACAGAAAGAAACAGGGCTGATGAGAAATAACAGAAGTCTTAATTAAGCAATGAAAACACTTTAATTACAAAATATTCCCTATAGGAATGAAAAAAAAATAGTTAATACATGACATACTGATGAAAACTAATGTTGCTTTAGGGAAATTAAATGGTAATCCTGCCTATGTCGTATTTAATATTTTCAAAGAACTTTTCAGAAGGTTCTCTTCCTCAGTTCTTTAGTTTTTAAAAGATAGGGGACAATGGCTGGCAATAAACAGTTCATTTTCACAAAGTAGGGAGATTACCATTGATGTAAAGTTTTGTGTTATTTGACACATCCTAAATTATCTCGAAAGCAAATAGTGAGGTGGTAAGTTTGCTGATGGTATGACTTGACTATGTGAGACAGCTGAAACAAAAACTGACTATAAAGAACCTCAGGAAGAACCTCAGGAGGATATTGCAGTCCCAAACCACTGGACAATCAAAGAGAAGAATGAAATTAAGCACCAACAAATGCAAAAAACATAGGGGGATATGAATTTTAAACTAACACACATGATTATGGGTTTTGCTTTGCTTGCATGTGTGGCTTTTGCTTTACCTATTAAACTGTCTTTATCTCAACCCATGAGTTTTCTCACTTTTACTCTTCCGATTCTCTCCCCCATCCTGCTGCAAGGGGAGTGAGCAAGCGGTTGTGTGGGGCTTAGTTGCCGGCTGGGGTTAAACCACGACAAAACCACATACTATCACTCAGTAAGACATCTTAGAAACACTGCGGACATTTCCCTGAAAATATCAACTAAGAGTTGAGTGGTAATCAAAAATTATTTGTACCCATGTCTGCAGTAGGCTTTGGAAATACAGTTGGGTATCATCTACCCAACCCCAATGTCACTTGAAAATGCTTATTACCATCACATGTGGTATCGGAACCAAGAGATAGTAGTGAGATTTTAATACTTATCCCTTTAAGATACGTATATGAAGCAATTTAAACTGAACTGCAAGGCACATTTAAGACGAATCATGGCAGTGAGCCCCCTTATTGGTGTAGAAAGGGAAAAGTGATTAAATACCACTTAATTCCAGTGTAATAACAGTTCTGAATGTCTGTTAACCATATACTGCCGGAAAAGGTACACTATGGAAAACACCCTATATTGTCCCCCTAAGCACTCTGTATTGTCCAGGGTTTGCTTAAATTGACACCACGGCCTTGGTCAGACAACTCTTCAGTTTGATCAAGTATGACAATTTCTCTGTTCTTAAAACTCACATATGGAAAAGAGTGCCTGGCTCTTGAGTAAATGGCAAACACTGTTTTGCAAGTCCATCTAATTTTAATTAAAAATGTAACCATGGAGTTATACTTCTGTTTTAAGGTAGTTTCAGTTTAATTTTAAGACTGGTATGTCAAATTCCAGAGAATTGCAGGTTTAATTTTGGCCTTTTGGCAGCATCATCCTTGTATCAACTTGCAGTGTGTAACTGAATTACTGTAAATGAAATGTTATTAACAAAGTAGCAGTATTTAGGGTATAACTAAACAAGATATTGCCTCTGCTCTTCATTTGGAAATTCATAATTTAATTGTAAATGTATAAAGAACATATGATTTTATATAAAATAGACATAATAGTTGTGAATTTATATAAATTATAAATTAATAATTAAAAAACAAGCAAATTAATTCAGGTGACAATACAGAGAAGACATAAAGAGAGAAACAATGTGTGCATAACTGTTTGCTTACTGGGAGCAATTACTTATTACCTGTTTTAGCTTATTTGATACATCTTTCCACCATCAATTTAGTAACACTGGGACTCTTACAATTATTATAGCTTTCATCTGAGTAGAAATATTCTCAGATACATGTCATGGCAACATACCAATTTTCTCTAACTTAAAAACAACATATTGGCAAAATCTTTTTTAAATTTCTTCAAAAAGTAAGAGGACCAGAACATAACAAAGTACAGTGTATGTCCCTTCTGTCTTGATTAATTGCTTAAGGATTACTTGTCTATTTACCTTTTTGTATTTTTTTCTATAGAAAGCCTGAATAAAAACACATAACTACTCAAAACAGCAGCTTCCTTTTATTAACAGATCCACTATGTTTTCTTCAGTGAATTTTCACTTATAAACTCTGTCAACAGGTTTGACTGAAATATATCTTCACTTTTAAAATCAACTTGATTTTATAGTTTACTAGCTTGTTTCCTGTTCAAATGGAGCCATATTAAAATTTGATCCTTTGCTGAATAGATTAAAAATTAAACTTGTGAAAATAGCTAAATTCTGAAAGTTAAGAACTGAGGAAATACAGTATCGGGCATTGAGGTGAAATAGAAATTTTTTTTTTAATCCAGGTAACTTTGAAACTCCTGAAGTAGGAAGTGTAAAAACATGTGACATGTTGATTCCTTAAAGAAAAAAAGAAAAGAAAAAAACGAATGAAGAAAAAAGAAAAAAGAAAAAAGAAAAAAAAAAGAAAAAAGGAAAAAAAAAAGAAAAAAGGAAAAAAAAAGAAAAAAGGAAAAAAAAAGAAAAAAGGAAAAAAAAGAAAAAAGGAAAAAAAAGAAAAAAGGAAAAAAAAAGAAAAAAGGAAAAAAAGAAAAAAGTCACATATGCACTTAAGGGGTTATATGATTTAACCACAAAATAGGCTTGTTGATTGGTTTTACACCGTATTTTAATCTTTCAGATTCTATTTAATTTCAGTTTTGCATTAACTTTGAAATTGCCACCTACATCTTAAATCTAAAATGGCAACTCTGAGAATGGTGTTTACACAGCATTAATATTATTCAAGTTCAAACATATTAGACATATATTTTTGCATGTTTTCACATAATATCGATAAATATCTTACTGGTTCTCCCGACCTTTTCAAAATTCCTAATCAAAGACCAAATGAAGCGTGGTCTGACTGAATTTTTTTGAGTGAGTGGGAGTTATATGGCTAGAAGAACAAATCTAAAAGAGCAGCTGCAAGAAGGAATGCTTTTAAGCTTTGAAAGGAACTAATAAAAAGTCAAATAAAATAGCAAGCAAATCTGCACACAAGTGTGTATCTATATCCAATAAACCTCTTAATTAACCAAGGTATAATTCTTTATGGCTTGTTTAAACAAGATACAGAGAAAGAGTCATATTAGGAGGTAACGTCAAACTAAAACTAGAGTAAAAAAAAAAAATTAGATGTAACATTTTGGTGGCCTATATCTATTTAAAAACAAAAAAAGGGTAAAAAAAGCTGTACTGGGAAATGCGAACAGGTAAAACCACAAGTCACTACAGTTACACAAAGCAGAGCACAGACTACTAGTCACAGAAAAGATGACAGTAGAAAATAGGCCCTTAATTGAAGAATAGTGATTGCAATGCTTGTATAGAGCCCATTCTTGAAACTGTAAATGTGAGGAAAATTCCTCTTAGTTCCAGTCATAATCAGGTAGAGGCTTTAGGAACTGACACTCTGAAGTCAACTGCACTATGATGTCCTGGTCCTGCTAAGACAATGATAAGCAACACCAGAAAGATAAGGAAATATTATTTTGAAGACTTAGAAGAAAATTTGTTGTTATTTTTCAGGTTCCTTCCCCGCCCTTAATTCTACACCGTGAAAGCAGACGAAACTGTGCTAAAAGTAGTACACTGGGGGATGAAGCGGTCACATTCGTACCTAATTTTTACTAGTCATACAGAAATATTAGGAACTCAACTTAATATGAACCTCTGCAGGAAAATAAAATCTAATAGCTGACACTTTGCTATAGAATATGATACAAACATATAAATGTAAGCATATTGTATAACTGAATCTTGGCCACTGAACATTTCTAAAATGACTACATAGTATTACTTTTGCAATACTTTCAATTAATGTACTTTAAAACACATCACTCAATAATCAGTTTGTCTCACTAGAAAAGAATCTGAATCCTTTTTCAAAGCCTGGTGCCTTGATTTTATTTGAAATGGTGACAGACTTGAGGATTAATCTAAAAAATGACAAAAAATATTATGAAGCACTATGGAAGATTTACCAATGTAATAGTTGTACAGAATTGGGCACACCTCCAGTCATCTACTTGAGATGCTAGATAAAATACAAATGAATTCAAGAAAAGCAGATATTAAAAACACAGCTATGAGGGGTACCAGAAAAGACCAAAATGTCTTAAGAAATAAGACCATAAAATAAATTAAATTGAAACTTCCAAAAAAAAAAAAAAAAAGGAATTCTTGGCAGAAATAAAATTATATAGTCCAGGATACTGGGCAGGGAATTGGAGAAGGGGGGGGGAAAAAAAAAAAAAAAAAAAAAAAAAAGAGAACTACTGTGCAATGCTCACAGTTAAAAGCCCACAAGAATATTACCACTGTAACAGCAGGATTGCTGATACAATATTACAATATTCAAAAGCCATGAAAACACTAATCAAAATGTTTATGAGAAACATTTTCACTTTTTTTTCATGCTGCTGAGAATGTCAACAGTGCTGGAAAAAGAGATGGAGCCTTTTACCTAAAAACAATGAAGATGTTCCTTTCTCAGCACTGCCTACCATAGTATATGTTCAGAAACAATCCTGGGAGCTTTAGGAACTTTTGATACTAGGAGGCACTCAGTTTAGATGCTTCAAGAACTGGAAGATAGATGGATTGGGATCACACTGCACTTTACGCTCCAAGGTCCCTTTATCTTTTGCTTTAATCATTATACTCAAGAAATTTCAATAAGTTAATAATATTGAAAACTTCTTTCTGATATCCAATACTATATATAAAAATAAACTGTAGCCATTACGAGCATCAACATTCTTTTTTCTTCCATTTACGCAGTGAACTGAGTGGTTAATATTTAAAGAGCATATATTTTTGCTTTCAGTTAGCAGAGGCTTGGTACGGACTTGATAAAACTTCAGTTATGATTTCTAAAGCTTCTGCCTACATGCAGCTGAAACTAAACAGGGCAAGTGCAATTCCATGCTGGGTTTTCCACAAGAATTGAAAAACAAGCAGCCTGTTTCTCTGTCAGGTGACTGGAAGATGTTTCAAGTGCATCATTAGGAACAGTAGCTAGGCAGGAGAAATCCAGAAAAAAACCTGGAATTGCCAACCCTGACCTGAAGGAGCTGGCTGGGCTACCATGCAAAATATGTAGAAAATAGCATGGTGCTAAACTGGGAAGCCAGTCTTTAAGAAATAGTCTGTATTTAACCTTCGTTCTTACATTGAAACATTACCTGCCACATTTTGTATGTGAAACAGACAATGCCCAATTAATGAATCAAGACCTAGTTTTTACCTTGTTTTATCTAGCATACTCTGATCAAACCCTTCTCTCAAGAATTAACAGTTCCATAATGGGATTTGCTGTGAGGTTAATCATTACAAGAAGTCAGGATTACAGACCATCAAGAAGAAAAATGTATAAAACATTTTTTCCTCATATTCCTATTTTGCAAGTGAAACTAAGGTTAAGTGTATTCACTGAGTGTGAAACCTAAGATGTGAGATCATACTGCTTACTGTATGTGACTTGATAATAGGAGCTCTACTCTGAGTTTAACTCCACTGAAGCCATGAGCACTCAATACTCTTAACCATCAGATCAACACTTCCGATGTCATAATTCTCAAGATTTAGAAGCCCTGATTAGTAGGTACTTCTAAAGATTTTTATTTCATCAGCTTCAGCTTCTGTAACATCAGACATAAACTGTCAGAGGCAGGAACAAAAATCTAAATTTTCAGTGCAGTCTTTCTCTGTCCTACATAACAGACCATCTCTCCTTTTTCTATTATTCTCTATTGCATCCATCACACGATTTTAATCTTCTGGAATGAAGATGTGTCCTGACACAGAACTACTTCTTTAACATTAAATTCTTGCACTAAACGAACTAAAAGAAATAAAGGTCTAATGCATAAAAACACTCAGAATATTCACTGATCAAAGAACACATTTGATACTCTCTTAACACCTCCTATACGGCTGCTGCTTCTTCTTCTTACAGAATCATTGTACGACAATGCCTGACATCATAGCAATCATTCATCCAGAAAGACATAAGACCTTATTATGCAAACAATAACTAAGAAACAAGCATTATATAACTGTCCTCTACCCAGAAGCCTCTCTACAGCTCTTACAGAAATATACCTAACTTTCAGATGTGTAGCGTGTTTTCTTTACAAAATTTACCTCCCACTGTTTTTAAACTAATACTGTACACTTGAATTCATTGACTTCTATGTATTTCATGATCGCATATCAACACCTGACCAAAATTTTAAATTTAAAATGATTGCACAAATTGCTGACAATAAAAAGAACTTCTCAGTGAGAGGCAGATAGACACCAAGTCTAATTAAAAAAAATATACCAGTTTATTAGCTGATTAGAGGTGCCCAATCTTAAAGTTAACATTTATTTGTAATCTCTGCACATCACCAAATATGTTTGTAAAGAACCAGCCCTAGCTGAAAATTGACACATAACACCTTGTTGAATGTTTTTCCCCCAATGAAGTTGGTAAGCATTTACTAAATACGTTGTGAGACAGCAATATAGTCTTAAGAGGGTTAATTTAGCCTGTCCTAACTGTGTCAGAGAATATTATATTTCAGTGGCAAAATCTCTGTGCATTAAATTATGCAAATACGTTAGGAAAAGTAATTTAGAATAGAGAGAAGCGGTTCCACAGCTACAAGCTGTGTAATTAGATCTGTACTCTGCAGTTCAAAGCTAGCTCTGGTGTATATAGCCCTAGTGCTGAAAGTGTCTGCTGCTGCTCTCCTGAAACCAAAGCTTTTAAATGATAAAAAATATACAAGAAAGGAGAAAGCAAATGTCTCTAGCTAGGTTACCTCCCCAGAATTTTCTTGAAGTATGAAACAAATCAAACGTTTTTACTAAAGGCTTTGTTTAAAAATCACAACAGGAAGTGTTTGCATTCCCCAAGTGTCGCATATTCCAGGTTGTAATCTTTCTGAAACACGTTACTACATCACCAAAGCACTGAAAAGCATGCTATTATTCAAAATACCTATGAGAACTAGTACTTTTCTGTTATCAGAGACATGTTACTAGATGCTAGTAGGACTTATATTTTCACTTAAAGGAGAAAGAAAAAAGACACCACATACACATAACAGAAGTGTCTAAAATTATTCATGAAAATTTATAATCAGGTACTTGAAATCCCTTGAAATGACTTTCTTCTGCCTTGGACAGTAAAGATGCTTGCATTAACTTTTGCTACTGGAAAATGTGTCTTTCAAGCTAACATTTTCTATGATAACTCCAAATTAATCTTTTTTGGGAAGCACACTGACTCTTTCAGGTATCTTTCCATCTTGTTATTAGTGCTGGTCACTCAAATGCTTGAGTTCAGCATCTCTGTTTTATTTAACACCTCTCCTCGAGGACAGAAGGCCTAGGTTTTGCCACCCACTTTGCATCATATCTTTTGAAGAAATTAAGATGAAAGAATGAATTTATTTAATTCAATGTCGATATTAATTATGTAGTTTAGAGACAAGTATATATAATTTATTTTAGCTTCAAGACATTGTTTGCCTTCACCCAGCTAAATCCTTATTACAGGTTCTTTTATGTGGTATCCAGTTCTTGGCCTGGGTATTACTTCTACTAAAAATGAACACTTAGGGATACGGATCAACAGATCAATCTATCCAACCATTTTCTCCCTTAAGGTAAGCATGAAACCTCCTCCAAGTATTTTACAAAACTCAACTCCTAATGAGGTTTCAACACTTCTCCCCGAGGAGCGCTGACTGCACCTATTTATGTTAAAAACATCATCCTTTGCATCTCATTAAACAGAACCATCTCCTAGACTAAGTACAACTCACTAATGTCTAGCCTCATTCTAAGGAATAATGAAATTGTTTCTCTCTTCTGTTGTGATTTCTCCCCAACTGCCAAGATACAGTTCAAAATTCCAGTGCCTAATATTTACAGAATGAAAAGTATATTCCATGCAAAATATAAAAGAAAACAACACACACGGCTCACTAAGAGCTCTTGATTAAAAATACTCACTGCAAAATCAGAATGTCTTGATTACCAGGATCTAAATGATAGCATGACAGTGTATAAATGTGATTCCCCCTTCCTCTCACTAATATCACAATAACTTATGAAGACCACTATCCAGACCTAGTAACTAAAAGAACAGCAATAAAGTATATGAAATAAGAATTTTTATAAGGTGACCTACACTAAAGCTTAAGAAGTTTAATGTAGAAATCTTGCTTTTATTTTAGCAGATTTTTGTATTTTTCATATTAAAGTCTTTTCACATATTAAACAATACCATGGGAATGGAAAAAGCTGAACAGGCTGTGTCACTTACCAAGGCAACAAGAGAATTTGAATTTATTTTCTAATTATTTTAATTCATTTAGTGTATCTTGTATTTAAAAGAAATACTGACATAACCTGCATGTGTATTATGATTGTCTTTTACACTACAGAAAATTGAAGGATTACTAAGCTGCCTACAAACTAGTTCTAATGAGACATTTTATATATCCTTCCTTCTGTATAGAAAATTCTTTACAAGTTAAAAGCAGACTGCATTTACTCATCATATAAAATTAAATAAAGTGCATTAGAATACAGGAATTTTCATTCAAGCTTGAGGGGTCAAAAATGCCAAAAAAATTCAGCAAGAGCCACCATTGAAACATCTGTATGTTCAAGAGAAACATTCAGCAAACTCTGCTGAAGAACAAAGCTACACAATTCCATACAATATTTTAACAGAAAATATTAATAACAACAACAAAGAAATCTATAATGCCACATCAGCTAATCAGTACTGTAATGTAATATATTCTGAACTCTGGACATATTACTATTAATTGCTGTCTCTGCTAAGTTTTGATTTAATTATTCACTCAAAATTATATCCCTGTTTAAACAAAACCTAGGATTTTTGAAAAAACCTCTACAGAATCTAATTTTAAAAAAAATATTTAACATAGCTATTTAATTATATTTCTATTTAGATATACCAGCTTTTAAGGGTAATAATTTCTATTTAGTTCACAGATATTTTTACTATCGTAATGTGCACTTGCTCATTTATCTGCCTGTAATAATACTACTTTTTAAAGACATGTCCTATAATTTCAATGTTTGTATTTCTTTTAATGGGGAAATGTATTTGTTACTTAAGATGTGCCCACCCTAATGAACGTTGTATCCTACAGACCCATCTCATTTTTATTATTGCTCGTTAAATTCTACATAAAAAACTATGGTAAGGACACTATATTGGAACTACGTTCTTAATTTTCTTCCTATCTCTCCTTCCCTCATTTAGCCTTTTGTGTTCTAAATCTATCCATAAAAAAGGCTCTACTATCTTACACATTGTGAAATACTACCATCTTTCTCATTCTTCATTTTCATTTCTCTTACAGTGTCCTTTTTCATGCACCTCTTGCTGTCTTCTCTGACTTGCTACAATCTTTATTGTTATAACTCTATTCTAATTCTCAGTATAAACTTAGTTGCTCCTGGTTTTATTTTCCTCCTTTTTCCTTGTCTTTTCTCTATCTTTGTTTTATCATCTCTAGCAAAAGATCTTCCCATTTAACCACAGACTTTTAAACACAAAACTTGTGGAACTATTATAATTTAAAAAAATTTTTGTAGGCATCACACGTATGTAACATCTTCGTCTTTGGTGCAAAAGAAATCTATTTGGAATAGCCCCAAATAGTTCCAACAATACTTATATATATATATATATATATATATTAACATACCTTTTTCTTGTTTCTGTATAATTTATAGGCATTCTGAAAACTTATTGTTTCACTGATTTCCAAGTGGCAGGAGATGATTTAAAAGGTGCGCAGAATCCCCCATGAAAGGCAGACTCTACCACAAAAAATAGCCTTACTACTGTTAGTTATTATATTTACTTTTTAGGATTATATCTAACAAGATATTTTAGCCTGGGGTGACCAAGGAATTTTTCTTTAACTAGAACTTGATAAATTTTCTTCCTCATCTTCTGACTTTTTTTCCCTTAATTTTAACGTTATAACCTCAACTGAGCTCCTGCTGGTCAGGTCACAGACACGATTTTTTTGTCCTTTTTGAAGATAGGGATGACATATGCTGTCTTTCAGTTCTCAGGAACCTCCCCTGATCACCGTGGTCTTTCAGGAATTATCATGAGTAGCTCTGCAATGACATCAGCCAGCTCCTTCAGCATGTGTGGGTGTCTCCAATCAGGTTGCATAGATTTATGTAAGGGTAAGCTTAAGGGTAAGCCTACTCTGATCTTTCCCATTTGTCTCAGGGACCTTGGGATTCCCATAGGCAAATTTTACTAGCAAAGACCAAGGCGAAAAGGACATTGAGTAGCTCAATCTTCTGCATGTCCTTTGTCACCACATTTCCTGCCCCATTCAGCAAAGAGCCATCATTTTCCCTAGTCGTCTTCTTGCTGCTGCTGTACTTGTGGAAGCCCTTCTTGTTGCATTTACACCCCTTGCCAGATTCACCTCCAGATGGGGTTTTGGCTTTCCTAATCCTACTTCTGCATGCTTGGACAGTGCCTTTATATTTCTCCTGGGTCTCCTGTCCCTGCTTTATCCTCCTGTATGCTTCCTTTCCATGTTTGAGTTTTGTCAGGAGTTTCTTTCTCATCCATGCTGGCCTTAGGCCACCTTTGCTTGATTTCCTGCACATCAGGGGACCATTCTTGAGCTTGGCAGATGTGATCCCTGAAAATCAACCAGCTCTCCTGGACCACCTGCCATAGGATTCTTCCAAGCAGATCCCTAAAGAGGCCAAAGTGCTCTCCTGAAGCTCAGGGCTGTGGTCTAGCTTTTTGCCTTGTTCCCTCCATCAGAATCCTGAACTCCACGATCTCATGGTCACTGCAGCCAAGGCTTCTCCCAGCATTCACATCCTCAACCTGTCCTTCCTTTTTTGTAAGTTCAAGGTCCAGCAGAGCATCAACCCTCATCGGCTCCTCAATCATCTGATCTGGGAAGGTGTCATCAATGAACTCCAGAATCTTCCTGGATTGCTTTTGCCTTGCTGTATTGTCCCTCCAGCAGATATTGGGGTGGCAAAGTCCCCCAGGAAGACCATGGACAGTGAACATGAGGCTTCTTCTAGTTGTCTGAAGAAGAGCTCATCTACTTTATGCCTGATCAGGGGATCTGTAGCAAACTCCCACAACAACGTTGCTCATGTCTGTCTGCTGGCTAATCCTCCTCCTAAGCTCTCAGCTGGCTCATCATCCATCCCTAGGCAGAGCTCCAGGTATCCCTGCTGTGCTCTCACATACAAGCAAGTTTCTTGCCATCCTGGCCTGACCTTGCTCAAGAGCCTGTTTCCACCCATTGCAGCACTCAGTTATGCGAGCTATCACATCATATCTCTGATCTCAACATGATCTTAGCTCAGCAACTGGATGCAGACCCCTGATTTCTCCTTTTTGTTCCATGTGCTGCATGTAGTAGTGCACAGGCACACTCAGTTATGCTCATGTAAAACACGATATTGTGTCTTCTGCCACTGTAAAAATGAAAGATATAGGGGTTCAGTGTAATTTCCATTCCCAGCTATGGATAAAACAGTTCTGGACCTGTAAGTGTGACATTAAGCCTCTAGCATTAAAATAGGAAGCTCTGATGATATCAAACCTTAACACTGAAGAACAGTCAGTGTGTATGCAGCAGCACTAATGGGAGGATGCTTTCGAGTAAAAAATACTTGCCCATATGAAACGTCATGACTCTTCCTTTATACCTATACAACAGTTATACACATTTTCCACTAATGTATGCTGATTGTTTTGTCTGATTTAATTTACATTAGGAAGTTATTAATTACTTTAAAAATTGCAAGCACCTGTGTTTACGATCTTGTTTTATTATATTTTGAATTATATTAGATGGCCTATAAAAGAAATGCTCAGTTATAGAATCAATGTTTAAATATGGATTCTGGACAGTGAAGGAAACCTGTTTCAGAACAGTATAATAGGATCTGTGCTATCTTCAATTTGTAGCATTAGCTAGATGTGTGACAAAATGCAGAGGAAAGAAGAATAGAGTGAAAATTAAAGTAGAGGGCAAATTATTCAACAAGACAAACAAACAATACTGACTCCTACAGGTAGTAGAAATTATTCTAAATTTTAATTGACAGGACAGACATAGAAATAGCAATATGTATTCTTGTATAGAAAATTAATCAAGAATAGCTAGTCTATTACTATGCAAATATATATCATTAGGCAGTTAACAATTGCATTTTTGCAGATGCCAATGGACTTGAACGACAATTATTATTCAAAATTATAAGCAGCTTTTCACTGCATCTTTTTTTAGAAAAACAAGATCATGCAATAATTTGTTTCAAGCATTTCCATTTACCCTGTTCTGACATTAACTATTTTGACTTTGTACAATAACATGTTTCTACATTATCATATTTTTGACAAGTAACACTCCAGAATAAGAGTTGTCATGTCTACTGTATCTCTTCTTATGTTTCCAAAATTATTTATACTTATATGTATAACATCCATAATATGAAAAAATAGCCCAGGAGCCAGTAGTGATAAGCAGATTCTATTCAGCTTTACTGAAGGAAAGGAACATAGAGGATACTGGAGAAATCTTCATATCTATTCCCATTCCTTTTACTTAAGTAAAAAGATTAAGAAAATTGCCATGTCAGCCTCTACATCTTCTGGTTTTGTAAGATCCAGTAATGTAAAAAAACCTACTAAACAATTAAAGAACAGAATAGTCAGGTTTTCTAGCTTATTTCTTATCAGTACTGATTTAAAAACACAGACCTTTATCCAGAAGCTTCTTTTGCTCCTAGTCAACACATTTTCTATGTCATCAGAAAAGTGAAGAACTGCCTTCAAGTATAAGTAATGTTTTACTATGAAACTTAATAAAGTTATGAAAATTTAAATGATGCAACAGTTTGCAAACAATAGTAAACTGTGCTAGAACAATTAGAATGTCCCTTGTAAACCCATACCTTATATACCCAGCTCTTCTCAAGATATCCTCTCCTAAATAAGAATATTATAAATACCTCACAATTAAATACATGAGAATATACAAACGTAACATATTCTGGAGTCACCTCTTCAGTAACCACAAAGAAAACTATCAACACAGTACTACATATGTGAGAAATCTCATACTCTGGAAAGTGAATAGAAGTATAAAGTCAAAAGGAATTTCCTGATGCATCTTAGTGTCTTAATAAAGAGTATTTACTTCCCATCCTCATGGATTCCTCAAAATAACTTATTTTCTATAGCATCCTATATTACTGTATATTTAAAATTAAAACCCACTAATGACATTACTACTGGATTCTCTGGTAACATCTGTTAAAAAGTCTGTTATAGGTATAAGGTCGTGGTGGACAGTAGTTATCTTGTTACATTTTGAATAATTCACAGAAGTTTTGACAATAATCAGGAAGTTTATTAGTTGATACTATCTATTATGTTAAACTAAGCACACAGATCCATTTATTTCGGGGCTACAGAGCAAGAATTTTCAAAAGCTTTGGACCACTGACAATCCTCAACATGTCTTCTGGAGTATCATTTATCCTTGCCATTAAATTCTTACTGAAGTACAATATGAAGCTGACAGGGATCCACAGACTTAACTTCCCACAATCTTCTATACCACTAATGGTCTGCAGTTCCATGTTTGAAAAACAGCTTTTAACATAGAGCTAGTAAAACTCATTGTATTAGGCTGCAAGACTGGTCAAGCTGCCTTTACCAGTAAGCCGTACATCTGTAACTTAACACTTAGGTCATCTACAAAAGGCCAACTGTCTCAAGATGTAACTATTTATTATTTCATTTAAATATAATTTTAGCCTATGAGAAGTTAATAATTTGGAATTAAATCTGATTTTTTGTTTTAATGATTCAATGTATATTCACAATATCAGAAGAATAGTAATTCTAAATAGTAGCACTTGCTACCTTAAACAGTTGTATTACCAATACCAACATCATTGTGTAGCTGTGCAAAACTACAGACATAAACTGAACATCTCATGAACTCATAGTTAATGGAAAGATACTAAATTGGTGCTTCTGGTCTACATAAATTCATTGTGAACAGCCGCGTACACATATACAGACAAGCTACTATGTAAATACAAACATACATGCAAAAATTAGCATAAGGCACAGAAATATAGCACACAAACATTTAGAAGGCTATCGAATTGAAGAATAATGGGTTATTATATACATAACTTGTTATGGAATCCATTTCCAGCAATTTCCTCAGCTGTTCATACAGGTAGCTGACAAGGTATTAAATGCTTAAAGCCAAACAGATTTGACCAGAAAATATTGAGGAAAATAGTACATACGTATCATTTGACAAGAACATGAAACATCTGGTACATAACATTTTTTGAAGCATATCTTCTACACAGCACATCAGTACAGTATTTTTAATTAAAGTATACACAAAGTTTCATTTATTCAGGCATAAGATTATATTAACTATTATATCCTTAAAATTGCAAAAGGCAGTTATTGTGGAAATGAAGTGCATAAATAAATGATGAAGATGCAGAACATAAAAACAGTGCACCATCACTGAATTAGTTTGTCTGTGATTTTGTTAAAGAAACCATACATATAAATGGGTCCTGATTGAGCAAAAGCTGCAAAAGAAATTGTACAGAAAACTATTCAAAGTATTCAAGTCTTCACTTAATCAGCTGACACAGAAATAACATCTAAAATGATCAGCCATAATTCAGCTATCCTGCCAGACCACTTTAGCTTCTGTATTTGTGTATTTTTACTTACATACATGTGTGTATATATAAATATAGAAGCAATATATACACATATATATGCAAATAAGCTATACCAGGTGATGAAGTAGAAGCAATCTGTATAGGTGCAGAGTTACAAAAACTCAGACTGAAATAAACTCTTTAGGCTATAAAATGGAACTCTAGAAAAAACCCAACCTAGATAAAGAATACATCTTAACCAAACCAGTAACTTTTCAGAGTTATTTGTCCAAAGTGTGCTATAGACACTATTTCAACCAGGAAAAATATTAGGACAAGCTTAATTCTCAAGGTACTAGGTTCCAGAGAGACTTCTGAAGAAAATACTGTTTTATTAAATCTTATCTTATGACACAGCTATAAAAGCATTGTCAACAGTTGCAGTAACTAAGCTTATTAAACTTTTATCTTCACATGGCTTCTGCAACCAAATAACAGCTGGAAAACTGATAATAAAGAAATTTAATCCATCATTTTTACAGATGAAATTAATACCTGTCAAATTCACTTCTGACAATTTAATACAATAGATTTAAAATAACTACTCAAGTGTTTCTTTTTTGGTTCAAAACAGCATTGTAAGAAAAACAAGATGACACTTCTTAGTACTGCGAAGTTCAAGTCAATTATTGTAAGCAGAGAACTATTACAGACAATGTGAAGGCTTTATGCGCAATATATAGCACAGAACCAGTTTTGACTACATAAATTCAAGTGTAATCTGTTTCTGATTGGTGACATCAAAAATCCTGATTTGAAAGAGTAAAGTATTAAAAATCTGTGCAAGGTGATACTTAGAAATTATTCCAAGATTTTTAAAAAATATATAGCATCTGAATATTACTTCTAATGAACTAAATGCAGAACAGTGGTACAGAACAACATTTTAATTAAGTACATAAATTCTAATTAATAAAGCAAGCTTGATCTCCAGAAAATTGCATATTAACCACCCAATGCATACACTAATTATAAATTTAACAAGTAAACATGGCTGTATTCTGCACATTAAAAAAAATCCAAATTTAATTTTAAAAGATAAAAGGTAAAGCTTGTCATAGGTATATCAGATGCATTTGAGACAATACTGCAAAAGCAAAATGGTGACACAGAAGAAACCAGCTAAACCTAAGAAACTAGTTCAAATCAGAAGAGCAAAAGCTCAGAAACTAACAAGGTACTTGAAAAAGCACTTTTCTTCAAAAGGTTAAGAAAACTGAACTGAAATAAGCACAAAATGGGCAGTCTGAAATTACCACTCACAGTGCATCATCTAGAATGGATGGTTTGTATAAAGCTGTTCATTGTTTTAAGTAGTTTTCCTCTACATTTTTAGTCCCAGTAGTAAGATTTCCAGCATGCTAATTTTAAGAAGATTGCCATATCTCCACTGGTTTACAGTTCCTAAAGCCTGCTCCACTCAAGTTAACCAGAGTTGTTGCTAAATATGTAGGAATACTACTACTGTATTAACTTTTGGATGTTGTGGTGAGGCTTTCAATAGCTATTGTTTCAAAAATCCAGGTTCTTTGCAACAGACAACCTGGCATCTTTGTCCACCAGAAAAGCTCTTCCTTGTGTACTGAAACCACTTCCTATAAAGCCATGATGTCTCCTCAGTATTTAAGTACTGACACCTTGCGCCTCAATGCCTGCACAGGCAGCAAGGGCAATGAGAACCACAAAAAGATGTCAGAACTTCCACTGAACAGTCAGTTTTTGCTATGAACTGAAAATACTGAGCTCTGTGAGAAAATGAACTTTCAAGGAGTTTCACTGAGTACCGGAACTAGTGGAAGAAAAGCTAAAACAGACAATATGTCATCTCAGATTTACACAGAAAACTCTCAAAATCAGTGGGAAAACAGAGACGTTCATTATCTTAAAAAGGAAAAGAGGTTTCAGAAGACAGGAGAATGCCAAAGGCACTCCAAGCTGAAAACTGTAATAAACAGCCAAATTGGCAAACAAGCAAAGTGCATTGGGTAAGGAACCAGGACTGAAACTTAGATATCTGTGGCTGAAGACAAGCAGAGTAACAGAGTACTGAAGGTCAGAAAAAAACCCAGAGAGGAAAGTAAGGTGCAGAGAGTAAATATGGGAGACCTGCTGAAACAACACCAAGGACAAAGACTTCTTTTGAAAGTTTAAGTAATATCAAAGAGAATCAGCTATCAGGAAAAAAAAAAATAGGTCGCAGAAACAGAAGACATGAGTAGTCTGAGGAATGTGGCAAAAACAAGAGAGTTTTATGAGTGCAGTTTGAAGAAGTACTTCCTCTGGAAGCTTTCAGAGAACTTCAGCAACTCCCCTTCTAATTCATAATCCAAGAAATTAACAGAATCCCAATAAATCTTATGCAATTTCAGGGTTTTACTTTTTTTTGACCAAGAAAGAATGTTCAGACCACAAAAGAAGAAAAGAAATAAAAGAAAAAGAAAAGATAGCAAACAGTAAGGTTCTGACAAATTCGTAACAGCAAAAGTATTTAAGAGGTGATGGGGACAATGAGAGAAACGCATGGTCATCTGTCAGTAACCAAGGTGGTGGGATAAAACAGCAAAAGGTCAGCAACAGAAGGAGATATAACGGATGTAAACCTATATAACCGCAGCGATGGTCAGAGTCAAAAAGAGTTAATTCCCTAGGATACTAACTTAAGCAACTGAACCTTGGGAAAGAGCAACAGCTCCATATTTTTTAGATAAAGGAATTTAACATAAAGTTAAAATTTACATATGATATGTTTGAGAGAAAAAAAAACCCACCCTTAAACCTACTGTCATTTCTCAAAACTCCTAAAAATACTATGTTATTTCTCAAAGCATAACATGACAAGGGTGTTTTCCCGCTCAGACACAGTGAAGATAAAGACAGTATGATAAGTATTGTCCTAAACTAACTAGTAATGCAATGTTTCAATTTATTATAGAAAGGATGTTGATACGTATGGTCTTCTCTCACTGTCTTTGCTGATCTCACGAGGTTCTCTACAGGCTGCCTCGGAAAGGTGCTGCCCGCCACCTGCTCCCGAACTTGTCGCCATTAGATGCCCTTGTCACAGGGCTGTAAAATGTGAAGAAGCTTTTTCAGCTCTGTAGCTGAATTAATGCTGTTAATGCATGTGGCCCACTATTGGTGACTGCCTGACAAGAGACAGCTGTAATCACTTTGAGGGAATGATAATTTTTGGTGGCTGAGCCTTCACCCAGTCTTCAAGGGAACAGTATCCCAGAAGATAAAAGCTGGCAAAAATACTCTACCTGCAACTGAGCGTGGAGTCATATTCTCTGATGAATGGTGTGTAATTTCAGTTTTGTTTTTTTTTTTCTTTGTTTAAAGAATCTTTGGTTTATTAAGAGGTAGAACTAAAACTCTAAAAGTGCAAATCAGTCCAAGAGGATCTAACATCTTTTCAGATAATATAAGAACATAGTAAATTCAAAATACGACATAAAAACAAATATTCACCAGCTAATATCGAGCACAGAAGGACAGTCCCAGGAAAGCAGACTTAACAGCCCTAGAGGTTCTCACTTAAAGCAATCTTAAGAGGTAGGATCGACAGAAAAACCTCCTAATGAAGATCTACATTGTTAGTAATCCTACAAAAAGAGCACATGACCTAAAAAGCACCTGGAAACCTTTAGGACATTTTCTGATCTTACTTCTTCAGTCACTATAAAAAGTTTCTATAACAAAAACCCTACAAAACTCAGTAGGGCAAGCCATCTATCATTATATCTTTCCTCAAGTTAAACAAGAGAATTGTGCTATAAGACAAATGTTATAGCTTCAGTTGCATATGGTAATTTAAAGTGAAGCCTACAAATGAGATATCTCATTAGTTTGAGCAGATGGATCAAAATTAAAGGCTGAATCACCAACTCTTAATTTCCCAGTAGCCAGGAAGAGCTTGAAGTCTTGCAGAGGATGACTGTGGAAAAATCAACATAAAAAGCTCCTCTCCATCTGTCAAAACACATGCTTGTAGAATGCAACTACCTCCTACCAGCCTTAGTCTTAAAAAATGAAAACGCACATACATCTATTGAAACACATGAACATATAACTTCAGTCAAGCATCACACTGTAACCTATAATATGACAGGGACACATCAGCATGACTTCCATAAGAGTAAATTATTTGGTTCCAGCATGGTAGAATTCTTTGAAAATGAGTTAACAGAACAGTAGATAAAGAAAAAATGTTGAATTTATTAAGATGTTCCAAAGACTCTGGTAAAGAATCTTAAAAGAGACAACACTGTGAAAGTTTGACGGCCACAGGAAGGTGTACATTAACTCATGGAACTTTAGAAGAGGGAAAGTATCTTTTCTGATTCTGGTATTTCTGTCTTATGCTTCAGTACAAAACAGAGCAGGTAGGTTTTTGGCTCTCTGGAGCACTGCTAATGAGATCTGTGTCTGTCACACATTACTGCCTGAATAGTTATAAAATTCCAACCATTTCCTGAATTCCATACAGGCATACAAGCGCTGTGGAAATTTTATAAAGTATTGGGGGAGAAGGTGTGAATGTATCTTTCTAAGAAGTATATTTAGAAATAACCACAGCTTTGTTAAAAAGCAAACAAACTACACACATACAATGTAAATAAACACAAGTTTCAAGGATAACACAAGCTAAGGTAACAGAGCATGACAGTAACAGACTATGGTGAACGTGGACACAAGGTAATGGATTTCTAAAAACTAAGAAAATCAGAAGAAGGTGATAACTGTAGAAGGCTATTCTCAAAATTGTGAAAAGACACTAAAGAAAACCTTCCTAGCATAATATTCATCATATTAATTCATAATATTCATCTTCCACTATGGGGCAGGCATTTCCATGTAGATATATCTATGGGACCTTTTTTTTTCTCACCTGCAGCTGGTTTAATGATTAGACAGATCATTTGTCATAGCTTACTCATTAAAAGGAAAAATCCCTAATTTTTAATATGTGGTACAATACTGCATACTATAACTAACTGTATTATACAATGAGCTGATATGCTTGATTCTGCATTGTTAAAGACTGTATACCAGTGTTTGTACATCATTCATTTCAGGATATGTTTCATAAGTTTGTTTCATAAGTGTCAAGACCAATATGTTTTAACTACTCTGAAGAAAAGTCCAGTGTAACTGGTTGGTATTCAGACATATATTTAAGAGAGTTCTGCAACATACCAGAACAAAGATTTTCAAGCAAAGAAAATGCTTAACATTTACAGCCAATTGAATCTAATTAACCAAAGCATTCTGAAACCAAATCAAATTTATATAGCAAGGGAAACCACACTTTTGCTTTGTCTGAAAATACACTCCTTATTTGGTTGTTGGTTTGAAATACAATTTTCAGAAATTGAGATCAGCAATAGTGTCAGCTGCTGAAACTGTAACATTAAGTAGACTACAGTTCTTCACTTAACCTCTTTCAGCTGTAGCTCATGCCTTAAAACACTCGTGCACTCAGCTGGTAGTACAGGAACTAAAACTGTTCTCAAGGAAAGCTACAAAAAACATATCCTGCTAGAATTAAACAACTTATTCTACTTGAATTTTTAAAATAATATTATATTTGTTTGTAGACAGTGTTTTCCTCAGCATGAAGAAAAAAGAGGTGCAATAAACATGCTGGAACAGCATGTAACTTCCTGCCGGGAATCCAAGATATGTTACTTATTTATACATACTGATTTAAAGAATCTGCTACTTGTAGGTTTATCTACAGCAAGTGAAAATATATGAAATCATAACAAGAAATGAAAGATAAGCAACTAAACATACCTCAGTGTTAGGAATTTGGTAAGGTATGTGCATAATTGACAATGAGGAGAAAATAAACTAGAAAGTTCCCTTAGTCCTGCCAACAAATTTTGTTAACAGTCATCACTCAGGAAAATATCAGCATTTCCATATGTAATCTTCATGGAAGTTTTCTGAATGTAGCAACAGTAACTGATATCAACAAGAGAAGATAAGTGGAAGAATGGCGTTAAACCATAGGGAGCAGGAGGACTAAGAAGCTGTTGCTGAAATATTTTTTCCCCCAAGTCATAAACCAACTGTTCATCTTTCAAAAAACACCACAATCTGAATTTTCTGTGAAAAAGTGGGGAAAATGTGCAATTCTTAGCATGGCTGTGTGGGAAAGAGTTTTATATAAAATGTGATTTAGTGAAAAGCCTCTTCAAGGATCACATTGCACTAGCTTTTGTTCCTGCTCTGAACAGGTGCCATACCTGCTACAACTACTGCTGCTCACACTGCTGTACGTGCAAAGTTCTAACAAAAATGAGACGTTGATTGGGGGTGATTCAGGAGCACAATGATAACAGAATGATAAACCATTCAGGCAAATGAGGTAAGCCCACCGTCTTAGTGCAGGGGAATATCAAACTTGAAAATTCACTGCAGAAACCTCTATTGTAAAGCAAAACAAAGGTTTGTGTCCTTTAAAAATAAAACAAAACACAAACCCTAGGATATTTCAAATGACAGCTCTTGTGCACCATGTCTTGAACACTGCATAACTCTCATCCCTCATCTCTAACAGGAGACATTAGAATTTGAAAGATACTGGAAAGGCTCAGAAGAATAACTAAGTGCTGTATTTTTTCTTTTTTTAATCATTAAATGTACCTAAGTCTAAGGTCTCTAAAGTACTGACATACTTTGCCTTGTCATTTTAAAAAGGTGACATAAATATACATTAATTACTTTTTAAAAGTGACATAAATACACATCAATTACTTTAAGGGATATATAAAGTACCAGGAATTTTCATCTTAGCTAGAAACTAACTTTATTTAGCCAGTTTAGATTTTCTTGCATGCTGTTTCTATAAAGTGTTTTCAAGATTAGAGAAGACCTCTGAAGTGACGTATCTCAAAATAATACAAAAAAATTAAAAAAAAAAAATTCTTAATACATCATTACAATGATCAAAACTAATTTCTTTATATGTGTTCTGAATGCAAACCAAAAGAAAAAAATAAATACCTGCTGTCCAGCCATTATTTGCTTCAGCACATTTTCATAACATACTTCATCCATATGATTCAGCTGCTGCACCTGGAAAACAAACATCATACCTCATATTAAAAGCATTTCTATCTTTGTAGATTTTCTACTACATATCAAGCAATTTACAGAGATCCATGAAAAAAAAAAGTGATTATGCAATTAAATTTATAATATACTGATTCCCATTCCTACCAATATCTTTTTGGTATTCTGTCCTGGTTTTGGCTGGGATAGAGTTAATTTTCTTTATAGTAGCTTGTATGGGACTATGTTTTGGATTTGTGCTGAAAACAGTGTTGATAATACAGAGATGTTTCGGTTGTTGCTAAGCAGAGCCTATACTAAATCAAGGACTTTTCAGCGTCCCATGCTCTGCCAGGTGCACAAGAAGCTGGGAGGGGGCACAGCCAGGACAGCTGACCCCAACTGACCAAAGGGATATTCCATACCATATGACATCAGGCCCAGTATATGAAGGTGGGGAAGAAGGAAGGCGGGGGGGGGGGGGGGGGGAACGGGACATTTGGAGTGATGACGTTTATCTTCGCAAAGGAACCGATACGCATGATGGAGCCCTGCTTTCCTGGAGATGGCTGAACACTTCCCTGCCCATGGAAAGGAGTGAATGAATTCCTTGCTTTGCTTTGCTTGTGTGTACAGCTTCTGCTTTACCTATTAAACTGTCTTTATCTCAACCCACGAGTCTTCTCACTTTTACTCTTCTGATTCTCTCCCCCATCCCACCAGGGGGAAGCGAGCGAGCGCCTGTGTGGGACTTAGTTGCCAGCTGGGGTTCAACCACAACATATTCTTAAATTCACAAATAGAACATGAAAATAACTATCTAAAGTACAAGTAAGGGCAATGGATACAAAATTTATTATGTGGCTTTGTTGGTTTCTTTAATGACAGAAGAGACATAACTCAGTTCTATTCTTTAATTTATGTGTTTCGTATTAAGGAATCTTACTTCTACAGGATACTGATGAAGTATCCATTTAATACATCATCTTACCTAACATTAATTCTTTCCATTTGGTACTGTAAAAATAGTTTTTACATTGCAGATATACATATCCAGGAAATTACGGATTGTCAGCTTTTTTGCCATAGGAAACAGAAATTTCTTCATAGTTCAGTCATGCATAGGAACCAGTGGGAGTACCATGTACAGAGTTTCCAATTATGGATAAATAAAATGTTTCAGAAAGGTTCCAAAATAAAAACTTCAGTTAAAATAAAAAGTATTCTTCAAGCTACTCTAAAGATTTCTTTTTCAATTTCTTTAATGTATCACAATATAAATAGCATGTATCTACTTGAATGCACCTCAGTATTAAGGCTGTGACAAATCAAAATAAATGAAGTTCAAAATCAGAACAATCACTCCATTCTTCATTTGTGCATTCATGGGTGGAAAGAAGGTAGTTGTTTTATAACCAAATTTTTTTGACACCAAGAAACGTTTTACAAGAGCAAAGCATGTAAGAATTCGAAAATGGAAATTTAGTACTTGGAGTTATCTAGAATAGCTGAAAGTTGAAAACCACAGCTTTAAAACAGCTTTAGAGGGAAGAAGAGAACATTCATATTTGGCATCGTACAAGCATAGTAACAAAAAGATGAGACAATATGGACACGTGTGTGAGAGAGAAGTAGCCAGTCTAATTATTCTGAAAAGGAGAGGTTAGCATTTTAATTAATTATTTTTTCAAATAATAGCAAGTGAAAATCATTAAGGAGATACGTATACAGGCAGTGCATAAATACAAATGTGGACATATATATATAGAAAAAAATACATACAAACTCAACTTTATGTATTCTTTGCATTTATACCTAAAGAGGAAAACATAAACATGCATAAAGAAAAGTAACTGACATTAAAGAAAAATATCTGACATTAACAGACTTCCAACTGAAGAAGCCAAACTTTAGTCTTGGTCCCATATGCTCTAAGAGTTTCAACATACAGTGTTCTAAGAGCTTTCCTGGCTAACTTCTATGCATAATAAATATACCACACTGTCCTTGCCTTTGAAAGCTTGCCTACAGTTTGCATGTGATTTGGCAAATCATGAAATCAGTTCAAAATTTGTTGGGAGGTTTTTTGGATGAAGGATGTCAGAAAGCTGTGGTAAAGCATCTACCTAAATAAACCAACAGCATTCTATCTCCTTGCAACTCATCAGTGTGGATATAGACATAGTATTTATTGCACTTGCTGATGTTCTGCAAGAACTGCTTTTGATTCTGGGAGTTCTTACACTGCTTTCCTCCTCTCATATAGAGCAGAAGGATGTTGATATTGGCAATAATTTGGCAGCTTTAGTATTAGCGTTATGCTGAACAGAATCCTTTCTCAAAGAGGCTTAATACTTTTACTTTTCATTTGATATAAAGTGTATTATCTTAATTGCAAAATGTATTTTACTCTCTGAAATCTCTAATGACATTCTTCCGAAAAGCAAAAAGACAAACTCCTGGCTGTGGTATTACCAAAACAGTTGTCTTTGTTTGCCAGGTACTTACATTTCAGAATAACTACTACCTCCTAATATTTCCTCATGTTCTCATGGTTTTTTTAGAGAATTTACTGGTTTTTTTTAATAATTTCAAACTTTACAGGATACTTTGCATATTTCTTTGATTTTTAAAACACAAATGCATTCTAAAGTGAGTTTGAAGAAATTGAGTATTCCTTTTTTCTTACCATACAGTGGAAATAAACTACATATTCAAATCAAGTATAAGGAAAAGATTAAAGAAAAGCAACAGCAAATAACAGTGAAGGTACTTGAAACAATTAATGAAGGTTAAAATATGCAAATCATGGTAAGCACCATATGGTAAACTATTCTTGTGTGTATAGACTTGAAATGGCTCCCTACAGTTGTAAAATAAGTTTTATTCCTGCACTGCAGATGGAATGAACTACTTAAATAACCTAGTAAGAAAGGCAATGTCCATTTTTACAAAAAAGAAAAAAAGTGCTATTATCGATTAAGCTAGAAAATGAACTTTTGATTGAAAATGTTCTGGTTTCTATTAAATTAAATCATAGCAGAATAAGATTTTCTAAGAGTTGAGCTATATAAGCTTTAATTATCAGCTAGTGAGATATATAGGAAATCTTATGGAAAAGTGTTTGTATTAATTCCTGCATTAAAAGAAGAATTATAATTTACATGTCAAGTGGCACTGCATTTACGATTTTCAATAAGAATATTATAACTGACCACAGCCTTACTGCTTCCCAAAATGAGCAAGAGCCCAGAGAGTAAAGAAGCTTATTTAGGGACTACTTTAATGCGTTTTATATCAGACATGCACATATGATAGTTAATGGCTTAGCATGCTAAGGTTTTTATCAATAACACATATCCAACTACTATTAATGCATGTTATATTAATATATATATATATCCAGATTTCATAAATGAGTATTTTTCTTACAACATTACTCATGCATCCTTACAGCCAAACAAGAAGCTCCACTGTTTCTAGCAAAATGGAAAACTGAAATGAGAAAGGCAGAATAATCAGCTGCTACAGTGACTCTGCAGTTGAGGGTGATGATTTCTCCTTAAGCAAGCAAAAATTACTAGCGAAGCGCCGGCAATGTAAAGCTAGATACCATTGTATCCAATTGCAACAAGGCCTATTTACAAGTATTGTAAACTGAGGAAATACGATTCTTAAGGCACCCTTCAATTATGTATATCTTTATACAGAAGAAAACATGCTTCATAAAACACCTGTAGCATAATAAACCAGTACCCCCTACACATACATATGTGAAGCACGATCAAAACAAACAGCAACCTTCTCTTTGGCATTCATGATTCTTTACCTTATTGGTTGTCTTAATTCCTATAAAGGTTTGCCCCAGTGGTACAGGTCGGAAACGGCCATCAAAGTAGAATAGTCCAATGCAGGGATTGACATGTAGAAATGTAGCAACATCAAGATAATTGGGTAATGTAGCTGAAAGGCCCAAAATCCTAATCATACTTTGTGTAGATTCAACCTATTAAAAAACAGAAAACCTGTAAATGATCCAAGTGTTATAAGCCAAGAAATCAAGCACAGAGTTTTAAAACGTCCCTTATAAAACAGTAATGTGAAAGAAGCATTTAATATTTTCTACAGAAGGTGAACAATAGATGTGAGTTAGTGATTACCCTCTATTGAAGAAACCAGAGCACTCTGCAATTCCATCAGATCTTGCTTATTCATCTTTCTATTTTATTGTACTTTTTGCCCTCCAAAAGGTTAGCAGTCATTAATTGACATGAAGGAACAATAGCAGTAAAACTGGCTTTGTTAAGAAGGGATAGTCCAATTTATAGGCAAAACTAGGACAGATAATTTGGTATCATTTCTTCCTTAGTCCAAATCACACCACAATTCTGAAAAGAAAGAAGAATGTAATTCATATCATTCCTCGGTCTTGGCTTTTGCTTAGACCTTTCCACAACTCTCTTAGGCAATCTATTCTAGCTCATTACTATGTGCATTTCTCCAGTATGTAGCAGTACTTCTGCAGAGTTTAAGATATTTAAATACCAAGAAGTTGCTCTGCAACAGACATTTTTTCTATCCTTTTTTTTTTTTAAATGCCCCAAGTGTTTGCATTACATGCCTTCCCATCCAATAAGGGACAGAAATGGTGCTTTACAATGAAATACTCTGTTCCGTATAAAAGCTTGCATATTACATGTATTTCCAGGCAATTTTCAAAAAGAATGAAACCAGCCAAAAGACTTGAATGAGGAAAGTAAGCAAGAATTTTCCCATTTCCTTCTGGAATACTAAGAGCCATGTAGGCTGTCTCACAACTTTCTTACTAGCACAATTATTTAGAAGCAAAGTTCACAGTAATTTTCCTCAAAAGGCTTTTTATACACTATAACTGAAGCCATATATGAGGTTCTCAGCTTGTCTCAAATGCGTGAATGTCTCATGATGAGTAAGGCTGGAAACTTCTACCTGCCTAAGTCCTGTTCAAAACAATATGAGGTTTTACTTAGAATACAGGTGTTTGAGTTAAAGTGAAAGGAAGTGCCATGTAATTAAAAACAGATGAATTAAAAGTTTTCAAAAAAGATGATTAAAAAGTATATGAAGAGCATTCTCAAGGAAGATAAAATACACCATACCATAACACAGACCTGGCGAATAACAAGCACACCAAAATAATAAATCGCAAAAGAAACCACCCCCCACAACTCCACAGACATCAAGCAGGCAAAGTAAACCACTACGTTGCCTGGTAATGGACATGTCCCCTGGCAAAAATTTGGTGTGGACGCAACCAACTAAACGACACGGAAAACCTGGTGATTGACCCTTTTGCACTTATACAAAGAGAGCTTTGCAAAGGAAACACCATGTACAATAAAATCTTATATGTAAACATAAATTTTGAGCTGACTGGGACAAATGAGAGATTTCATTTTCAAAAGTCTTCCATCTGCAGAGGGAACAAAAGCAGCATTCACCTTTAAGAGTACAAAAAAGCATTATCATTTCTTATACATCTTTTTATAGCTGGATTATGTGATGACCTAAGGGCTACAGTCAACCTCAACCACACACTTTTGAGGGGGTTTTTGTTGTTGTTGGTTTTTTTTTTTTTTTTTGGGGGGGGGGGAGGTGGGGGGAGCAAAGTGGGTGGTTTTATTTTTTGTTTGTTTGGGTTTGGTTTGGTTTTGGCTCTGTCCCCTGGAGCACCATCTCCTTCTGCACTGACCTTGGTGTCTGCGGGGTTGTTTCTCACATGTTTTTCTTCACTCCTATCTCTCTCAACTGCTGCACAGTGTTCTTACCCTTTCTTAAATATGCTTTTACAGAGGCACCACCACCTTGGCTGCGGGGCTCAGCCGTGCTCTACGGTGGGTCCGTTGGAGCCGGCTGGAACCGGCTGTGTCCCGCATGGGGCGGCCCGGGCCTCTCCTCACAGAGGCCGCCCTGCAGCCTCCCACTACCAGCACCTGGCACCTGCACCCAGTACAAAAGTTTAATTTACTTAATGTTTATATACTATTTTTTTTATACTTGAATCTGTAAAAACAGTAACCACTTGCTGACATATTTATCCTGTACTTTGTTCACAATCACCTGATAATAAGTACAAAAATCTGGAAGTGTAACTGAGCTCCAATCTGGAAAATATTATTTGATTTTGCTAAATTCAATAACAATTTTTTCCAAATCTCCTAAGAGCCTGAAAGCACTAGTTTGAAAATGTGCTCAGTTCCATCTGAAGGTAGGAAAGCATTTCAAGTATTTAAACAATTAACAAGAAATCTGCTTAATAACCATGGAAGTATGAATTTTTACAGCAATTAACTGTAAGCTGTTTGTTCAGAGTTTTCTTTCAAAATACAAACAATGCTTAGAGAACGGTTACAGTTTACTGAGACCTGCCACTTTCAAAACCTTTGCAAAAAGAAGCCATTTAACTTCACTAATCTGGCAGTTGGCCCTGGAGTTAAGGCGCTGATTGAAAACCCTGAATTACAACTCCACATGAAAACCACAGCAGACAGTTAACACAAGCAAGTAATTAAAATTACGAATATGCATAGCACATTTTAAAACAAAGTATATTTTTATATATTATATATTATACTTTACATATATTTCTGCATACATACATACTGCCTACATAATTTTTTCAATTTATAAATCTAAAATTTACAAATCATTTGGACAATTAATTTTCTATTTATACCAAGCCACAAAAATCAAGTCAGAGTGCTATAAGAAATCAGGCAATAATGTCTTTTGCTCTATAGTAACATTTTGTTAGTCTTCATAATTAAAGACTATTAAACTCTAAATCATTCCATCAATATCTTTGACTTCTTTCAAGGCCATCCAAACAAAAAAAAAATCTTTATTTTTTACTATACTTTTATATTCACTTAGCAACACAAAATATCAATAATTATTATATATATATAAAAAAAAATCAAGAAGCAAAAAGAGGTACATTTACCCTAAAAGACAAAATGTATCACAATAATTCTCCCAATTACTTTATGCTCACATCAAACTCAAACCCTACGTGTCTGCACATCATCACATACACATACAGAATGACTTTTGTTTATTCTTTTAATTATACACAGCCATATACAAACAGCAGTGACTAAAACTGTGTTAAACGTTAGAAAAACAAAATTACCTGAATATGCAACCGTAACACGATTTATTTTTGCATTTTCTCTGTGATTATAATTCACTTTCAATTATTTATCTATTATTCATCTATCCAAGCACTATAGAGACTTAATTTTTCATAACGGTTTTTAGAATTCTAACATATTTTTAGAACAGAATTCACTGCATACATTTTTAAACTACTTTTCTGACTTTCCCTTTAAGAGCAAGCATTAATACATTTTGCTCTCAGATACTTCTAAAGAAAAGTAAGTCTTGAAAGTGTACAGATGTCCTTTGTAAATACAGTCCATTCAAACCTTAATATTTTTCATGTGCTGGATCACTTATTATTTGGTCCTAGAAGTCCCAATTAAGAGATTGTGCCTTCATATACAAGACACTAGGAACACATAGTGTATTCCTGAAATTGCAGTAAAAATTACTGAAAAGACATTTTGGATGACAAAGTTTTCTGTTTACATTCCCTATCACTGGCTGGTGGTAAGCAGCTAAGTGCGTTTTCTTCACTACTGGCACACAATCTCAAACATTTTAATCCTCATATGTGTTTAATTATCTCAGTAAAAATATAAGCACCATTTGGAACTTACAAGGCCTTATTTGGAAAACTGAACTGTCACAGTATTTGCACATCATGTTCTTCAAAAGCTTTCCTATATTTTATTGATTTGCTATTACATGAAGAAATAAAATTGCCATAACTATATTTAAGTGACATATCTAATTAGTATATCTAATTCAGAAGCATTCACGATGGCATGTAGAGAATTGACAGCATGTTCACCATGTACGTTCTCAGAACACGATTATCACACCATGAAATTCCACGTGTACAGAAAAAATAAACAGAAGATAGCTATCCAGCACCGATTTCCACACTCAAGCATCATCTGCGTTTACACTGTAAATGATAAAGGATCAGGTATGGGAAGTGCCTCTCTGGATTGTAAATTGAGCACAGCAGGATCATTTTCTTCCTAATAGGTTTTAAGATTTGCATATCATCTCATTACATTACAGCCGCCACTTGAGAGCATACAGAGCATGCACAGAGATACTTTTTTATCTGACTTCTAAAGTTCTTCCTGAACTTTGTGATCTTGGCAGTCTTCCCATCTCCATGTATTAAAATATCACATTCACAGAATGAATTACAATCAAGCTGGAAAGCATATCCATGATTGTTCAACTCGAGCACAGAATTAAGTGAAGCAGACAAGTTTACATATTCTAATCTTTGAAGAATTGTCCACTGGTTAGAAATTAATCTGATATTCAGATGACCCAGGATCACTTCAACATACCCTCTACAGTCAGTCTGTATGCCCTTCAGATGTACACTAAAGACAAGATACACAGAAAATTAGACACAAGTGTTTCTTAGTTTTTAGTCTAGATGTTCAAGAAGATGAATTCTTAACATAGGTTCCTGAGTTCCCTGATCAACAGTGGTAAGAATGAAGTACTGCGTACAGGGATTCACATTAGTTATGAGTTAGATACCACCCTGCCCTGAGAATGTCTCTAAGTCTCAGCCTCTCACAAGATCTATGTTTTTCACATTATCCAAAAAAAAGGAGAAAAAGAAAGGAAAAAAAGGAGGAATTCTTAGAATATTTTTTTTTTAAATAATTAAAGGTGTTTCAAAATGACTAAGAAGGAAGTTTGTTAAAATGTTTCACCAGTGTTTACTTGTTTATTGATATCTAGTTTACTGTCTAATGAAAGAATTAAGTTGCCAATCAGTCCTCATAGGTGGTAATTTCCTAGTTTTAGGAACAAAAATGAAAAAACCAGTAAAACTGCAAAATCAAAGGTACATATTAAAAATGCAGTTACTAATACTGTTTTGAAGATTCTACATAGGATATCTACAACACAAATGCTCTGCACAGAATGCATTTGTTACTAGGCAACCATCTAGTTAAGTAATTTTATAAATGAGTTTTACTCTGCTTCCAATGAACCCTGAAAATACTGTGATCTCAGTCCTCCATTTAGAACATATTTAAAAATCTAGAAGTAGTGAAAAAATGTAACCATGCAGAAAGCACTATTAGAAGCCATATTGTTCTCCCTCAGCTAAATATTAAGTATGCAATACTTTGCCTTAAGAAATTACATTTTGAATATACCTATTAAGAGATTTCTATGCCCTGCAAAGTGCCATGTCAGTTTTTCTTGAATGACAGAATGCCTTTTCATGCTATGCTTACTGTTTTGTTCCCAAACTAAGAAACAAAAAGAAATATGAACCCTTCTACAAATCAGCTTAACTGCTTTACCATATTATGAAAGAACATAAAACATATGACAATCACTATTACCTTTTAAACTCCATGGATATATCATGAAAATGGAAGAATGTTCACACATCAAGAATAAAAAAATGACATGCAGAATGACTTCCTGACATCACTTGCATGCAAAGTAACAGAAAAGCTTCTGAAGATTAATTCAAATATCCGATACATAACATTTTCCAAATGGAGTTTAGGTTTTGTTTTAAAAAAGTATGTTGTTTTAAAAAAGTCATTTTTACACAACTACAAGGTTGCCAGAAAAGACAACAAGATAGGTCTAGACTCATGTAAGGCATTAGACATACGGCTGCACAACATACTGTTTAAAAATAACATCACAGCATAGCGAAAAAAAAGTATTAAATTTATCACAAGCTGATGAACTGACAGATTTTAAAGAGAATGTATAATTGAAAAACAGCAATTAAAAAGGTTTTCCTCTAATTGCTTTCTAAGCCCGACTCTATTCAATAATTTTATCCACGATATGCAGTAAATAAAAAATAACTGGTGACAAGAAGAGCAGGTGATTGGCAGAATTAATATAACTGATGTGTGTGTCAGCCATACAGATAAATCTAGGTTGATGGTCCCATTCAAACTAAGTTTCTTTTAATTTAGCTCATTCTAAAACAGGCCACAGCTGCAAAACGAGACACTATTCTCAGGAAACATTCTAATAGCAACAAGTGAATCCTGCAGCAACTATAAAGAGGTTTGTCTGAGGACTTAGTGAACAAGCATCTGAATGCAATCTCTGAAGATTATGTGTTAGCAAATTAAGTACATGCAATTTTTAGAGGTAAAAAAAGGACAGAACTGAGTAATAGGAGGAAAATGCTGTAAAAATACATATTGCAAATATAAGAAAGCTCAGCGAAAAAAGCCCCACAACACTTATAGTTGGAAACCAAAAAATTATTGTAGAAGTAATTTCAGTAAGCTTGTTTGGCTTATTCTGTAAAAGAAGATGCTGAGAAACTTGATCAGCCCATATAAGGAACATCAAAGGGAGAAAAGACTAACAGCAGTCACTCAAGATGAGAAATTAACCAAATGAAATGCCAATGTCATTATTTACTGATGCATTCTAGTCCCAAAAGACACATATAGGAACTACAGTGGGCTATCATTAGAAAAAAGATATATAGATCTAATCAGCTGTTTTTAGGTCATTAGCTATCAGCCTTGCTTTTTTTTTTTTTTTTTTTAAACTGCTCAGATTTTCTTCATCAAGAATGGGATCACAAGCACATAAAAATTCCTAATTTGATAACAATTAGGCATTTGGCTTTGGGTGAGAAACCTCTGAACTTGTTTGCTTCTGATTTCTAGTAAGGAGATAAAATAGGGAAACAAAGGGACAGAAAAAAGGAGGTAGAGGAGATAATAAGGAACTAGAGATATTGAAAATGCATCCAGAGCAAGGAAAACTACATGACGCCTGAGAGGGAAAGTTTCTTAAATAAAGTGTCATGAGAAAAGAAAGCTCAGAAAGGAAACATGAGAATTTCCCGGGGAAAGAGAACTCCACCATCTCATGGTCACTGCAGCCAAGTTTGCCTTTGATTCACATCCTCAACGAGCCCCTCCTTGTTGGTGAGTATGAGGTACAGCAGGGCACCTCTCCTCCTTGGCTCCTCTACCGCCTGGAGGAGGAAGTTCTCAGTGCACTCCAGGAACCTCCTGGATTGCTTGTCCTGCTGTGGTGTCCCACCTATTATTTATCTAGCAACTTTGTTGATCTAATACAAAAACATAAAGCAATTGAAACTTAAATTTAAAGAATGAGACTGTGATGAGAACAATATTTGTGTGTCTAAGATGGGAGCTTTGGTTCCCCAAAATCTGAGAAATCTTCTACTATGGATTTTCTTCTATTTATCATTCACATAGTTGAGAGAAGGTATCAAAACTCACATATCACTCCAGTATAATATTCAGTATGCTTTTTGTGAAAAAATACCCGTAAGCAGCAAAGAAGTCATCACAATCTCTGAATAATTATGACAAAATAATTCAGTGTCCTTTAAAAGCGGTCAATTTTTTTATTTCAAGCTAATAAGCTTAGTAGATGTTACAGAAGTGTGGAAAGTTTGATTAAAAAGTTTAAGCATTTCAGTTTTACATCTGCATTATGCTCTAGACTAAAACTTTAGACATCAAAGCTATAAATTGGATTCAAAGAAGTTGTTTGATGTTATACCTACAGTATATAACAGAGCTCAAAGCAATTTTCCCACCAAAATGTTTAGCAAAGTCAATTTAAATCCCTTGCAAAAGCATTCTCTAAAATTTGAAAAGTGCAAACATGCACGAATATGCTGTTCATTCTGCTATGAGTAAAACTGTCAGCAATTCCAATATATATGCTCCTTCCAGGTTTTAAAAAAACCTGATTCTAAAAAATGCCGTAAGTTAAAAAGAACATGTTAAAGTCTTACAGTAAGTGGTGTGACTCAGTGTTCATCTGGGGGAAAGTACAACCATAATTCAGGTATTTTGAGGTACAAATTAGGACAGACCTGCTAACGCATCCGGATATTCCTGTTTTCAGAATACATTTGTATAGCTGTATTTGTACAGCATATGAATACAGATCTCAAAACATTCTTGTCTGGCACAGTTGTGGGCCCAAGTAGCTAGCTGAACACTCATTCTTAAAAAGACACCCCCCCAAAAAAAAAAAAAAATTTCCATTGTCTGCTTTTCTATTATCCACTATCTAAGCAAAACAATCCTCAAACACTCTAACAAAACAAGAGATGCTTTTTCTGTAAGCTAGGATAACAAGCCTTGCAAAATGTAAAAGGCACTACACTATACATCCTGACCTGCTTGGGAATCATGACATTGTCTCATAAGATAGTCTCATATACAAGCTAGGGAAGTATGATCCAGATGAAACTATAGGTACACACCATTATTAGAGTAGCTATTAGTGATCTATTGATAAGGCTGAAGTAGTATTCAAAGGAATTTATCACAGTTCTGTCCTCGAAGTGATACAAGAAATGACTGTTCCAGGTCAGACCAAAAATCCAACTACTTCAATACGCTGTCTCTCACAGTGGCCAAAAGGGACAGCACAGAAACGTCAATTATATTTGCCAGCATAGCCCCCGGTTACTATAGCCCCCAGTCTGATCTAGTGACTATTAATCTGCAATGGATTTTTCTTTGAATTACTTGTCTAATCACTTTCTGAATCCCTCCACTACAAATTAGGAAAAACTAGTCAATATTTCTGATGCCTTAAAGCAGTGTACAAATCAGGTAAGTGATTTCAGCAACCACTGCGGTGGTGCAATAGACAATAAGGATATTTTAGATTTATGTCAATCTTTTTTTTGTTTTGTTTTTTGTTTTGTTTTTTAAGAACTGAATAATTATTCTTATCTCCTGTGTGTGTGAATATTGAATGAGTATGATGTTTCTACAGCTATCAATGAAAAATATGTTCTAGAACTACTTTCAGAAGGGCTGGAGGGGAGCTTAATGTTTCATACAGAATCATCGAAGTCAGAATGACATTCTCCAGGGATGGGCTGAATATCCTGGGTTTAGTTCCTGCTCCAGGGACATTTATGAATTTGTATCAAAATGCAGAAAACAGAACTATGAGCAGGGAACAGAACCAAAGAAATATAACCAAATATTTTTTCTTTGCAAAATATCATTAAAACAACATTAGGTGTGGTATTTTTACACTTAAGACATCTGTAATAGTATTTTCACTAAACTCCAGTGAAATACTTCTGAAATTGGAAAATTTATGTTATCTTTTTTAGTGATCAAAGAGAAGTTCCAGTAATTTCATAATTAATTACGGATGTATACTGTAAACTCCATAGAGCTATGCTTGCAGGCTCAGATGCTGCAGTATAACATTTCAGTGCAATTTTTAAAACTAACCCTCTTATTATTTGTTTCCATATTAAAAAGCTAAAACACTTGTACAAAACATCTCCTGTTTCTTTGTCCCCAAGCTTTCTGGGAGGCTTGCAATTCAAAATATTTTTGTCTGGAATTGTTTTCTACTGCATAATTCTAAATATTTCTACAAGTAGAAAATACAAACATCTGTTTAACTGTGGGGGGTTTTTAGTGTATTTTTACACTGTAAATTTTCCCTCTCCTCAGCTACCTTGTAAAGATTCATAGTGGCCTCCAATACTGCCTTTCTTATCAACTTAGAATAAATAAGATCTTCGGAAAGGTGGTGAGATAGTTAATGTCAAGATTTGTGTTTTGTATTTCTTCCCAACTGTCTCACTTAAGGAAGGGTTACAAATGAGTGGCTTCAATTCCAGATGAATTAAACTCCAACTTGGTAGGTAAAACAAACCCTGAAATCCTAGAAGATTAAAGCACCATAGAGAGCTCTTTTTTAAATGAGTGTTGAAGCAAGATACTTCTATATTACAATAAACGCACTAAGGGTAGGATTCAGTACCCAAGACATAATTGCCTCAGATTTTATACTCCTTAAGTTACCTGCCCAGGCTTGACAGACACAAAAGGAAAGGATCTATGGGAGATTTGTGTCCAAATGAAGCAGAAACAGGATGCCAAGCTGAATAATGTAGGGCAGATAAAATGGCTCTAGACATGTATTTTGGACAGCTGAAGCCTACCTTACAAGTCTCACAAAACTTCGCATTAAAAAATGAATGAGTCTTGCAGTCTGACATGAAGACAATGACCATCATGGTCACCGCTAAAAGCTGAGTTGCTTTAAAGACACCTAAGGAAAAAAAGGTAATCAAATCCATTTAAGAAAATACAATATCAAACAGGTTAAGCTTTAGTGCCCTTGAGGTAGTTTAAACTTTACAAAGCCCTACTCTCCATAAAAAAAATCCTTTCCAAGTTTAGCTTCTTCTAAGGCATTATTACTTATGTTGTTCTTTATACAGGAACTTTTACACTTTCTGTACTGGATTACGGCAGACAGCCATTTTATTCTGTTCTTAGAGGAGCTGGAATCAGATGATTCAGAAAGCCTTAACAAGGTTAGTGTAGCCTTACCAAGAAAAAAGCATCTTGAAAGCTAAAAGGCTTTAAACATTTAACATGCTACAAATAGAGCTATAACAATACCAACTGTGTTTATTTTTAATTTGTTACAGATTATTTGTATTAACATACTTTTGCTCTGCATGACCGAAAAAAAAAGAATGGCACTCTATCCTCTCCTTACCATTATTTATTTATCCTAATTCCATCCTTTTTATTCATCCCTAAATTCCACGTTTTATTTTTCTTGTAAATGCACATCTCACCATTGAGACCAATCTTATTTATTGCCTAACTCTCAATCCTTCTTTTGTACAAGATTTAAGAAAAAACCTCACACATTCATCCTTTTCTCCTTTTGCCATTTCAAATCTTGGTATTTAGAAAGTACCACTAAAGCAAGGGGGAAAAAAAAAAAAGGAGCAATTATGCTAAAGTAGAAATCACATAGTATTTTCTAGCAGTGCTGAAAGTTTTACCTAGATTTAAGACACTACTCTTCATTAAAAAAATTTTTCTCCTAGGAAAACTGCTAATTAAAAATCAGCATTCCTGGTAAGAAAATACTTTCAATTTTGGTTATGTTAAAATATTAACCTGATTATTATTTGTTTAAAAATGTTTAACTTTGCTGTTACTTGTACAGTAAGTAAATCAATATTAAGTAAATAAATCATAAGTAAAGAAATAGCTCTGTAATAAATTAGGCTTCCTAGGAATCTGATAGTTGATATAATACAGAAGAGAAGGTGTTTATACTTGTGGGATAACAAAGGTAGAAGACACAAATTTTTCTTCATTCTTAATACAGAACAGCTGTAAAATAAATTGTAAGCTGCCTAAGCATTTTTATTTCATTGTCCAAGCATTTCTCTTTTTACACTGAAATCTATGTATTCTTGACCAAAATAAATTTCTTTTGAAGATTTTTTCGCTCTTACCTGACGTAAAGTACGTGCTACTATACTTTCAAGTACTGGTCCTCTGTCTTCATGCAATAGATGAACTTCATCGAGAATCAAGAGTTTTACCAGCTGAGAGAGGGCTACATCACCAACACTTTTTCTTGTCACTACATCCCATTTCTCTGGAGTAGTCACAAGCATCTAGTAGAGCAGAAAAAAGAAATATTCAGCATTTACAAAAAAAAAATCCAGATTCAAATCTGTAAAACACCACTATTGTAATATACAGCAGAGTAAATGCAATGTAGAACTTAACAAAGCTATCTTAAGTTTTACCTACTTTATATATTTGAGGCAGACACAGTTTGCTAAATCTACGTGTGTTGGATGGCCATTTGTAGGATTCAGTATGGAAAACCATACGGAAAGATCAACTAATAACTTCAAGCTACTGTGTATCATTTGTATACATTTTCCACATTAAGACAATTAAGCAGCTATCCAGAATCAGCTCCTTATATAATCATGTACGTCATTTAATATATGTGTCCTACTAAAAATTATCTGTGATAAAATATTTCTAACCTTCACCACAGCACAGTAAACACCTAAGACCCCCCCTTATACCTAAGCTTGAGCTGATAGTTGGGGTTCAGTTCCTGAACCCAGTTCCCTTCCCAGTTCTCTATGAAATGCTTTCTCCCTAAGGCCTACTTTCAAGTTGTATATTTTGATATCTTGATCCTTGCACTGGCAAAACAGATAAAACAACTTCCATCAGTCCTGGAAAAGCTAACTTCCAAACTTTATTGTTTCAGGTAGATACATCTGTGGTAAGTCTCTATTATGGTGTCATTTCTTGTATGCTCTTGCAATGGCTTCTCTGTTTGCATAAATCCCTAAGTAACAGACTATCAAACAGACAAAAGTGAGGTACATTCAATCTCCCAACTGCCAAACAATTATAGTACCCTCCATTCCCCACAATGACAACATACTCAGCAGTCACCTCATGTGACCTTAACAGAAGAATTCAAGGAAGTAGCATTTTTAAATTTAAAATCAGACATAAAGTGGTCACTCTAAAGAAAGCATCTCACTCCTCCCCCCACCAAATTCTCAGCTTCTGTTTCAAATAGAAACAGAAATGCAGATTTCTCATATACTATACAACAAAACTAATTTCTTATTTAAGTGCCAACTGCTATGTATAAAACCTCCATAGAACTGAGTCTCACCCACTGAAATTCAGTAGTAACTTGCCTGCAAGTTATGACTGTGATTTAAGGGCAATTATTTATTGCCTATTCATAACAAATCTAATGAATCACTCTCTATCAAAGCTTACCCTACAGTCTCACTTATCTCACAAAAAAAGAACTTAGAACTATTAAAATAAAGATTACTCTGTAACTTTGCAGTTGAAAATCACTCAGAAAATAAAAAGTAAAATTCAGATTCTGTTGTTTCACAGGCCTCAATATAAAAGTTCAGAAATTGGGCAAATCTTGTTCATGTGATATCTAGAGCAAAATGAATGCTTTAATGAGTAAAAGACGACGGGGATTGTTTGATTATCTTGATTGAAATGAAACTTTTAAAAAAATTCAGCTACCAATCATTGAAAGATATTAAGAATTGGCAAAATAGGGAAACTTCTAACAGCTTTGATAAATAGGCATGATACTAAAAGAAAACACATCCCAGTGATCATGAACATGTAAGTAGTTAATGTTTATAAATATGCTTATCAACTTGTGACAGGATCTAGAGAACAGGACACTTGTTTTCTAAAATTCTACTGACATGAGCATATTCCAATCATCCTATAACAGGATAGATATAACAAGTGTTAGATAGATAAGCAAACTAGGTTTATGATAGAGCTTTTAAAATAGGAATTCTAAATTGCAAGAACTTCCTACTTCTATCAGTATAACTTCATTTGACAAATTATTAACTAAATTGCCAATTCCCCCCCCCCCCCAAACATGTGGGGTAGTTTCTTTGATTCTTTGACAAATTTTGATTCCAAGGTTATTTTAATACAAATTTTAGTATCAAGGCCTTTGACTCTTAAAGCAATGTTACATTCATATTTTTCCTCTCAATATTTTTCTATAATCCTACTTAAAGAAAAAAAGAACAAACAGTAATAAACAAACTTTAACGTTTAGTATTTGATGAACTCATGTTTCTCATCACAAATAAGAATTGAGTCTACAATCAGACAGGAAAACATGCATCTGATCCCTATCCATTCTATCCATAATAAACATGTTTTATGATTGGGCTTTCTCTTAACTTTAGATGTTCAGAAATAAAACACTAAGACAACACACAGTTCAACAGTTCAACCTTATAGATAATAATGCTTCTACAGCAAATATAATAGTAGTAAGTCCCTACAAAAGCTTACATACAACACAATTGTTTTCATCTAGTCAGCATTTGTTATATTCTAAGCAGCCATGGTAGAATACTAAAAAACCCAGAAATTAAAAGAGTTGACCGATCTCCAATTTGACCAGATAATGTAAACCCAACAGAACATGTGATTCATGCCATTTTCTTCTCAAACAAAATCTTATCTGTGAGAACACAACATACAAATAAGAAAAATGAAGATTGCTGCATTAGATCCCAGACTGACAAAAAAAGAAAACATCAAGACAGGTTAGGTGGCCTCCCAGTGTGGTGCTGTGAGGTATACAAATGGTACATATTAATGTTAGTACCAAACCCAGTTTCTTATCACAGAAATTATACAATGGAAGCAGTAAAAACACTGGGTAATTATGATTAATGCTTCAAGGCCCTGGTTAAGAAAAAGAGACGCAGAGAGCTAGCAGAGACGTAGAAAACCTTTATGAAAATTGCTAGTCCAAATTTGAGCAAAAGCATTTCTCCCCATCTGAACATTCAATTACCTCAAGCACCATCAGCATAATACTAACAGATTTTAGAAAGCAATCCATTTGCTGCCTCAACATTTTTGAAACCCAGCTTGACAGATTTCACAGTTACAGAATCATGGAATGGTTGAGGTTGGAAGGGACCTTTGGAAGTCATCGTGCCCAACTCCCCTGTTCAAGCAGGGTCACCTAGAGCTAGTTGCCCAGGAACATGTCAAGATAGATTTTGAGTATCTCCAAGGATGAAGACTCCAGAACCTCCCTGGGCAACCTGTGCCAGTGCTCGGTCACCCTCACAGTGAAAAAGTGTTTCCTGTTTGCCTCTGGTCCTGTCACTGGGCACCACTGAAAAGAGCCTGGCTCTGTCCTCTTTGCACCCTCTCTTCAGGTATTTATATACATTTATGAAATCCCCCCCGAGCCTTCTCTCCTCCAGGCTGAACAGTCCCAGCTCTCTCAGCCTTTCCCCATATGAGAGATGTTCCAGTCCTCTAATCATCTTCGTGGCTCTTCAGTGGACTCTCTCCAGTATGTCCATGTCTCTCTTCTCCTGGCGAGCCCAGAACTGAACACAGTACTCCAGGTGTGGCCTCAGCAGTACTGAGTAGAGGGGAAGGATCACCTCCCATGACCTGCTGGCAACACTTTGTCTAATGCAGTAAGGGCACATTGCTGGCTCATGTTCAACTTGAACAGCCTGGTGGGTGTCCACCAGGACCCCCAGGTCCATTCCTGCCAAGCTACTCTCCAGCTGGTCAGCCCCCAGCATATATTGATGCATGGGGTTATTCCTCCCCAGGGGCAGGACTTTGCGCTTGCCTTTGTTGAACTTCATGAAGTTCCTGTCAGTCCATTTCTCCAGACTGGTGAGGTCCCTCTGGATGGCAGCACAATCCTCTGGTGTTTCAGCCACTCCTCCCAGTCTCATACCATCAGCAAACTTGGTGAGGGTACACTCTGCCCCATCATCCAGATCATTAATTAAGATGTTGAACAAGACTGGACCCAGTACTAACCCCTGGGGTACACTGCTAGTTACTTGCCTCCAACTAGACTTCACGCGACTGATCACCACCCTCTGGGCCCAGACATTCAGCCAGTTTTCAGTCCACCTCACTGTCTGCTCAGCCAGCCCATTCATCAACAGCTTCTTTATGAGAATCTTATGGGAGACAGTATCAAAGGCCTTACTGAAGTCTAGGTAGACAATATCCACTGCTCCACCCTCATCTACCTGGCCAGTCATTTCATCATAGAAATTTATGAAGCTGGTCAAACATGACTTCCCTGTGGTGAAGCCAAGCTGACTACTCATGATATGATTTTCTTGTCTTTCATGTGCTTGGAAAATATTTCCAGGATTAGCTGCTCCATCACCTTCCCAGGTGTGGCTGACTGGCCTGGCATTCCCTGGGTCCTACACTTCTTGACCTTGTTGAAGACAGGAGTGATACTTGCTTTCCTCCGGTCTTCGGTCACTTCTCCCAGTTACCATGATTGATCAAAGATTATCAGGAGTGACATCACAATGACATCAGCCAGCTCCCTCACCACTCATGGATGCATCCCATCAGAGCCCATGGACATATGTATACCCAGTTTGCCTAAGTATTTCCTGACCTGATACTCTTCCACCAAGAGTGCACTTTACTTGCACCAGACTTTCCCCCCAGTCGCTGGAACTTGGGATTCCTGAGGGCTGCTCTTGTTAGTAAAGACTGAGGCAAAGGAGGCATTCAATACCTGTCTTTTTCATGTCCTGTGAACCATGTCCCCTGTCTCATTCAGCAATGGGCCCACATTTTCCTTAGTCTTCCTTTGGTTGCCTATGTTGTTGCTTTGACATCCCTGACCAGATCCAATTCCATTTGGACTTTAGCTTTCCTAACTTCATCCCTGGATGGTCAGACAATATCTCTGTATTCCTCCCAGGTTACCTGTCCTTGCTTCCACCCTCTGTATGCTTCTTTTTTGTGTTTGAGTTTGGCCGGTAGCAACTCGTTCATCCACGCAGGCTGCCTGGCATTTATGACCAACTTCCTATTTGTTGGGATGGACTGCTCTTGAGCTTGGAGGTGATCCTTGAATATTAACCAGCTTTCTTGGGCCCCTCTTCCCTCCAGGGACTCTTGCAAGCAGAACTCCGAAGAAGCCAAACTCTGCTCTCCTGAAGCCCAGGGTTGTGAGCTTGCTTTTTGCCCCGTTCCTGCCTCTCAGGATCCTGAACTCCACCATCTCATGGTCAATGCAGTCAAGTCTGCCTTTGATTCACATCCCCAACGAGCCCCTCCTTGTTGGTGAGTATGAGGTACAGCAGGGCACCTCTCCTCCTTGGCTCCTCTACCACCTGGAGGAGGAAGTTCTCATCAATGCACTCCAGGAACCTCCTGGATTGCTTACATCCTGCTGTGTTTTTTTTCAAAATATTAGAAAAAATGTATCTTACAAAACACATGCATTTATGAATACTTTTTTCTTCACTTGATCTCCACAAGATATATCCTGATAATATTAATTATTCTCCTCAGAGAAATGTTTTTCCCTGCACCGCCTCACAATATTGTTCCAGTCCAATTTTTTTACCATCAGAATATATCAGTCTTTACTAATTACCAAGAATTACTCCCGAAGAGACTTTGTGATATTACAGAAAAAGATGTCCTGCAATATTTAAAACTTAACACATGAAAGACTCACTGAGTCACTAATATCACTGAGAGAGCGGTGGTGTGTGTGGGGCGTTTGTATGTTTTGTTAAAATATTACTGGGTATTTTGTTAGCAAATACAGATTTTTCAAATGCTTGTACTCCTACAAAATAGTAGGTGTAAAAATGTATTACCATAATTTATGAACTGAATTGTAACACTACTACAGATGCAACTGTTACCACTTTAAAATGAGCCATGTCAACCACAAAAAATTAGCAGCTGTACTTCCACAGAACATTAATTAGCAAACAGCAAGGAAATATATTTAGCAATGCATATTAAGACTTTAAGGTGTGAAATACTACAAATGCAAGCTACTTAGTTAATTTGCTAAATCTAAATTGGCAATGTTCAGATTGCCATCTTTTTTTTAAGTCAGTCATGTTATCAGGATATATATTTTAAATGGTATCATTAATTCTTCTGTTTCTGAGTAATGACTAAATATTCATTATAATGGTCTTTTACTTTGATCTTAATTTAAAACAGCAATGTTAATCAAAGTAATGACCTGAATTAAAAGCTATAGTTGATACACTCTCATTTAGTAAGACCAGAGATCTCCAGAGAATGTCTTGCCAGAAAATATGATTGGTTCTTATATTTATTTTGCAGATAGAAATTACAGTTGAGAAAAAAATTCCTCCAAAAAAATCCAAACAGATCAGCTTTGTAGTCTTAAACCATAAACTGAATTCAAATATATAAAGTACTAATTAAAAATATCAGCAAAAAGAAAATGTTGACTATCAGCAAATGTTAACAAAGCTACAGATTTTTTTTTTTTTTTCAATTAAAATAATAAACAAAGCAGCATTATGATCCATCTCATAATTAGTTTAAAATGCAGCAGTGGCATTTCTTTTTATAATTAATTTTCAGAGACAATGTATTTTATCCACAAAGTTACATACTCAAATTCAGCAAAAGGATTCTGCTTTCTGTTTGGGGACAAGGGAAGGACACAGTAACAAAGTCTTGAAACATCTTTTTAATATTTTTTTTTTCTTTGACTTGAGTTACCAGCACACTGAGAAGCATGTTCATTTATATTGCTATTTCACCACTTCACCTCTTTCAGTATTGAAATAGCTAGAAAATAAAGTGTCACATTTGCTTAATGAACTGCAACTCATGCAAGACATTTCAATCTGGCTTTTGTATTAGGGTATGGCTGAATAGAAATGGGTTAACTGTCAATATTTTTACTGTCAACTTAAATTTCTCTCCACACATACAATTCTCCTTTTCCAATGCTTTTTGGATTATCATTAGTAACTATTCCACACTGACTTTTTCTACTAGGGAAAACATGGGCATATCACAAAGAGTCTTCTGTCTTAGGTGAGGACTGCAGATCAACTTCACTGTTATACTAAAAAAGATAACGGTTTAAAAAAAAATAAAATTATTTCAACCCAAAATTATTTCATTTAGCTTTGGGGTTATTTAACATATCCCTACATTACTTTACATAATGTTCAGGTAAGAACTCAACCCAAAAAGTCTAATTACTTCACTTTGAAAAATGAAGTCAAAAGGGACGATACTAACTGATAATTTCAACATCAACTGACAATTTTGAGTGACTGTGAAAATGCATTCTTCTATAATTGCACGATTTGCTAACTATTTTTGTCAGTTTCTCTTCAGTCCCCTTAGAAGCCAGACTTCACGGTAAGAGGAAGTTATGTTTTTACCATAGTTTCAGAAGATCAACATGTTGAAAAATGCAGGGTTTTGTTGATGTTGTTTGGGGTTTTTCTTAGCCCTTTCTTAGAAAAGGGTTATCGTCTCACTGAAATCAAATGACCTTCCATTAATTTCCTAGAGTCATGATCTTCCATTAATTTCTTAGAGTCCAACATTAATTTCTAGCAGTTGGCACAGCCTGCAGGTTTACCTTTTCAACAGCTCACTTGCAATCCTTCGAATTTGTTTGCTGCTTTAAGTTCTCCCAAACACATCTCGCACATGACTAGTATCTGATTTCTACCTGAATAATTTGTGCATACACTCTGAGGCTAGTAAAACTATGGTAATCCCCTCAAATTCACACTTCCACAAGTCCAATCCACATATGAAAATCTTTCAGAACAAACTACGTAAAATATTTAGTTATAATGTCCCATACTACAAAATTTACGGCTTGTAAGTTCTTCAAGACCATTTCCAAGAACTCTTTTCCTCTCTTTAGCCACTTTGCCTCCAAGTATGTCTGCCACTTATCTGACATTTTGTCCCTTTCATATAAACAACAATAAATCAAAACTCAGGACCCCCCCGCCCCCCCAGATAACTTCCTAATTACTGTGATTTCCAGAAAACAATTAGAAAAGACCTAGGTAATTCTTCCTATCTGCCAGATATTGTCAAATCAAAATGTATAAAGAACTGGTTGACTCGGATCTCAGGTTAAACATCAACTGGGATGACGGGAGAAAGGGACTGGTTTTCCATTTTTGTTTTAGACAACATACCATTCTGATTACAAAAAAGAGGGAGAACAGTTGGTTGTGAATCATCAGTTTAGTAAATTAAATTCTCCCTGCCCCGTTATCTTGAAAGTAGATTCTCAAAATAGTCTACCTTACATCTGTTCAAACCTTTTTGGAAGGTAAGACATCATTAGTAAAGTAGGCATGCATGGCAAATATTAAACATGTTCTCATTTTAGGTTTTTGCTTTATCAGACCTGATAACAACCTAAATTTTGAGACTGACAATGGGTTTATATAAGTTTGCATATTGTGATTGAGTAAACATCCTACAAGCCAAATCATACCTTTGGCAATTGCTCTTCAAACAGGTTTTTATAAGTTTTTATTCATGATGCACATGATAAAGAGAATTCAACTATTATTTAAATACAAGACTTCTGAATGAATTGATTCAATTATTATAAAGTAAAGACATTGTTAAATTTCTTATAGCAGAGATTTTATGGACATTCCTGAGAATAAAAATGAAACATTCCCAATAAACAGCAGGAACAGAAGATTGAAAACTAGTCTGCTGTAATCAGCCCCACTCAGAAAGTAGATCTTGCTGCCAGTGAGCTGTTCAATAAAATAATTTTTACAAAATGAATATGAGTAAAGGCTTTTGTGGAACTATAAAACTGGTATCAACCATTAGATTTTAAGTCCGAATAAAGAATTGCCAATCTTACAGGCACTAGAATTAGCCATTAAAACAACCCCAGAGGACCAACCTGAATTGAACTGACGAATCAAAAGCCCTGAATAGAAAAGTAACAAAGATGGCAAAAGGTGTACAAAACTCTGAAGGACCAAAACAGAAAATGCATAAAATAAAATCTTTTGAGAAAATCTCTTAAAACTGCACAAATAGAGCAGTTGCTCCACCTCCCCAACACTTCACTCACCTTCAGCTTAGCATTCACTTCTAAGTTTCAATTTTCCTGCTACTGTGTTCACAAATGAGTTATGAGCAGTAATTCTTTATGAAGAGTGTTTCCCAGAATCATGGTAACTTCAAATGTTTTATTTTTGTTATTATTTTTTAGTAGGCTCACACAAACGTTAGGCCAAGAACTGTTAGCAAGCTCGTGTGCAACTGCATGTAGAAGTTTTCATAGAAGGCAACAAAAACATCTTTTTAGGGAATTTTTCAGAGAAGCAGCAAATATGTCGTCAGGAATAACAGCCACTATCAACAGTAGTCAATTTTAACATTTAGCCATGACCATTACTTAAAAGAACCAACCACAGCAACAGACTTTGTTCTCATCTAGGCAGGAGCAGATATGTAGTCTGCTATGATACACAATTTTTTCTACTACAACACACCTATAGCTCACCATAGATTCCATAAAATCATTATCCTGTAGGGCTGTAAGAACCTTACTACACAGGTTCTTATACTGCACTGATAAATGCAGTATGCAAGTCCTTTCTAGTAAAGTATTATATGAATATTCTCTATCATTTGTTTAGACTCATGCCCTGTGCATGAGCATATAGTATCTTAATATGTGGTTACGTAGCTTTCTACAACATAAAAGATAGAAAAGTACCTTGTACTTAGACTGGATAGTGTTGATATTCTGAGTATCAGCACTATTCCAGAAATAAGCCTGCACACTGCCATACTGTAAGCAGAGCAGTAGTAGTACGAACTAACATGTAGTTTCAACATCTTTCCTTAACATAGGATGTAAATACGTATGCCTTTATTATATCAATATTGTGAAAATACATACAATGGTACATGCACATACTTTCAAACATTTGATCTCTAAGTTTGAATTCACATTATTGTATACACTGGGCATTAATATCTATTATTCTTTCTAGAAAGAAACTGTAGAATAAGCTCAAGATTATAATGAACAAATCCAGAGGCCTCCGCATGAGGAAAATTTTGCAGGTGTCAAATGATCACAATAATAAAGCTTGTTTGTTATGGGAAGTTTCCAAACTGAAATTATCTTCCCAAAGCTTGATCAAGATCCACAAACATTTCATGACCATATGTCATTGCATCCCTGCAGCACAACAGATATTTTCATATTTAACATACCTATATGAAAGTACTACTTCCTCTTTGCTTTGAAATCATTAGAATAGCTGCTAAATAAACAGCAAATACTCTGTTTATGTTATCTTTCTCTGTGAAGTTCACAATATTGTTTCTCAAAGCATTGATTAAATCAACAATACACATTTCCACTGTAATTTCATTCTTTATTTACTTTACCCTCTTCACAGCCATTTCTTTTTCATTTTGCATTAACATTTATTTGTACCTTTCCCACTTTCTATTAAGTAACCCTCTTACTATTTCAGTATCCTTAGGAAAGGAAAAAGAAAACCAAATAGTATAAAAAACACCTGATGCCTGTGGCTATGTGAGCATCTGTCCTCTAAAGGCTACCTCCTGTGCAATGACCAGTGATGCTGGAGTTACTCATTTTGTTGTTAGCATAAAAAAAGTCTGACTGAAGATACCACAGCCAAAACTAAGGAGAGGTAAAGAGACTGAAACAGCTAAAATACAGCCTAGAAATAACTGAAATATATATATTCTCCATCGGAAAATGCATGTTCGGTGTTTCAGAAATTTGCCTTTTAACAACATAAAACAATGATTAGATATGACTAGAAATTATTTCAGCATTTGCAGATTAAAAAGAATTCTTTTACTGAAATTAAATGTGATGAAATAAAGCATCATTCCAAATATGGGAATTCAGTAAACTTACAAAAAGTAGTATTTTCTGAAGTGCCTCGGTGATGTTGGAGAAGAAACAATTTTAAGACCTATTTCATTTGTATATACAGTTAAAGAAAAAACATAGTTCATGTATGACATACAAGCTCTAAGGATCTAAAAGCTTTGGAAAGCATGGAACCAGCCTCTTTCTATGTTGGTGCCTGTAGCAAGTTTGTCTCCACCACAGTGATTCATCACGGATGGATAGCAATAAAGAATTCTGGTCTAGCCACTGCTGCTTTCTTGTCAATATTTGAAGACACTCTCTCAAAGATCTACTTCTGTAGATTTCAATTAATATAACTTCCTCATCTTTATTGTTTTAACCTTGCTACTGGTCCTCTCTCTTCTTCTCCCACATCTATAATTTCCTCTTACCACACCTGAAAACAGCATTTAAGAATATGTGGCTGATCCTAGAGGAAGCTTTGCTCAGTCACAGCCAGCACTCTTCATCTTCTGACAGCTTTTTGGCAAAGGGGCATGGGCAACCTACACAGTTTACTCTATTCATGCTATATCTATTTATCTTGGTGCTTTGTTCTGGCAGCAAATTCACTGCGAGAGCTTTACTTGTGCAGAAATGGAGACAGAGAAAACTGCACACAACTACACACATCCACCCAGAGCAGCCTCTCGTTGGAATGCAGCATATTCTGCAATTCTATAGGGAGAGCTGCTATGCTGGGGCTTTGTACAATTTGGAAATATTTCCCTTCTAATCAGTGATGCTTTAGAGCTTCTCACAAATTTTAATATTAGATACCTGATATCAAACCCCGTGAGGGACACTTTACCATTTTGGCACTCTCTGAGGTAAAACTTCATCAAAACATGTTCCAAGAGCAGCAGCCTGCAAGTCACTTTCATAATGCTGTTTTTATTCCTGTTTTTATTGCACTCTTACTCTGTATGATTTATTCAAGCACTGCACAAAACCTCATGTGAGCTGGAGCTCAGGCAGGGAGTGGAATAAACATATAGAAAGTAACACAGAGGGCAGCAATTCAAAACAAGAATTTGAGGTAGGAATGTAGGAAGTAATAAATAATGAATACAAATATTTTGTTTTTCATAAATCAAAGACAACCATCTTATGCTGTGTTTTACACAGTTAAAACAGAATTATATCTCCAGTAAAGCAGATTCCTTACAATACAAAGATACGCAGATGAGCAGTATGCCCATTTGGGTGAATAGATGATGTTGTATCAAATCTTAACATTTATTTGTGTTCTAAAGTAATGGCAATACAGGATCACATATATATATATAAATAAAAGCATCTTAGAAACATTCAATAATAAGTCTATACTTACAAAAAGTATTTACATAAAAGATTGAGTTTTTCATGCTAGAAAGACTTACAGAGGTGCATTATATTGATCCATATTAGCAACAATTAGTAAGCCACCAAAACTAACACCAATAATGAATCAACAATAGGTCTAGAAATCAACAAGGGAACAACAAAAATTGTAACAGCTGCCACTCAGAACTCATTAAAATGGCAAATTAATTTTTAACTGAAGAACTGTAACTTTGTTCAGCATGTTTTATAACTTAATCCTAGAAACTTATTTAGTTCCTTTACAGAACCCATCTAGTCCACCTAACGAAAAGGCAACTGATTCACAATGTATCAGCACACCTCCTTAGCAGAGCAAGATAGTTATGACACATCTGACATGTACTGTTGAACTGATTTTTTTTCAATATTATTTTATTTCTTGTATACTCAATTTCACAGTTATGATTAACAGATTAAAGTTTGTACATTAAGATTTAAAATTTTATGCTTTCAGCACAGTCCTGGATGTCCCAGCAATTACAAAATTCATTTATAAATTCCAACACTACTTTTAAACCTCAATACAACAGACTGACAGAATAAACTAGAATCAAACCCAGTTCAACCAGTCAGGCTGATGAATTGCATAGAAGAATTCCTTTTTGCTGCTGCTGTGAAAGCATTGAAGTTTTTTATATTTTTACTAAAAGAATATAAAGCTTTACATGTGGAGTAGTTACATTAATCTAAGGAGAAGCTATGGAAAACAATATACATTAGGATCACAGTAGCTGTACTGAGAAGTAATATACAGAGAGCAGGTGCTCTTATTTTTTTCTAGGAAAAAACAGTCTGTTTAGAGTCAGTACAAACCTTATTTTAACAACCATAGTGAGGATGAACAGCTTGCACGCTTTGTGAAATTTAGCTCTTATATTGTAAAATATGTAATTAGCCACTCAGCCTTCAAGTTTAAATAATGATCTAAATGTTTTAAAGGAGTTTGATCCAAAACATTACCCTCTTTTCCTCTTTGCTGTTAATCAGTTCAGTAATTATAGTTATACTAACCTCTGATATACTACTGTCAGGTCTGATTGATACCAATAGCTCCCTTAATCAGATCTGACAACTTCCCGCAAGTGCCTGTCTCTTGAGACAGTCCATCCAGCCTGCTTGTTTTCAAGTCTTCCCAGTGTTATTTTGCTTTTTCTTCTCCCCCAGCCCCTTTTTCATACAGAACAGAGATACAGAAGAACAACAACAAAACATGAGTGTAGACTATATTTGTGTATGTTTTTAAACATCATTATAGCAATATTTGGGCTAAAGTTGATAGTTTGTTTACTGGATAAGAATTTACAAGGAAAAACTAAGTACAAGAACATTTTTTGGAAATACATTGATGTTTCTGAGAAACACAAGATTGTTGCTTAGCTGGTGGTTTTTTTGTTTGGATTTGTTTTTTTTCCCCTTTTTCTTTTTTTCTCTCAAAGCTGCAAGGAAAAGGGTTTCAAAGACATTCCTCCTCTGTTCTACAGGGAAACTTTAGGCTTGGGTTGCACAACTTTAGGAGACAAAGATAAAAGACTACTGCAGCTACCAGTTTTTCCAACATATTTTTACTGGTGTGCTTTTAAGGCTCATCACAATGGTCCTGCATATCTCATTAACTGGAAATACAAAAAGTTCAGAATAACTTTTGTTGGCATAATTATAACCTTTCATTTATTTATTTATTTTTATTTTAAGATTAGCCAGAGTTGGGGGAGAGAGAATCTGTGTTCCTTTTCCTGGTACTTGGGGGGGGGGTGGGGGGGTGGGGAATCAGTGATCAAATACATATTCTCTGGTACACAGAGAAAACTTTCAGAGAAAAAGTGAGGAACTGTTCTTCAAGAAGCAGTTGTTCTTGATTAGTTATTTTCCCCTCTGTTCTGCTCCTGTAAAGCATTACCCCAAGACGTGGATTAACCCAGTAGGATGTGAAAAAAGACCAGATTGCAACAGTGACATTTTGTTCCAAATATCCTTTTTAACAGACCTTTACTCAACAGTTTTATTTTCTTTCACAGATTTTTATGTGAGAGGAAGCAAGTCATGATTTTTTTGTCTCAAAGCAGTTTTTTTTGAGAACCAATGCAAATCACTGGCTCAGAGGCATACTAAGTATAAGATGAAGAAAGGTTTCTTGGTTTGGCTGAGATGCTGATGTTAAACAGATATTGCATTAAAAAACAATTCCATGACACCTGTTCACAAAATCACAACCCAAACACCAATTCATTTGCTTTCATGCAAATGTGATTTAATGAAATTTGCTTTCAAGTCTACACTCCTAAAAAAATTATGTATGCTAATATTAATGATAAACAGTGTTGAAGGCAACTGCAGCAGACCCACAGTATGATTGTCAGATTTATATTCTCCAGTTACATTAACTAAAAACTAGCACACCCTTTGGATTTCAGCAGGATCCTTTAAGCACTCAGAGGAAATACCAACAGGTCGCTGTTGTAATGAAAGGATCAAGTCAAATGGAGTTCCACAGGAGTCTATCCACCTCAATACTATTGCATATTTTCATGAGTTATCCTAATGATAGACTAAAGATTATACTCACTAAACTTTCAATTGATATTATGCTGCACAGAACTGTAAATGCATTGGAGGATAGAGTAAGAATTTAAAAATGCCTTAATAAGTTAAAGAACAGATGCATTAATGGATGAAAGTCACTAATACAATTTCAAGATGCTACACCAAGGATGAGCTTCATCTTGCCTCTCTTAACAGCTAATTTAGAAATTCACCATCTGAACTAGTTGTCTAGGTTCCCTCTAGCTGGTTCATTTCATCCGTCTTAGTATGAATCAGCCTTAGAAGTCTTTCCTCTATAGTGTTCTCCCCACAAGTCTGTGCAACCAGTTTAGACTAGTTGCCTAACTTTTACATAGCTAAAGCCAAAACAGATTAATCTGACCCTTAGGAATAATTATCTCAACAAATACAGGATGTAAAACAACTGGCAAGACACTAGCTGGACAGGGAAAAGAGAAAGAGCAGATCAGTCTGCACATGAACCAAAAATGCTATGCTGTTGCAAAAAATGAAACCTTGGAACAGAAATACTGTTATTTGGACATGCTAAATAAACCTTCCACTCTGCTCAGCAGCAGCAGTATGACCTTGGGGCAATACATTATGTTTTGGGCAACCTAATTCAGAAGTGCAAACCAACTGAGAGTCCAGAAGTGAAAAATGAGAATGACTAAACATAAATGAAGCATGACCTTTACAAAAAGTTTAAATGAATTGATGCTTAAGCTAAATAAATGTGACTGAACAGAGATAACTACAACTACAAGAGTCTTCAAAAAGCAAACAGCAGTGGCTGGGGAAGAAAGACATTCAGACTGGGAAAGTGGTAATAAAATTTGAGCAGGATTTATGTTGAAAATAGATTTCTGATAATAACAACAATAACAACAGTAACAACAACAACAACAAGAACAATAATAATAATAATAATAATAAATCTTCTAACAGCAAAGACAGATAACCCCTGAAGGAGATTCACCAGGAAGTTTAGGAAAGCTCCATGATCAGGGTGTTCTAAGATCAAATTGGACCAGTATTTATCCACAGTGGACTATATGTATTACATCTGTTTTTGCAGACGGACGTATTAGATTAATTCTCATACTATTTTGTACAGTTTTAAGATCAGCTTAGTGTACATAACTGCACTTAATGTTGCATTCACAAGGTAAACGTCCTCAAAACTTCAATTAAAAAACATCTTTCAAATTTCAATTCTAGACAAACATATATAACATATAACCTAAATAATATATTCTAATTATACTCTATATTAATAATTTAATATGCTACTAATATATGCTCTGCTAATATTATGTGCTATAATATATACTATTATACACTTTATGCTAATAAAGTACTTTTGTTATTATACTAATACTTTATACTAATATTATACATACTAATTCTAGGAAAGTTAAGAGTATATTTCAATATAGTTATTGCATGTAAAGTGATTCTTTAGTATCAGAGATTCTTTAAAAAAATTTTGTAATGTACTGTAAAAAAAGCTGTAATTTAAATGCAGTCAAATTTAGCAAGATTATCTGCAATATTTGTAAGTATTAATTTGAAGTATAATGTGTTTTTTTGTTCCACAAATAGCCACAATAAATGCTAAACAACCTAAAATATTCTGTAACATGCAAAAGGACAACTTAGAGGATATAAACTCTAAATTGCTCTGATGCTATTTTGTAATTTACTTGCATTTTCAACTGACCAGACACAGTTAAATTTGAAAAAGAGCCAAAAGAGGCAAACATTCCCTGAGCAACCTGTCCTCAACTCTACTCAAATAAGCTATCTTTTTGCAGAGGAATATTCACTTAGCAGGCACAGCTGTTATTCTGCAATTTTTACATCTAAATCAAAGGTAATTGGACTTCTGAGTACCTTTAAATTGCACTCGGGGAGAAGGGTCTAACTTAATGCATCATTTGCATTAACTATAAAAGACTGCTTTTTTATCCTGTAAAATTTACTGCGCTTAAAAAAGTATTTGGAAGTGCAAAACAGTTACTCAGTAATTTTATAGACACATGGATTCCTTTTGCACAGAACCTTTTCAGCTATAAAAGACCATTAAAACCAACAGAAGTAAATCATTCTTCCAAGTTCTTCATACATAAAATATTAATGATAATAGACACTCTTGAAAATTATATTCCTACAAGTTTTACTGAAGATTACATCCTCTGTGCCAAAAAAGCCTCAGAGATAAAACCCTATAATAATATTTTATTTGGTGTTTTTAATAAATTCATTAATTATTCATATGCAGATGAGCAGTTAGTTCATACCATGAAGTACTTCAATTTCAGATTCTTTGCTATTAATTTAAGAACTTCAACTGAGGCATTCTTTATTGTTACTTATTAAGATTCACTGTACTTCAGAATTTAACATTCAGACAATGTATTTTAAGGATTTTTAGTCTTAATTTTACATATAAAAACATGAAGGGCATACTGCTTATTAGCCTTCCATCATTGGAAAAGAAAATCTGAAATTTGTCTGACAAAATGTCATCTTTAATCATTATATGGGAACATTGTAACAGGCAAAATAGTGTCTAAAGTGGTTCCTTGCTCATCTTTTATTGATACGTGCAGCAAATATCACAAAGGCAATTCCATCGAAATAGACTAATTTTGATTTTCACAGAATCATAGAATGGATAAGGTTGGAAGGCACCTTTGGAGATCTTCCAGCCCAACCCACTACTCAAAACAGGGTCACCTAGAGAGTCTGCTCAAGACTGTGTCCAGTCAGGTTTTGAGTATCTCTAAGGTGAAGACACCACAACTTCTCTAGACAAACTTCCAGTGCCTGACCACCCTCACAGGAAAAAAGATAAAATCTTATGTTTACAGAGAATTTCCTGTATTGCAGTTTGTGCCCATTGCCTCTTGTCCTCTCACTGGACACTGCTGAGGTCTAGCTCAGTCTTCTTTACACATGAATATACAATGTACTCATACACATTGATCACATCTATCTGAGCCTTCTCATACCTGGGCTGAATGATCCCAGCTTGTTTTGCCTCTCCTCATGTGTCAGATGTTCCTATCCCTTAATAACCTTCATGTGTATGATATACCACAAGTATACAACTAAATAAGATGGACTGTCTGAAACACAGTAAAGCAAGATCAAATGAGTGGAAGGAGCAGCAAAGAAATCTTGTGCTTAGCACTGTGCCTTTGACACAAAGAAGTAACATTTGGTTTTCGATGTCGCTGTCTAAACCATTTTCTTAAATGGCAAAAACACTCTAAAACCAGCACAAACCAAAACTGGTGTCTGTGAAGACCCAAGAAATAGGCTTAATCTACTACTGAATCTTACGTAAGGTAACCGCTTACCACAGAGGTCTCTAAATACTACAGCTGACTAGCCAACACGATAGTCTACACAAAGCTATTCAAATCCTTCTATCCTCAGAATCCACAAGAGCGATACATATATCTATATATCTATATCTCTCTCTCTATCTCCCACCTGAGTGACATAAAAGGAAGAGAGCTCAAAGGCAGCTTCCCCATAGGAGCTTCAGCACTCTATTGCAGAAGTGGGAGGGCAACTTAGCAGCTCCAACTGGGCTGCCTTCTTCCACAGTCACGCATCCGTATTACACAGAAGCCTCTCTGACAATGTCACTAGTATTCACAATGTAGCTTAAAACATTACAAGTACTTTGGAACTCACATGTGATTCAGTAGCCACTGGATGATCACATCATTGTAATAATACAACTAAAAATCCTTCATGTAAAGGTGAAGACAGAATTTGATTCAGCCAGTCCCAGTCATGCAAAAGTGAAGAAATAAGTGTCTTTTTTTTTCTTCTAATTAATTACAAACTTGGCAACAGAGAAAAGAAGATGCTGAAGCCTCAAACAATGACTGAAGAATAGCAGTCCTCTCAACATAAATTAAATTCATATGTTATTCTACTTTCAGAAAAACTTTGGCATTGTTAATATCTGTTGTACTGAAGTAACAGATGCAATAATCTCAGAGCAATCTTTTACATACACAAATTTAAAAAGTGTTCATTAATTTGATTTTTTTAACTCAAATGCAATACTTTTCACATTTTACTTCATATTCACTTCTGCAATATTCTACCACAATGAACTCAGATGAATCATCGATAAACAACAGATTTTCACCTCTATAAAAGCATGCATAGTAAGCAAATTTTAATTTCATAAATCACATGCATTTTCAGTGCAAGTTGATTTTAAACACTAAATGGGCAGAATATTCTCAATATCTTTTATACACTTAAAGAATGATTTCAAAATTTTTTTAGCAAGCACTTCTTAAAAAAATATTTTGAATGACATATTTGCAGTTAATTTAATAACAAGAATAAGCAGCAAAATTGATTTACGTTATTAATTGCAAAGTTATTAAACCAGATCTTCCCATTTTTAATAAGTAACTTATCTTGTGTGTCTGAAATTTCCACTTGAAAAATTAAGAAATCTACTTGATTCACCTGCAGGTGACACTGTTGGTCTTAGCAATATAACCAAAGAGCAACAGCATTCCTCTCAATATATTCAGTTGCAGTCTGGATCAATGGTGTATCCAAAACACAATTATTTTTCTTATATTTGTACACTAGTACTTTTAAAGTTCCACTGTAATATCAAACCTCTGCAAAAACAGCGATTAATGCAAGCGCTTCAAGTACGGATATATTAAAACTGAATTTATTCTGATAAAGCTTAAAGTAAATGAAAAAATACGTGCACTGGAAGGGAAAAAAAAAAGAGTATATACTTATAGCAAGGGCTCTTCATCCAAATTGAATATTTGTATATTTTCATATAAGTGCTTAAATATAATACCAAAGAGTCATATCAGTTAATTTAAAAGAAAGAAAGAAAAAAAAACAAACTCAAAACTTTGGTTTCAAAACAGTTTAGAAAAACTTGTAGGAAATGGAGCTAAGTCAGGCATGAACACAATTACTTCCAATAAAAGGGAACACATAACCAAGAATGCAATTACAAACAAACCCCTATATCCTTTAACTACAGAACACATAGAACAAATTTTTTCCTGTTGTTCAAAATTACTGTAATTTTATCTGGCATCATTTCAACTAGATTTTACTGCTAAAACAAAAATTAACTCCCACCTTCCAACCCAATCTAAATAGAAATTTTAGCCAAGTGAGTCATACCAAAGAATGCCAGTCAATTACACATTTTCTCAGAGCTTGTGGCATTTGATTATTAAACACAAAGTAGGTTAAGGCTGTACCACAATTCTACAGATTATGCAATAACAGCAAGAAGTAGGCATGTAGTATAATAAACCACTATATCTATCTGAAAACTAAATTATTTCAAATAAAATGTAAATGAATGTCTTAGAGTAGTGATTCTAATTTCTGAAGCATGGAAGCCTGATTTTCATAAAATCAAGATGGATTCTGTCATAAATCTAGAAATTAATTTAGGACACAGGCAGCACCTCCAGGTCCTTATAAAGGACTACTCTTTTTTATTGAAACTGCTACTGTTTGATGACGTATAAGTGCTTTTCCCCCCTGGCAAAATCTTAGCTGTCATAAGCACACATTAATGGGAGAGCGGTAAATCAGAAGGGCTTCCAACAATCCCACTAGGGTATTGGAAGACTGATGCCAAAAAAAAGGAAGTACAATGCTGAAGGCACAGATCGATAACATCAGCCTGAGAAAGCAAGCGTAGTTGTCCCAGCAACAAAACCAACAGAAAGAATGCAGACAACAATTCAACTAAGCAACAAGCTTATTAACTGAACCCACTGAAAAGTTATCCAGAAATCTCTTATACAAGCAAAACTTAATTTGTTTCTTAATCATTTTCATCATCAGACAACCAGGAGTCCTACATGTGAAGTCACAGAGTTTATTGCCTTTATTTCTGAGGGATAAAGAATTCAGTCAAAGAATTAACATTACAGACACCAAATTGCCTCTCTGCTGTTTAACAGACTTTTTTCACCTGCTTTACTATTTCCCCAAGTAGGTGTAAGGAAGGAAGAAAATTATGGGAAAACCATATACTTCATAGAAATGGAACCCATGGAAAAACTCCTTCCTTGTCTTCAAAGGGTCAAGAAATAGCACTACAATGCTAACAAATGGAAAACTTTTTCCTGAGGTGAGCTGGATGAGCACAGTGACATTATGGAAGTGTGCCCAACCTGGAAGGGAGAGGGCTCCAAGTATTTTCTCCAGCTTCAGATTCTAGTCCATGCAGGTTCACCTAATCCAGATTATGCCTTCATTTCCCTTTTGTTATTCCCTGTTTTGGATCTCTGAAGAGGATACTCTTAGAAAAACAAATAGCTTTTTTTCCTTCTGCTCATCCATCGAAACGCTTTCTGGATGCCACTTTCTCCCTCCAAAAGCCAAGGAGAATTAATTCAGCCCAGCTGAAGACCTGGGTGTTACTGGTCACCAGACTGCTATCAACTGGGAGTGTACACTGCTTACTGGTGAAGAGACTGACAAGATCAGAACCTTAAAAAGCAGTATTTCAAATCTTTAAACACAATACAGTAGGTATTTGCATGTGTACAGAGACACAACCCTTCTGATTTTATTTTAATAGCCTTGCTTTCAGAACTAAACACAAATTAAGAAATGCACTTAACATTTACAGAAAAAAAGTTTAAAAAGAAAGACAGAAAAAGATATGCAACAGTCTGTGGAGTCCTATCAAGATTCTGGATAGTGGTTTTTTTTAAACATCATTTGCCCTGAAGACAGCATGGACAATGAAGCAGGGAGCAAGATTTTATTTTTCAGACTGTGAAGTCTTCTGAAACAAAGGAAATCCATATGGAGATGATAGTGTGAAATGGAGATGACTTTGGGATATAGAAACCATATCCCATATGACTTTGGGATATAGAAACCTGTATAAAAAGATTTTGATCTTTCTTGACTCAGTCATACAGTTTAGCAAGCATTTCTGTTCTAAACATTTTGGTATATTTGTCTCATTTGAAAGGTAAGGTTTTTACCTCATTTAAAGGACGAAAGACTCTCATTTTAAATAGTGCGTAACTTTGAAAACTCAGAAGAAAGGAAATTTTCTTTCAGCAAGGTTGTACTACTGAGAAATATTCTGGAAGTTTTCTCAGAGAGAGAGAGGCAAGTCCTTTACTCTTACTTGTTTGTATTAGATTTTGATGTCGTCTTGATAAATTATAACTCCCAGTGCAAATGCTGATCAAAAATGGATATTCTGCTCCTGAAGCCACGGGTGTGCATAGAATTCAGCACTACTTTTAATTCCAGGCATATCAGAAGAGGGAATATTAACCAGGCTCAACTCTTCTTTTGAAATGAACAACTTGAAAAGAAGGGGGCTTTTCTGTATCTGTGAGGTTTATAATCTCTGGATCACTCCTGATGGTCACTTCATGACAGTTTATCTTCTCTCATACCAAAAAAGATTGCACGTAGATTTTATTGCACCTAAAGCATCCAAAGTTTCTAGAGCAACAAACCATTCTCTTCCTGGAAGAAAACAGACTGGCATCTAAAGTCAGCAGTAATACAGGTGTTCTCAACAACAGCAAGCAAAAAAACCAATGGCATTTCACTGGAGATGAAGGCCACTTACAGAAGACTAACATCTGAGTAAGCACCTACAGGGATGGACAAAATATACCACAGAAGAAGAAAGAGATTAGACAGTGACGAAGCACCAAGAGATGGGAAAATAAAATAGCTTTCTCTTGCTTTAAAGGCACTTTAGACTGCATATTCTATGTAATTTTTCAGTGTAAGCACTTGATATAGTTTTCACAAAATGCTATGGTAATATGAACGGGATAACAATTGACAATGTCAATTAAAAAAAAAGTCTTCTCCTACATTTGGTTTCTGTTAAAATGCAGTATATTATGATAGCCTGAGAATTGTTATTAAGGGAGAAGAGCTGTTAATACTTTGAATTAAAAAAATTCATAATTCTTGGTCACCGTATTGAAACATTTTTGTATAAGTATGGTGATGTGCACTGTAAGATGACATCCCTGCATTCAATAAAGGAAAGTGAGAAATAAAGTTCCTATATATTCTGTTTGATAGATACCTTACTAATCAAGAAATTTTGAAGTCTACTTCAAACACAGTTTAGAAATAGGAACATATTTGTGGAAAATAAGACTTTGGGAGGAATAAGAAATGCAATACTTTTCCATGTTTTAACTTCACAATGCAATGTAATTTCATACATTTTAGCATTATACATCTAACCAAAAGGCCAACCTACTTTCAATTAAGGGCATGCTGCAAAGCCCACAAAATCACAAAGTCATTTCAATTCTTCTCTGGTTTGGGGGTGAACTAATAAATTATTTTTGCCTGTGCTGATCATGTACATCTGTCAAATATTTGTTTTACTACATTTTTGCATATATAGGTTCAATAGCCAGTTTCCAGTATCTTCATGTGTATCAAGCCAGGCTAGGAGGTCTTTTTAGCCCACTATTTAATAAAATTTCATAGTAGTAATGCTTAAGAGTGTTTCTTTATAACTGCTCCCTGGAAGAGCACCTCCACAGAACTCATTAATTCCTACCAAAACCTATGAAATGGACAGAGAGAATGTCAAGAAAAATAGTGTTAAAAAAGTAAACCCACACCACCAAATCCTGTTTTTCAAGATTTTTCTTTTATACAAAAATCCTTTTTATTGTAAGAACTGGACATTGAAAGTGCTGCTTACATGGATTTATGACATTTATCACTATTCAATCTACTTATATGGCTTCAGAGTTAAATAGGTCCACCAGTCAAAAAGAAACCCTTAATGTCTAACATGGTTTAGTGATAATTCTGTCATCACTAATTTTTTTGCCAATTCCTGAGTGCAAAAAAACCCCCTTTGATTTCAGATACTCTCTCATCCTTTATCTTCTTTTCCTAACATAAAGATGTCCTAATTTGTGGTTACACATAAACATAAAAGTGCATGCAATGGGTGGGTAATGTTTATTTATAAGTAGTATGTAAATGAGTAGCTACTGTAGAGAATCACTCTCTCATGTACTTACTATACACATAAGGTAAATTACTATATATGCATATTCAGCTTCTAACAGTGGGCTTTGTATATGCATGAAATGGGAAGCGCATATATAGGAGAATATCATCAAAATATAATGCACTAAAAATTAACAAAATTTATGTATTCCCATTTCCATAGGAAAAGAAAAGTAGCAGAAATAGTTCACTATTTGCTTTTACCTAGAAGCATCTCTGTACCTTATTAAAGTGCAGGAAATGGGAAACAGTGTATCAGAAAAAGAAAGCTGTAGATGAAACAGAAGGCACCTCAAGTTTATAGCCCTCTTTTGCTTCAAATAGTTTCAGACTTGATTAGTTTTATATTGCAGATAAGAACTTAAGAAAAAAGCATTATTCCATTTTATTAGTATCAGATTCCAATAGGGAATAAAGCCTTCATGACTTAATATCAGAGTCTATCAGCTGACAGAATCTATCAGAGTGATCATCCATATTACTCAAAGGTCCTGATGCCATTTGCCGTTCTCAGAACTGCTTGCCCTGTTCAGCTCCGATGCTTTTGTGGTCTCTGCTTCACTTCTCACTTCTGCCTTGCCATCACAAGTACAATTAATCAGCTAATCTTCAAGATGTCAAAATACATTCAGTCCTTCAGGCTATTTCCTCTCCTCAAGAAAAGCATTCTGTTCAGTAATCAGACAAATATATTTGCCAATGCAAATGCAGCTTAAACAAATTCTCTTTTCATTTGCAACACTGGTGTTTTCAAAAACACTATCAGTACTGTTGTATTACTCATGCTCTTCAACAAGAATTGCCCTTTTGTTCTGAACTACTCTTATTTCCAGTATAAATAGCTAAAGTTAAAAAGAAAAATAACCAGCTAATAACATTTGCAATAAGCTAACAAAACATTTCTCTTGGATTTAAAATACCAAAAGTAAAATTTAAATGAAAGCAGTAACTTTATTTAAAAAAATTCCAAAACTAAAACTAGCTGTGGTCGGTTGGCATTGATGGCTGCGAGATGCCCACCCAGCCACTCTCTCACTTCCCCTCCTCAACTGGACAGGGGGAGAAAATAAGATGGAAAAGCTCATGAGTCGAGATAAAGACTGGGAGGTCATTTACTAATTACTGTCACAGGCAAAACAGACTTGACCTGGGGAAAATTAATTTGATTTATTGCAAATTAAAAATAGAGTACAATGGCGAGGAAACAAAGACAAACCCTAAAACACCCTTCCTCCTAGTCCCCCTTCTTCCCAGGTTCAACTGCACTGCTTTGTCCCAACTCCTCTATTTCCCGGGGGATGGGGAATGGGGGTTGCAGTCAGTCCATAACCTTTCGTCTCTGCCGTTCTTTCCCCACACTTTTCCCCAGTCCAGTGTGGGGTCCCTCCCATAGGATACAGTCCTTCACAAAAACTGCTCCAACATGGGTCCTTTCCATGGGCCGGAGTTCCTGCCAGGATAAACCTGCTCCTGCATGGGCTCCTCTCCACAGGCCACAGTTCCTGCCAGGAGCCTGCTCCTGTATGCACTCTCCATGGGCCACAGTTTCCTTTAGGGCACCACCCACCTGCTGCGGTGTGGGGACCTCCCAGGGCTGCAGTGTGGACATCAGGTCCACCATGGTCTCTTCCACGGGCTGCAACGGAATCTCTGCTCTGTCCCCTGGAGCACCTCCTCCCCCTCCTTCTGCTCTGACCTTGGTGTCTGCAGGGCTGTTTCGCACACTTCTTTCCTCACTCCTATCTCTCTCAACTGCTGCATAGTGTTTTTGCCCTTTCTTAAATACGTTTTTCCAGAGGCACCACCATCTTGGCTGCTGGGCTCAGCCGTGCCCTGCGGTGGGTCCATTGGAGCTGTCTGGAACCGCCTGTGTCTGGCGCCTGCAGATCTCTGCTGCCAGCGCCTGGGCACGGACAGCCCAAAAATGAGCACAATGTGCTTATAAGGTAATGAGAAGACACTCTGCTTAGTTATTGGTGGGGTTTTTTTGACTTAATTGAGATCTTGGAAATAATTCACAATTTTAAGCTGCTCAACATGTTCAGCACTTGGCAAATGAAAGTGAGATCCCTTCTCAAATCTAAAGCTTTGAAGGATGGTTTCTTAGCAAAATGTTAAGTTAGTTTTTACATAAACTGTGAGCAACATTAAGAATCAACTCTGAAAGCAATGTGATTTTAGCTTACACACGCTAACGAGCAGAGAAAAAATATGACAGCTAGCTGCCCGTTTTCTAACTGACAATGCAAGTCAGGTTTAGCAGGACTTTCTTCACCACCACCCCCCCCCCCCTTTTTTTTTTTAAACTGAGCTGCATGGGTAAAGTTAATCTTTCACTTCATGCCTCTGCGTATTTCATTAACGCAGGACACTACAGCAAACAAATTCAAGCTTTGAATATGATTTATTTGAACATCTTGGAATTTTTTCAGAGTTGTGAAATTACAAAAGTTTATGAAGAAGGTAGGTTTTTTGTTTTTTATTTAAAAAAAGGGTGAATGTTACTCTAGGTTTCCCACTTCCTATCTGCATTAAGGAGAAATGGTAGGAGCACTTTAGGTTGCAAGCAGACTAAGGACAGATACACCGTTTGCTTCTGACACTGTTTGCTTCCGATACCCCTTTCTTCAATCGACATGCAACTAATTTTTATCAAATCCATGATGAAAAAAAGACAGAGATATTTGGAGGCTTGCAGAAACCTAATAGTTTTAGAAATGTCTGTTTCTGTGAAGTTTGGCGGGCCCACACTGAAAGGCACACCCCTGCAGTTCAGTAAATGTATAAATCTCTTTTTGTGGGCCTTGAAGTACTTTAGTACTATGTAAACACTACAGAAAATCCAATATTATATTTTAAATGAATAACCTTGCTTTCTGTATAATCAGTTTCTTGATCAACAAGAACAATAACAAAAATGGAAACACTGTCCTCCATTTAAAAAAAAAACACAACTATATTCCAAGAGAGTTACAAAAAAAAAAATTCAATAGTTCAGACATCACAGAATCAGGACTATTCACACAATAATAGTTTGATTCATTTTCCCATAATATTTATTTGAAAGACAGTAAATTTCCTTCTCTTGCTCTCTAAATCCCTTTAACTCCAAGAATATGAGAAAAAAGGAACAGAGATATATAGAGGTTTACAGGTTGGGGAAATTAGCCTTCTTTCAAAATTTGACCAGATTTGTTTTCAACTACTACATAATTTTAGCAACACCGAAAGCACTGCTAATCTGGCCTTAACACCAAGACATATTTGTAGCAAGCAAAGCTCATGACAGTCTGGCAGTCTTCAAGGCAAAGCAAGAGACATAGGACCAATAAAAGAAGTCTGGCTTATATCTGCAGGTCACAGGCACAAAATAAAGCAAAAACATGATAGAAAATTTATTCCAACTTTAAAAATGTCAGTCTCACTTATATGTACTTATTTGATTTAGGACGCTCAGCTGTTGACAAGGATTGTAGTGTAACACATCTTGTACCAAACTGATGAGGTACTAGTTTAAGGGTGAGGAAAATTCACAGTAACTGAAGATGCAATAGAACAGTAAAATAACTTTCCTTAAAAAGAAAATAAAATAACTTTAGCACGATTATTTTTTTAAATTATTTTTAAAGTTTATAGAGGTGGAAGAAATTTTGATAAATTTTCACTGTGCTATGCCAAGGATCTTAATTTCTCTTTAATGTTTTATACATACATAACATGAAACAAAATTATCTCATACATGCGTTTTGATGCCCGCTACCTTTAAAAGTTACTAATTGTTAAGACCAGAAGGCATTTCTGCAACTCCCTAGAGGCTACCACTGTTTTGTACAAGTTAAGGCATCACGCTACTCATCGGCTTACAATACACTGTGCCCAGTGCAGGGCAGTGCCTTCAGACTTGATGATTACATTATAAATCTATACTGCTCCAATCCCAGTTGTATTCTCCAAACTTTCAAAAGATAACTATTACTGCTATATTTGTTGCAAACACAAGGTCAAAGAGAACTGATCTGAAAGCCCACAAGCTGATTCTGAAGTTGTGTTATATCATTTTCTAGACTGTACAAAGCAAAGACTGAGTAGCTACATATATGCGCACACAAAAAAGTCCCTAAGGACAATCACCCAAATAATCCATTGCCTTCTAACAAAACACTTCATGTTATCTTGACTGCTACCCAGCAAAATACACAATTTAGTACTTATAAATATTTTCCATTTAAACATTGATTAACATACCAAAACCACCTTATCAAACAACAGATTATGACTAAAATATGCTTAATATCATTGTGGTTTAAGTGATGTCTAAGTATCAGAGTTCCCTAGATAATAGTACGTCAGTATACGAACATGCTTAGATAATAGCAGGTCAGTACACAAACATGCTTAGAATAGAGCCAATAGGAAAAATATCAACTATAGGGAAACAAACTTCCTTAAATTGTTTTTTTAATGAGGAAAAGAAAGTGAAAAGTTAATGTATCTTTACTTAGACTATGAAAAAAGCTTTAATAATAATAAACTCTCTGCAAGAACCAGTAAAATAGCTAGGGTTATTTATTTTTGTAACAAGTTTATTTTCTTCTGTTCTCAGGTTCAGTGAAGCACTTATTTACATACAAATTATTTGGTAATGGACCCTGGATCTATTCTGTCTGAAACACTGAAGTGACGTGTTAAATATTTACACTTACTTCTTTTCACAAAAGCATGTGTCTTACAGTTTTAACACACATCCCACATCTTACACTTAGATAAGTAGTAGCTGTGGCTTTCACTGCACTAGATGTGGGGAGCAGGTTAGAAGACTGACTGAAGAGTCAGTAAAACAATTATTTTGATTTTTCTTTTTAAGGCAATTTCACTGTTGGTAAAATTAGAAATAACTTTTTTGAAAAGCTTGGCTTCTGAAGTACATGTTGGAACCACAGTACTGTTAATGAATATTCTAAGTATAGTATGGAATAACATGGAAGCAAAATCACCTCATGTATAATACCATAAAAGTATGGAGCAGCAAGAGATATGGATGCCTTCTGGATGAATATAAATGACAGCATGGAAAGCACAGAGAAAGTTATTGCTGAAAAACTGAGCTACAGACCTTTTTAATGGGCATATCTTTCAAAAACATTTACAAGATTTTATTCCATCATAAAAGGAATGAAAATTTAAATTACTCATTACTTTTTTTTGGCTAGCATTTTAATCTTTTAAAAATATTTGTAGAAAAGTAATAAAGGCAGACCCCAATGTACATTAAGGGTGGATTCCTGAGAAGTGAGACAGCAATTTGTCAGATAAAGCAATTTTTCCTCATCAGAATAAGCATAACAGATGCATGTAATGACTTACAAAATACACTTATTTAAATACACACAGGCAAAGTATGAAGGATGAAGCATGCAGGATGGAAAGGAAGGAGAAAATTATCAGGATTGTCACTGAAGTGCTACTTCTAACTAATACCTGACAATCACCTCATTTTTACATCTTGCATTGTGACCGATTTCATTCACCTGAGGATGAAAATGAAGATGGTGAAAATGTAACTGCTCAGAAAAGAGGCAGAAGACAACTGTCACAGGAGATTTATATCAGGCCTTCAGTATCCTAGAAGAATCAGCTGAGATCTTTTGAAACAGTGATCCAACCTGAAATGCCTGCATCTACTTCAGCTGATGATCCTACTCCTGCCTTTTATCCCTTATACTCTATATACACTATCCCTGTGTATTTAAATTGTGTGCATGCATCCACCTGCTATAACGTTAATTCTTACAGGAAAAACTGCTGTACTGTTAAACACAGGCACTTGATCTGTTACACTAGTAAAGGCTAGAAAGCAGGGTCGTGATTGGCAAAGCAACTCTGAAACTATAAATAAAGCAGCAACACATATCAGAGTATTCCTGTCTGAGAAATGTATACATTACGGAGGCTGACAAGTAAACTAAAGTTTTGAAGCAAGAATCAATTTAATACAGGATAAAAAGCAATGAAAGAAACCTGCTTGGACGAGGTGGTTTAAGTGCATAGTTGATGAAAGAAAGCTCATGAGTTGTCATAGGAAACAATAAGCAAGATCCAGCACAAGTAAGTGCCCTTTCCTCAGTTTATAATATGGCTACATATTTTCTGTGCACTTTGATAAGCAGGGATAAAACAAAGCCCACTGCTGGGCTCCAGAGTCTGCAAGAACAGCAGCAGCAATTACATCGGTAACTCTTGGATTGGTGTTATCTCTCCTCTACACCTCCTACAATTCTGATTAATCATAAGGAAAGACTGACTAGCTACAACAAACAAAAGAAAAATGAATATTTCACAATCCCAGAATTTTTGGACTTCATATATTTGTCTTTTTAATGTTTCCAACGTTTTGAAGAGCAAAGAAGCAAAACTATTATTGATGTAAAAGCAAAACTGAAATTAATCAATGCTTTAATTATAGTTCGTTTGAACATCTAGGAACTAAATTTTGCATCACAACTAACATAATGGTTTCCAAATTTTTCCTCTTCTGGAAATGATTTTCCTTCCACCTCCCTTCCCTCAAAAAGTTTACAAACTACAAATACACTACACTTCAGATTAGTGTTTATATCCTAGGAAGTACCTACAAAACCTTTGAAGATAAGTAAGTTTCAGATAAAAAAAATAAATGTCAAAGCAATGACCTGAGTCCATGGCAGGAAAAAAATTGATTTTTACCTAGGTCCTCCCCTTGCCATTTATTCTTGATTTTTATACACAAATCTGCTTTAGCCTCTTCCCCAAAAGAAAATGAAGAATTATGCTACTAGTGGTATTTTGGACTGAAATATGAGAACATGATGAAGCAGACAGTCTTTCTACACTTAAATTACTCTAAATTAAAACTCTGTATATATTAATAATTTCCCATTACTAGAGTAATAAAATTGCAAACTATTTTCCATAGACATTTCTTAATAATGCCTGAAATGTTGTGTTTTGTGGGGGTTTTTTGGTTTGTTTTTTCTTTCCTTACTTCTTTACTGGATGTAAGACGAGTTTTAGTAATGAGGTGCGATTTTATGAATTACATTGCAAGCCAGGAGATCAAGAGAAAATAGCACTTTTCCATTCTACATTCTTTCTGTTCATCGAACTTTGTAGTTACTTTCAGAGCAGGCTTTTCCACTGTCACTTCAGTTTTGGCAGTGTTTACACATGCTCTCTCACTATTAAAACTCTGACCCACTTGATTATGTGCCCCCTAGCTGAGAAGTATTGTGAAAACAGGAAGTAATTTTAAGTGATAATTTGGTGTATGTAAATAATTTCAATTATTAAAAGTCCCTATTGAAAAGTTTTTTATTTTGTAAACCCAACTTTTAGGCAGATGCTGTTGCAAAGTAATTCTGATAAAGTACCAGTGATATTGCTGTTACTCATTGATATTGGTTTGTTATTTATTGGTTACCACAGCATTGTGACTGTATGCGTCAATATGCACGCATATACATCTTCTAATAAAGAAGATTGCTCTCCAGGACGTCATACTAGATTACTGCAGTGGTCCTCTTTATTATTAATTCCACAGACATCTTTTCTTGTCATGTGAAGAGTTTACTCTAGTCTTATCATAAAAATGTAAAATACATCAAAGCTAAGACTGGCAAAATATAACTCATCTGAATCAATAATTACTAGAAGTTACACGTGTAAATGTTCATATCGATAACACAACCAAGTCTTATTTTGTCTCTTGGACCAGGCAGGAGGAGGAAGGGTAATTACAAGGAACTTTATGTAAGAACAGATATAAAAGTATCTCAATATTTTGGAAAAATGATATTTCACTGACACAAACAGCATTTGCCTGAAATAAATGTGACAAGAAGTATCTGCTAAAACAGAAAAATCTCCATCTATGCAATACTATTTATGAAGCTAAAAATGCAAATTCTATTAATTTCTATGAATGTACAAATGTTTAACCTAGTGATGTCTTATACTTTTCCTCATTTGCCCTTAAAAAGGAAAAGTACAATCAGCCATTAACAGGAACCTACAGCTTTATTAACTTTTTTTTATTAAAAAAATAAGGTAAGTATTATTTTGAAATATTTGCAACAATGTTGTTACAACATTTCAAATGTATTTAGAATTTCCTATTTGCAGATGAGACCTTCAACTTTTCAAAGATGGTTACTATCAAAGAATGCCAAATCCAACATTATGAATGTTAGGTTCTTGCAAACACATACATACAACACTTGGTTTATAATCCTGAAAGGGTAGGGGCACAACCCACTAAGCTTCACAAGCTGGAAATCAGGTAAGATTTTATACAAAGGTTATATGGAAGTGGGGCACCGTAGTAGTAAGTCTAAATGGGAGAAACCAAAAAGTTTAATGAGCCCATTGCTTAAGGTATTTCAGATGTATTAGCATTTTAATCAGTTTGAACTGAAAGTCCCATTTCGGAACATAACCAGTGTAATTACAGACTCAGTAATAACATTTCAGCTGCTTCACCAACGCTTTTACAAGGAGTTTGAAGAAAAGACCAGCGTACCTATGAAGAGGTATGAATACACACACAGAACAATACTTTAAGATACTAAGCATACCTGTGTTCGTAGAATTTCACCTTTTGACAGTTGCATATCACCAGTCAACTCTTTCACAGTAATGCCTAGTGGTTCCAGACGCTTGCTGAAGTAATTTGTCATTTCAGCTGCCAAAGCCTTCATAGGAGCAACGTACACAATCTGCACCAAAAGGACACTCGCTTGATAAATGAGCAAACCCCACAATGTCGTTTGTTTCATGGCAACCATTACAAATAACAATTTATTGTGAAATATGATGCCAGGCGCTTACAGTGAAAAATCTTAATAGTGATATATGAAAAGTAGTTATCTTTGTTGGATAAGTGTGCAGCTGTTTAAAGGACAATGGATTTTGCTTATACAGCCTCATCACTTTGAAAATTGGTTCTGCATCAAAGCTAAATGTGTTTTCATAGCTTTTTACTCACATAATAAGATTTTTAGAACACAAATAAGAATAGCTTTAACAATAATGAAGTAAATCAAGACTAGCCTTATCTTTAACTTGGAAAAGTGTAATACCCTTGAAAATTTCCTGATTTCATATTCCTTGTATAACATATAATGGCTTTTACCTTACAAGTTAAAAAGCTGTTACTTGGTTCATTAAACTCCTACCTTAAACTCATCCTTTTTGATAACACCATGCTGGACGTGCTGGCGAATTTCATGAAGGACTGTCAGCATGGCAATGTTAGTCTTCCCAGCTCCAGTGGGGGCACAGATTAGCATGTTCTCATTTGTGTTGTAGGCAGTCTCGAAAACTATAGATTGGATTCGGTTTAGTCTTTTCATGCCTTTAAAAGCAAGTTGTCCAATCTGTTAAAACAAACAACATGCATATTTTGGATTTTTATATATATATATATATATGTGTGTGTGTGTGTGTGTCTATACACATATTAATCATAAGAACAACAACACATGGTAACAAAACTTAGGATACCTGTTGAAATATATTTATTATTCCAAGGTTTTTATTCTGAGGCTACCACTCCCACCCAACCCTCAAATACTGGATCCATAAGGAAAACAAAATATAGCAGGATAACATCTGTTAAAATTAATCAAAATCTTTAGCCACAGGCTATTTCAGCATTTAATTTGTTTTTAATCAAAAGTGTGACCAAAACTAATATACAGTAGAATAATGACCTGTTAATAATTAAACATCAGTAGAATAGTCAGATTAGAAGAATATACATCTTTAAATCTAAGATGACAAACTACAACTACTCTAATGGAAGAAGAGGCAGGAATACACAGGAACCTGCTGAAGAAACAGATGATTTTAAAATTTATTAATGTTTAATTTTGTGCAATAAAGTTTAATTATGCAAACACACACACACACAAATTCAGTAACAACTTTCTCTTTGCTTCTGACGAAATCTCCATCTTGCAATTGTTAATGTTCAGACCTTTCTTCAACAATACTTCCTACAAACTGCAGCCTCCAAAACGAACATAAAACTTGTATGTGTAGTCCCAAATAAACTTTGAGAATGTTTTCAAAAATTAAATTATATAGTTATTACAGGTAATCACAGTTGTTATAGTTTAATGCATGTTTAAATCTTATAAAGTACAAATAATCAATTATAAAAATACATTGTTACTTAGTCTCTCTGAAAAACGAGATTTTCACCAGAAAGAACTGCTGTAGACAGTTACAATTTCTGCATTTCAGATTCTAAAACTTTTGCAACTGAAGAAGATATAAAATTAATTTTCTAATAAACGTGCTTTTTCCTTAGTTACTTTTCACAGACACTTAAAAGAGACTACAGAATACAGAATTATTTCCTTTCTACAGATTTAATTACCTGCACTGCTTCTACTAATAATCATGAAAAGTATCTTACTGATATTTTTGACGATTATCATTTTTATTTTAATTGTAGGAAACCACAAAAGTACAAATTCACTGTAAAGAACAGTCCTGAAAGCACCTTCTGAAGATCTCCCTTTCCATTATTCTGGGCGCTTTAGTTAATTTACAGTCATTTGCTACGGTAATAGCCTCTCCAATACTAATAATAATCTTTCCAATTCTTTCCAATACTGAGCAAATTATTTGAGCAGGACTCAATTCATTACTACCTCAAGTAATGCAAGCTTAGGAATGAGGGCTTCACTGGCTATTAAAATCAACTATTTTATTTAACTTTGCGACAAACAGCACTAGGTCTATCATTTTGCTGCAGCTTCTTGGTAGTAGCCTCATGTGAGAGGCTGAGATGCAAATTACAAATTTAGGTTAATACACCATTTTCACAGTATATGACAATGCTCTACTCTTAAATAGAGGAATGACGTACTTAATGACTGGCCAACTGTAGTTTTATTCTAGAGGACTTTAAATATTAAAAACCAACATTCATTGATATAAAAGTCAATGAAAATGCTATGCAATCAACGCAGTATTTCTTTTTGAAAAATGTGCTTTTCAATTTAGCAGTACCTTTGCCTTAGCAAAGCCTTCAGGTTGAAAACTTCTTGTGCGACATTGAAAAAACAAGTTCCATTCAAATAATGGATTGCATTTTTATTTATAGGATTGACACATCTCCAATATATTAAAATATCTATTCTAAACTGTTACGTGTCTTTGGTGAAGGGAAAATAAAAAACCCCAAACTTATCTAATGCAAGGACTTCCAGTACTTTTCATCAAGTTTCTTCAATTTTTTAAGTGGCTGAATTTCAGGATTACAACAGTTTTCACTATTAATGTTCTTTCACAGTTTATTCTGCTTGCAAGATTGCAGGGGGAAAACTTATTTGTTTTGCACCAAGTTTTGTATACATAATGTTTACTTGGTGTACCATCTTCAAAATTCATTTCATCTTCAGGAATGAGACTATTATAAAGTGTTAATGGGTTTCCTGGAGACCTGCTGATTACATTAGTGCTATCAGGGTTCAATCAGCTGTTTTTATGGCCTCAGTCATTTTAGGTTTCTAATTTGCCTGTTACTTCATTTTGAGATTTCTTGACAGGTCTTTGAAAATGGTTATATTTTTCCTTTTCCCTTTTCCCTCCCATTCCTTCTAATTGGTTTTAGAAGCTATTATAAACACCATAAAGTTCACACTGATAAACACTGTTTACAGTGTTTATTATAAAGGATCTATGGAGAGAAACTCACAAACACAACTGGTGATAACAGAATTGAACTAACAAAACACTACATTGCACAATATGTATATTATTTAAAGAAGCCGTTTTTAAACAAGAGCAGAAACATAGTCATCTAAATGAAATCTGGCATAAGTATCTTCAGAGAAGAATGACAGGCATTTTTCACAGTCACACAGTGGAACACGCATGGCTTTACGCATACAGGTCTCCTTGCAGTTCTGTGATTGTTAATACCCTTAAATAAAGTATATCTTTAAGTGTTCTCTTAAACTACTGCTTGTAGGAATGTATTGTTCCAGCTTCTCTTAATCTTTAAGTGGACAGTGTAAGACATCTTTTTCCTCTACATTTGGAAGAAATTATATATACTATAGCCCTGGGACATGCAATTGTTAGCAAAAATAAATAAATATTTACATAAATGAAAATAATTTCCCGTCTCTTTTCCTGTTAGAAAGTAGTAACACCATGGATTAAGACTGACTTGGTAAGCATCAATAAACAAACAGATGTTCCAGAAGCACCAAAGGAAGCTGTGTAACAAGTTACAAATATGAACCTCAGCTTGTTTTCTGCAAAGTTGCTAAGCCTACTGAAACAGGAACATTAAGAGTGGAATAAAGATAAATAAAAGCCTGGTTAAGAACTCGAAGTATTTTTTTTAATAATGGTATTCTGACCAGAATCTAGACTTTCATTCAACGCACTAATTAATTTTCAAGCAACTCAAAAGAAAAATGTGGGCACTGACAAACAAATACACAACATTCACAATCACAATACACAGTCAATGCATAATATTCTTTGAAAGTTGACTCTGCAGGAACATATTAAGGATTTTAAAAGCTACAAGAGAAAGGAATTCCACAGAAAAACAGTATCTTAAGACTTCTTCAAACCAACTCCCCATTTGGTTGAAAAAAATATTACAGGTTACCCTTCCCCAAAGTTTCATTTTACGCCAAACAGTAAGTACAAGTGCATAATCCAAAAACACTAGTTCTGCCCCTAAAAATAAATGAGAAAAAAATGGACAGTGGACAGAAATGCAACAGTATGCACAGAAGTCCACAGTTTGACAAACGTACTAGAAGATTTGCTTTCTTAATTTGTCATCTGCAGAAACTACCTAGTCTGAAAGCTGAGAACAATTTTTTTCCCCCGGCATATTAATGTCAGTCAAGACTTCTACAGACCAAGTCTTTTTCAAATAAACCAGTAAAATCCCTTCTTGCTTAAAGGACTGGTAGCCACTGGATGGCAGAATCTGTTTTTTTACTGAAGGTGAATGAGATGCAACATTCTTCAGCTTTCTATTCCACAGCTGATTTATCCCTAGAATCTACACAAACCAAAGGAAGTTTAAGCAGAATACAATCTGAGTGCTATTCTCAACAAACACAATTTCATGCCTAAGATGGTGCCATTTTTACATAAGCATGAATCAATGTGAAAGACCACTGAGAAGCAACTCTTTCTACAAACCAGATGATACTCAAGGCAGCTCTGATATGAATGCATAAAAACCTTTATTTTTACTTCAGTAAGCTTTCCAATTCTTTCCCAAGGAATTTACTATTACAACTAATGCATTTTATGAGTAAATAAGATTACACTTAATGAAGATATTCTTAATTAGCCATTTCATTAAAAAGATATTTGTGTGTTGGTGCTCTAACAAGAATTTAAAAAGAGGACAAAACTGTTAAAGTCATTAAAGTAATGTTCATGAATGAGTCCATACTATTCAGTCTGCAGGCAAGCTACAGCTCAGAAACAACTGCTTTAGCAACACAGTAGTAACTGTGTCTGTTCTAAATAGCACAGATCATCAGCACTTTAGACAGAGTTTTAGTCACACAATTCATTAGCCAGACCTTGTAGTTCTACAGAGTTTAATAAATGTGATACAGAAGATACTAACTTTTTTCCCCCTCAAGGCATACCTGTGAAGCCTGCTGTGGCTTATCTACAGTCTATAGCATTCTCCCTTACCCAGAACAAAAGGGTGCTAACTACCAGTTCCATTAAAAGCTGAGATTTTTCACTCTCTGTATCCCTTTATGTATTAACACTAGTTGACAGAAACAGCTTGTAAGATGCAATTAACCTCAGTATCAAATTTTCACACGGTGGCCCAGTGTGCTCTTAAGTCAACTTCAAGGTACAATGCCAGCATTTTAGTAGAAGCTTCTAAATTCAGTATTGGCGTGCACAGGCATAGCATAATAGGTCTTATCTAATCTATGCAGAGCAACACTAGAAAAAAATATAACCATATTTAATTCTTAGCAATTTATCCAGAGAATACGTTTGGGTGTTATCTCCCTTAGAATTATCATATTTTATTGATTTAGCTACAGGACATTCTCTTTATATTCCTCATTCTAAAAGAGATTTAATCTTGTCCACATTAATTTTTCCAGTTTTCATGTAATACTAGACAAATTTTCTTATGGTCTGAAATAAAGAAATGTTAGTCATCTGTACTAATTTCCGTAGCATAAAACCACCTAAAATAAAGGTTCTATAATGATGACTACTTCTGTGGTACTATAACAAAACAATAAGATTACTACCCTTTTATCATAAAGATAATCCACTGCACTCATAAACCAAGTTTAAACTTTCAGCAATTTCCCTACTCATTGGCTTAATTTTAATGTAGATATATTTTAATCAAAGTACCTTATATATTTCAGGTGCAAGAAATCCCATTCTGCAGTCAGTTGTTCTATTGCACTTTCAGTTAAAAAGATAATTGAGCTATTAATAGCATCACTAATCCATGCTGTTTTACAGAAAATCCATGAAATTCAGGAAATGAAGTTCAGATGTCCCTCGTCCTAACATATAAATAATCTCTAGGTCATCCTTCCCCTTTGCTGTACTTTGGAATGTTGTTGGTTAAAACACATATCTACGCATACACAGTCATACACACACACAAATATATATTTGTATATATATGTATATACACACATTTTAATAAATACATTCCCACAATACCTCCAAATTATGAACATCTAGTAGTCCCCCCTGCTTTCTAATTATGCATGTATACACTTAAAGCACTTTTGTGCCAGCGTAAATCCTATTTTGTTACTGAAGGCACACTCAGAAATAAACATAGATGTTATACCTGGGGGCTTCCACAGCTTCCCTCTCCTGATGATACTTTTCATATTCCGCTACTTTCGTGGAGGTGGTAGCTCATGAGATTTAGGAACAATAATAAATAAAGATATAACTATATAAGTACCATAAAGGTAAAATTATTTTTCTATTATCTTAGGAGTACTATTTGAGAATATAATTTCCTATCTGCCCCAAAGACTGAAATGTTGTCTTTCACAGTGCATATATACATTTTAAGAAAAGGCTCATAACACGTAAAAGAAAAACTGCATGATGTTTGGATCTGCTCCATTTAGCACCAAATCATATCAGTGAGATTTCACTGTACTTAGGGGGACAATTTTTGTAGGAACAAGTAGCATACACAAAGATATGAAAATTATACAAGCGTACCAAATACAGTTTAGGATTGGCTTTGGGCCATAATCAGCATTACAATTTCTTCAAGTAAGTACAAATTATGTCTCATCCAAAGTGTAGTACCTGAAGAGTTATGTGCTATAAAGGAAGCTTGGAGTAAAACACATTAGACAGATGCAAGTAACAAAAGGCACCAGAGAACCAGCAGCTGTTTTCAAAGCTGTACGTGCTACAAGTGACTAGACTAGAACTAAAAGCAATTCTGGCATGGTATGGCTATCCATGTCACTGTTAGTGGTAATCACAAAATCGTTTAGGTTGGAGATCATCTACTCCACCCCCCCTGCTCAAAGCAGGATCACCTACATCAGGTGGCCCAGGACTGTGCAGTTGGGTTTTAAATATCTCCAAGGATGGAGACCCCACAGCCTCTCTGGGCAAGGTGTACCATTGTTTGACCACCTCACAGTAAAAAATTACTTTCCTGTGTTCAAATGAATTTTTGTGTGTTTTAATTTGTGCCTACTGCCTCTGGTGCTGTCACTGGGCACCACTGAGGAGAGTCTGGCTCCCTTTTTGTTAATCATTCTCACATCAGGTATTTATATACACTTGTAAGATTCGCCCTGAGCCTCCTCTTCTCCAGCTCTCAGCCTCTCCTCACGAGAGATGCTCCAGTCCCTTAATTAGATTAAGAAGCCAGAAGAAATTCCTAGAAATGACAGATAATGAACCATAAGGGTAAAATTATACTCTGACATCCTATAGAACACAGAATCACAGCCCATGAGACTTTCCTGAATATGTTTTTAATTTGAATTAAACATCATCTTTTAAAAAACTATGGAGTCTTGATTTTTAAAATTATCACCACATTCACTGGTTAACGCAATAAGTATTTAAGTAGCGGTAGCCATCAGAAACCAGGGAAATTTTCATACTTTCAAGTTATATTAGTGTCATTAAACTCCAAACAAACACTGCAAAATTTTCTTAGATTCCAACAGAGAGCTCACAAGAATAAAAAAGTATCTGGGGAGGGGAGAGAGAATATTCATTATATATGAAAGGATTACGCCTGCTTAAAGCTATCATTGCATACAAACTATGAAAATTATTACGGTTTTACTTTATTTGGAATGCTGCTTTTAAATCCTGATTAAACATTTCCCCTCCAGACTTTCAGACTTCATGTTTGCCAAGATACTGAAAATGTTATTTTTCTGACAGTTATTCAGTTCTCAGAAATGTGAAAATTCTGGACAGCTTGTAACAGCAAGTGCTCTTCAACAAACAAACTTTCATTAGAGAAGAACGAGTCTCCATCCAGAGGAAGTCCAGAACAGTTCCATTAAAAAACAAACCGCAGCAAAATCTAGTAATATGTTAGTCTCCTACTAACTACAGTAACATAGGCACTCCTTGAAAAAACCAGCCAATTAAAAAAAAATAAATCAAAGAATAACCCCCCCATGTCTGTCTGGGTTTTTTTGTTTTGTTTGGGTTTTTTTTTTGTTTGTTTTTTTTTTTTTTTTAAATCATCAGTCCTACCATCTGCTCTCTTGAAGAAAGAAGAGAGATCTATTCAAAAGCAAGAGTTTTTAGGGAAAATATTTAACTTCATCTATGACAGCTAAGAGCTAACATGCCTGAAGTAATTTCCACAAAAATCCTTTTAAGTCTAAAGATACATTGCCACCAACATTATCTAAACTATTCACTTGATGAGCTATGCTATACAAACAACTGCAGCAGTCATACCTTTCCTATAGATTTCTGAATTATTCAACCACTTATTGTTGTATTAAAAATACAACATTGAGAAATATTCTTTGGTTCAATGTATAGATTAAAACCAAAGACTTTTGCATGTATGGACCCAAAATCAGTTTGATGGAAATGATGGGAAAGCACCATAGCTCCAAGGCTTTCACTGCTCTGAGTTAAAACACTGAAACAACTTGGGGAACCTCTTCCCCTCACTGGGAGAATTGTTGTGTTCCTCAGCCTAGTTATAAGATGACAAAAGATCATTGACAGAATGATTATACCCTCTGGTGATTTGATTTGAGGAAATGGATAACAAAGTGTTTCAGAAAGATTTTTCCATAAAAGCAACTATTTCTACAGCACAGCAAATGTACATAAATTTTAGCATCCAGACAGACACACAGGCGAGATTCTGATTTCAGTGACACTATTGTAAACTCAAAAGTATCTGATGTCAAGAGAATTATTCCAGATTATAGCAATGAAATGGAGATCAGAACACAGCCTGCTCTTAGAGCTTTCTGTTGCCATTTGTGAATTACACACAAAAATGACCTTGAAGTAATGCAGCTAGCAGGAAAATAGCAAAAGGAAAACTGGCGACAGTTGTGGCATTTCCTAATAACATCAGAAGCTACAATCTTATGAGGCTAGAAGGATTTGAGTTTAATTTGGTCACATTTCATCCATATTAACAGTATCAAATAGAGGGTTTGTTTTCCTTTAAAATTTAAAAATAACTTAATGCTATACAAAGCTAAGAGCATGGAAGAATAAAATACAATAAGCTCTACGAAGTTTAAAACATTTAAAATGTTGTTATCCTTAACAGCAAGGTTCCTCCTGGACTGCTATGTATTGACACCTCCACTACCACCATCTCCCTGGCTTTTCTAGATGGAGCAATGAGGAAACTGATGTTTATATGCCACAGCCTATGCTACAGGTTTTGGTTTTTTTCAATTCAGAGAACACTCTCATAATTTCTTACTCTTGTATACAACTAAAACAGACTCCTAGCTCTGCTGATGGCATATTGCTCCCTTAATTTATTCCCCTGGGAAAACATAGTGTGTCTCTTTAAAAGGGAAGAGGAAAAAAAAAAAATCACTGTTAGAGGCACACTGTCTCAAAAGTAACTGTAATCAAAGAGTTAATACAGAAAGCCCTTTTCTAGTTGTTCAAGTATATAGACACTGCAAGACAAAGGGAGAAACCCAACAAATAAGAACGAAAGATAACGAGGGCATCGTGGAAGGAATTACACAAAGTCTGGCCATTGGTGAGAAAAAAGTTACTCTACTAACATGCAGCATAAAATCTGAAACCCAATATAAAACAGTTTTAGCTAACTTTTCCCAAATAAAGAAATTATGATATGATATGAAAGTACACACAAACTACTTTTTGAAAGTTGAATTCTTGCATGAATCGCCATTTCTGAACTAGATGGCAGAATTTTGAAACAACTGCATCGTACCAAGAGAGATCTAATTTATTCTTCTCCTTCCATATTCTTGTTGCAGTTTTGAAAGAATATGTCACTGCTAACTTTAAAAAAAAAAAAAAGAAAAAAGATTTCTAAGCAGTAAGTTGTGTTGATGAGGGCATACATTCATCTCAAAAAAGGTGTTGCTACTACAACTAACCTAGACAGATAACTGGAAAATCTAGTAGGGATGGAGAGTACTGACAGAAAACAGCAGATAGTTTTTGGCCAAACCTGAAAAATGGTGACCATGAGGAAGAGACAGACATCAGACAAAAGGGATCAAAGTCCAGACCCTCCCATATAAGACACAGACTTATATGAATGATTGAGGTATGGGTCAGGATAAAGACACAAAACTTTCTAAAGTGCTGCATCTGGGCATTTCCATTCAGCAATTCTCAGGATTTAGATTAATGGAAAACTAAGACACTAAAAACTACAGAATCACAAAAACTGAAAAGCTGATGAGCTTTCATGTTGTCATGGTTTAACCCCAGCCAGCAACTAAGCACCACACAGCCTCTTGCTCACTCCCCCACAGTGGGATGGGGGAGAGAATCAGAAGAGTAAAAGTGAGAAGACTCGTGGGTTGAGATAAAGACAGTTTAATAGGTAAAGCAAAAGCTGTACACCCAAGCAAAGCAAAGCAAGGAATTCATTCACTCCTTCCCATGGGCAGGCAGGTGGTCAGCCATCTCTAGGAAAGCAGGGCTCCATCGTGCGTAACAGTTCCTTGGGAAGACAAATGCCATCACTCCAAATGTACCCCCCCTTCCTTCTTCTTCCCCAGGTTTATATACTGAGCTTGGTGTCATATGGTATGGAATATCCCTTTGGTCAGTTGGGGTCAGCTGTCCCGGCTGTGTCCCCTCCCAACTTCTTGTACACCTGGCAAAGCATGGGAAGCTGAAAAGTCCTTGATTTTGTATAAGCACTACTTAGCAACAACTAAAACACCTCTGTATTATCAACACTGTTTTCAGCACAAACCCAAAACATAGCCCCATACTAGCTACTATGAAGAAAATTAACTCTATCCCAGCCAAAACCAGCACAACATGTACTTTGAAAAGGATAGATGCTGCAGGTTACAACTGGATCAGACTTTTTGTTTTGCTGCTATAATAGTTATTGATATGCAAAACAGTGTCTTTTTCTGATGTGGGCAAATTACTGAGGCAAACCTTGAGAGAGGCATTCTTATTTAGCTTATAGATACACTTGACAACAAGCCAAAAAGTCTCCATCTAAGGAGTATGCACGGCAGGGAGACAATCTCATGCTTAGAGGTCCAGAAGGACAAAGGTCCACAGGTGTCAAAAGCAAGGGGAAGAAGAATCAGGACCACAGGAAACTAACTCCTACATAGTCTCAGATGACTCAGAAAAAATCCCCATCCTTTTCAGATTCAGGGAACAAAAGCAGAGAAGGAGGAATATTTGCACAGAAGTTTCCTTCATTGTATTATGTTCAATGATAAGTAATTCCTATGAATGGTTAAACAAAAATCTTCCTCTATAGTTTGTTTCATGCAAATGAAAAGTTACTATTTTCCTTCTCCAGATTAATTTCCAACATGCTACAGAAGAAAGAAATGGTTTCTACTATTATCATTGTTATTATTATTATTATTATTATACAAAGCACACCTATTTATTCATATGAAAAGAAAAAAATAACTCCACTCTTATTTGATATGTTCAGTTCCAAGATTAAGTGGTAGGATAATTCCAATTTTCCAATTAGAATTTAGAAAAAGTATTTTGTTAGAATAAGATACAAAACACACACAAAAAAAATCTGTTTCCTGCTTTAAGAGACTTTACATTACTTGTTGCTCCCTGTTGTTCTGCAGACTCAAACAACTACTACTCTTCGAAAATGTAAAACATCCACTATATTAGCAATTATTGTGTGATCTTGAGGTTAATGGAAACTGCAAGTCTGAGATGAATATCCTATCAGATATAAAGTCAATCTTTTAGTCATGTAACTCCTCTATCCCAAAACCTTTTAAAAACATTTAAAACTATTTGGTGATTTCTAACTGAATCCTTTGATGGACAATCTCAGTCCCATTTCTATTACTGAAAGACCCGGGACATTCTTATCCTAGATAAGAGATTCATGTCTCAAGGAGAGTACTGAAACTTGTGCTAATTAAAGACAAACATTAAACCGAGACAAACTATAATTTGGCTAAAATATTTTCAGTGAGAGTTAATCTTTTAAACATTACAGCATGTAAGAATTAGCATACACGTCCCTCATCTTTGAAAATCTCACTTGGAGATTACATTTCTTAAAAATGAAAAACAATTTTGGTCTTGAGTATAATTTTAATTAGAATTTAAAATACTATCCTGTATCTCTCTTTAAATTGAAGACCGATTACTCCTAAGAACAAAAGCTTGTCTTCAGGTATGCTATCAAAGTAAAGCAGACTACTGCATTCTTCTTCCACGCTTGTACTATGAAATTCCATTGAGAAATGCACCCAAACAGGATGCAGCAGAAGCACATTATTCACTCTCCAGTCTTAGTTATCAAAATGACTAAAACTACTTTGAGTTGTTTTCATTAAAAACTTTTACAGATCTCTGCATGTGCTTTATACCAAAAAGTCTCTATATTCAGGCAATGACATAAATGTACCTCCCTAAAGAATGAAAAATGAACATTTAACAAGTTGCTTTCTCAATTTAAATATTTCACTTATTATGATCATTTAATGAGGTCAACAAACATAACAGCTGCAAAGTCACCAGGTAGATATAATTGGATTTCAAATATTACAGTGATTAAGTACAAGAGGAAAAAAATGCTGTGAACCAGAAAGCTGGATTTCTTTGAGCTACATGCAGCTGCACTGTGGCAGAACATGTCTACCTGAAACGCTTCTTGGATTTTTACTGGTCATTGGTTTTACTCTGCAAAATTTAATACATACATAAAAGTCACTCAGTTTACAGTAAGTTGAACATCACAATTTGGAGCCTAAATATTGTCTTTCTTTGAAAGCAAATTTAAACCTGTCTTTAAGAGCAGGGTAACAGTACTTCATATTATTATCTACTTTTAAAGTATAGGTATCTTTCAGTATTTTTTTTTTAAATAAAGCCTAATTAATTCAATACTATTTTAGGCACACAAGGGCATCAGTTCTAACTGTTCATGTACAAACGAGTATTTAAACTGTTAACGTAGAAGCCACTTCAGGATAATTTTTTCAAACTATTTACTTCAGCTTGCCCTTAACATATGACATAAACTATATCTTCCTAATAATACCTAACAAAAACCAGAAAAACTAACAGAGTGCTCTGAAGGGTAATTATAGTTGAAACTAGTAATAATTTTAACATATCAAGTAAAAATGAAAGAATGGCAAAGAGTAGAATATTCCCAGAGGAATAACTATTGCTGTCATAATCTTTCTACAACTCAATTTTCTTCTCTATTTCAGTTAATTTCACACTACTGCTAACTAAGAAGGCAGTACTGTTTCACAATATAGATGTTAAATGACTTTTTCCTAAATTTTACAAGGGAAGAATACAAGCATAATCAGTCTTTTTTTCTACAAGAACACAGCTATTTTGTTCTCCCAAATCCCAACTAAACCAGCAGCATTCACAGAAGTTTTTCTAGCTGATCTACTGTAGGAAAATAAAAGGTAGGTGAGGGATGATGAACTTGTGTGGTAAGGTCACCAACGTGTGGGAACAATAAAAGTTCAAGTATCAAAAGACAAAAAGTACAACAGTTTTAAAAAATATTTGGGAAATTTGTCTAATGACTTCTGATTGTAAAACATATTTTTGTGTTTATTTTTGTGTGTGGATTACCATCCACAATGAATCAAATATGCTGCAATGAAAAAAGAAACATATACTCTCACAAAACCCCCTGAGATCCATCTCTCAAATTGAGCCAAACAAAAACTGGAAACCTGCTCTTCGGTAGCATAATCTCTTCCATACTGACTGCATCCTTTAGTAAGACACTATGTACAGTGTAGCTGAGAATTTTGGCTGCCATATCTGGGTTTGTTTTTATTAAAACAAAAACGTAAAATAGTTATGAGAATGAGAAGCTTTCACAGACTCAGAAGTGGTGCCCTTTTGCACAAAAAACCCACCCCAGATATTTTTTTCTTTTCTTTAAGTATTCAGAATTAGTTTCAATGGTTGAATCTTTACACAAATTAAAATTCTGACAGGTAAAAGCAGGTACTTTGTTAGATTACTTCTAGCTACAGGCAGATGAATCTATTTCCACAGTGGCTCAGCAGGTGCTTTTCAGCAGCTGGTGCCCTTTACTGGTTTGCCTTTGTAAGTGTTCCCATCAGATTTTCAACCATTTCAGAGGCAGCACTACGCAATATACACACACTTGGCAGCTGTGTAGAAAATGAAACAGGCTTAACATTTTATTCAAATCAGATGCAGTCAATTTTACCTCATGTTAATGTTGAAAAGTGCATTTCCCTATTCATATTTACTATTTGCATGAAAAGGAGCGACCAAAATCCCAAATAACTGTAAGAATATGCAACTCTCACATGACAATATCTACTAAATATTTTTCAGCAATTTTTGCTTAGTATATAATACACAGCCATGCTAGTTTAAAGAACAGACTAAAAGAAATGAAGTTCCCTATATTCACCAGTACAGATATTCTCACTATTAGACTTTGACCCATATTGTCAATTAATTGTTCTTGTCTTCAAACTTATACTGCCCGAGATAACTCAGATTTTACAGAGCTCTTTTCAATAAAAAAGTTGTACATTACTAGTACTTAGAATAAACAGAGTATCTATAAATGAGAAGATATGTTTACGTTTCAATTACAACTTCACTAATGAAAGGACATTTGAAAATACTATTTTATATTCACAAGCATTATTTCTTGCTGTATCTACATTTATCAGTGTTTTTCGCATATGTTTTCATTAATATCAAGCCTTTGAAAATAAAAATGTGCGTAAAAACAGAACTCAGACTAACACAACAAAGAGCATATTTATCTGTTTTTTCATAGCATCCTTGCCACCCTCAACATATCCAATGTCTTAAATGTGCCTTGTTCACGTAACACAACCGTCAAACTTCTAAGATGTTAAAAGGCTCTTATATGAGTAAGTAAACAGATAAGCCAACACAAAAAATAAAGCTATAGCTTATTATACAATGTACTATCCTAACAGTGTTTAGAAGCTGACATTTAAGGAAAAAAACCAAAAGCCTTGATAACCTTAAGAATAAAAGCACAAGACTACAAAATGTCTTCATCTAGACTGCACATGACACTAGGACAAAAGCAACTTAAAGAACAAATAATCAGATCATATTTTAAGCAGTCAATTTTAAGACACTACATGACAGGGAAAGGCATTAGGTTATAGCTGAATAGCAAGGAGAAGCCTATTGGCTAAAAAGAAAAAGATAATTTTTCACCTTTGTGAAAAGTCACCTGAAAAATTTGTGTAGATGAGCTAAGACAGCACATACTGCATACTCCATTCAGCCTGTTTCTAAAACAATCAAACTTGCCCAGTGTCAAACCAAAGCAAACACACCTGCTGTGAGCCTCCCAAAAGATAGGTTCATGACAGAGGTAGACAGAGAACACTATTTTGGAACAAGAAAAAGGTTACATTGCAAGTTGCTGCGTTGGTTGTTTTTTTAAATCAGGGAAACATCGTACAATCTCAAAATGTGGGTGCAAGTGGTTATCTATTAATTTCTCCAATAATCCCAGTAACCCAAAATTTTAAGAAAGTATCTAGATTACTTCCCCATTCTTATGGGACAACAATAAAAGCCTGCTTCTGTGGTGAATGTTTTTCCAATTTCTATAAAAATAATCTGCTTTTAAATGATCACATTACAGTGACTTGATCCACAACATCATACAAAAAATAAAAGCCACATCATATGAATAGGCCAAGGAGGATGTACTTTGAGCAAACACAGGCTTACAACTCACCAGTTATATAATGCCTAGCTCCAAAACTCAAAATGATGTATTTGCTTCCTTTACCTTCATTCCTCCCCATACCAAAAGAGGTGAACTATGGCATTACTTCCACAGCAGTGGATTGACACAGATTGTTTCAGTACATATGGGTTGCTGCTCAGTAAAGCTGCTTTTTGCTCTTCATAAAGTCTGATACAAGATCATACTCCGGTTCTTGTCTCTCTCCAATTATTCATCTTCTTCCTCTCTTTTTTGCATCCTACATACATCTGTATAACGACTTAGATTGGTTTGACTATCATTTTTGCATACAGACTTTTTTTCCTATTTAAAAATAAAAAACTGAAAATCTGGCAAGCTTAGGGAGGCAAAGGGGAGGATATGTAAAACAGTGGTGATGGGTCTGTGAAAAAGCATCTGTTACTTTAAAAATCAACCCTGCATTAATAGGAAAGATATACACACCCCATATGTGTGTTGTATACATGTTGTGTATGTATATAGAATATATTTTATAAATATATTTTTAAATATCTAAAATTTATATATTACTGTCTTTTTTTTATGTCTATGATAATCTTGGACTGAGAATGGAAGAAGCATCATGGATTAAGGCAAAGACTCCAGTCATGTCACACCTGCCTAATGCAGAGATGTTTCAGAGAAAACAGTTTGAATTTCTCATCCTGTGTTAAGAGACAGGTCCTCTCAAAGACTAGTATAGTGTCGAACACATCTTTTTGCCGAGTTAAAAATCATGGTTTTCAAATGCTAAGGGTATACCACAATCTCTACTGCCAGGTACCACTGCATTTCAAAATGTTATTTTAAAATAACTGTAGAAGTTACAAAATAAAATCCTCTGGAGGAAACCCATGAAATGGCTAAGAGATTAACATATCCAATACTGTGTTCAGCTCTTAAGAGCTAGCACACATCTCTGATATGTATCTCGGGAAAAGAAGTTGTATTACGGGTTTTGCCAGAAAACAAAATGCCAATCTCTATTTCTTGCTTTCTTATTTTTAGAACAGCCTTGATATCACTATCCCTGATGACACTTCCCTTTCTTTTTGTTTTACTATCACCACTTCAAAAAGAAAATCTTTATCCTCAGTATACCTCTTCTGAGATAGTTCATTCTTTTCTCTCTCATTTCAGCACTAGCATAAGCTCTTATTCTGATGTTCTAGGAAACCTACTTTATATATTTTAATACAGATTTCAGAGATGCAAAAATACTCTAATTTCAGGAGAAAGTAGATACAGGTGGAACCATGTTTAGAACAATAATCTCAGATTATCGGACAAAACTATCCATCTGTAAAGTACTTCTTGATAAGATATTTATTCTTTTCTTATCTACCTACTTCATTGCTAATATTCCCTTTTGGTGTTAGTTTTCCAACTTCTCAAACTCATGGCTATTGGAGGGTAGTCATAATCCCTGATCCTCCTAAGCTTTGCTCCTAAGAACTCTGCCTTGGTGGAGCTGGGACATCCACGTGCCATGTTAAATCAAGGAATTCAGACTTCACATTTCATTCCGGAAGTAATTCAAAGTTGTACCACAACATTCACAAAGCCTTGCTATCACTGCAGTGCAGCTGTATTTTCAATTACCGTATCAGGTCTATTTGATATTACCATATCAAGTCTCTTTCTCTCTTTAAATTATGTAGATATGTTCTGTTTTAAAGATGTTACCCAAAATAAATCAGGTTAATAATCTGGCATGCAATAAAATCAGTGATTCTGTTGAACAAAAAAAGAGCATCTTACTGGCAAAAGAATATTACTATTTAAACTAATAGAAAGGTTTTATGAAACCAGAAAAATGCTGTGGTATCATTTGTAGTATTAAAGGCTATAAAGTAAAAATATTTTTCAAAATACTTTCCAGAGATTTATCACAATCGGAAGATGTTTTCTATTGCTGAAAGGAAAAGAACTATTTAGCATTCCAGAAATCATATAGTCATATCTAAAAATTGGAAAGCTGCAGTCAAGTGAGGCACATATTTTAAAACTATTACATTCAATGAGTTATATTCAAGAACAGCAAGTGTCCTCCAGCAGTGAATTAGTAGCCAGCAACAGAGCACATGTTTGCATTTCTCCAACATCAGATTACAGGTAAATTTTAAGACCAGAATACCACTTTACAGGTTGCACATGATAGCAACAGATCTTTTTGTTGAAGAGTTAATAAACTATTTCTAATAAGAAATAGGATTTTCTTAATGGAAAAGATGATAATTTTACACAAGATGGACCATAAACCGCTGGTTTGGCATGAAGCACGTATTTTTACGTGCTTTCAGCCAAAGCAACAGTATTTATTCAGACAATTTAAACAAAACAATGCACAAAAGCCTCAGCTGAGGCCAAGTTAGATATTCAAACAATTTGATGCAGAAATTGTAAATATTGCGCCTGGAATTCTAAAGTAATGATGAAATACTCATTAACTCACATACTGAAGAAAATTAAGCCAGAACTCATAGGCTTTAAGATTAACATCAGTGTAGAATTTTAACTCCAATTTTCTTGTTAACTTTTATTGCGCATATTCTGCCTTCTTTGGACCCCCACTCATGAAATATGAGGACAGACTGCAATTCCTAATACATATTACCAGCTATTAAAAACATTGTATCTTGACCTACATGGTTTTTTTCCTTGTCTTAAGTTGGGACTAATGATTACAGAACTTGTAAACCCCCCTCAGAGCAATTTTCTAGTATACTTCATTGGATAAATGACAAGATTTCAATAAAATTAAAAATATTTTTAAAAATTATTCAATTCAGTCCAACAGTCAATTGCTGTTTGGAAAATATGCCACTGAAATATACACTAAGATCAACTTTGGAATAAATGGTTCAACATTCTGGATGTTAAAAATGTAATTTATGCAAAAACATCCATACTTCTATTCAGTAGACTTACCTTGTACAATTCTAAAAACAAGAAAACATTACAGGAAAAAAGGGAATATTGATTTTATAATAATTCCTTCACATAATGCAGAGAGAAAAAAAAAGCATTTCTTATTTAGACCATTAAGTAGTGCTAGTAAAAGAAAATGGAAATAACATGAAACAAAGAAATAAATCCTACCCTGAACACCCACTTTAGGTAAAAAGCTGAAGTCATTTTTCACCAACAGCAATTTGTTAGATAAAACCTGTTTGCACAGTCTTGAAGAGGAACTTTCCCTGACCTGAGTTTATGACTTTAAAGGTACATTTATTTGGCAAAAAGGCTGGCACAAAACCACATTTATTAGGAAGTACAAAAAAAATATATTTCACTAATAGTCAAGCTGCATGTCAAGCAGCCAAAGGTAATAAATCTAAGCTTGTGCTTACTCCATTTTTTAAATTCTTGTTATTGAAACAACCTAGCTAGCATGCCACTTTTGCTAGTAGTAGTACCATAATACTTCAGACTAAACTGGTGTGACCAACCCCCTACTTATAAGCCATGTGTGCTTGTGCTGTGGTGAAAACACAGCTCTCCAAATAATAATAAACGCCAAGAATAGTAATTATCTACAAATTGAGTTGGGGGTGGGATTTGCTGCTTTGCAGTAAGGCGAGAACTCTTCCCCACTGTGACTCCTTCTGTGGGATGCAGTGCACACTTCTGCCATTGCACACCAAAGATGTTCCCGAGCAGCAGCACAGCACCCTCCATGTAAACCACTAGCTCCTGCTCCCAACTCAACAGGAGTAGGAAATAAAGAATATGAGATGACACAGGTGGAGTTAGACTATGGCAGGAGGTGAAGCAGTTCAGATCACAGCGTAGAAAGGTAGGGGTGACAAAGCAGAAGAAGGAACAATATAGATAGTAGGAGAGCGCTAATGCCAGCAGTTTATGACAGATGCGATGGTATGCTTTTATGGCTGCTAAATTGTGAAAGGTTGGCCACTCCAGATCTCATATTTGCAGTGCATAATGGGATTAGGTAGGAATGGTAGCTACAAAAATTTGGATCTTTGTCAGTTTGTATCATGAGTTTCATCTTAGCACTTGTATTCTTCCAGGCACTGATTCCATGACATTTTAGAAAAATCTGCCTGTGAAATAATTTAACTCATCATGAAGTTAAACTCTTTAGAAAAGCTCTGACCCTTTGCAAGGAGGCTCTAACTAAACTAAATACTTACTTTGAAAATACTAGCCATAGGATTTCAGATAACATAGTGCCAAACCTAGCTAAAATGTGTTATTTCTTCATTCTGGAGTGCAGTAGAAGGTGCATCCTGACTACACTGCCAATCCTATAAATAAGAAAAATAAGAACCTCCTGTTAATGTCTGTGCTAGTTTAAGGCATTGCTGCTCCCTTTGGTGTTGGTTCATAGAAGTTTTGTCATTTTGCCTTATATTTGTACAAAAAGAAACAAATAAAAAAATGAGTCTATACATGTTTAAAATGTGGTTAAAATGTGGTTTGTTAGAATTAATATTTAAAGGAACACATTTCTCTCTTCTCAACCTATGTTTACATCAACTTAAGGAAATGAGAAAAATGTAAGTAATCTGAACTAATACTTAGAAACATTTAAAATGAAAGATTACTTCAGCTTACATGATCCAGAGGTTTAACTTTTGGCTAACAGTTCAAAATATAAATGAACTCCTTATCATGAACTCAGTTCTGACCTTAACAGCTTTGAAGATTAAATTTAAATAGTGTATTCTGCAATATGCTTGTTATGCGGTCAAATACTCCACCCAAACTGCTGACAATGTGATCAAAATCACATAACTCATGAGAAGTAGAGTCCTTAAAATTACTTTTGTGCACATGAAAACATACAGACCAAAAAGAAAAGCAGCTCCTATGATACTTCAAAAATTCCCACATTAATATTCAGTTGAAAGTGAAATATTTTTCAAAAGAATACAAACTAGCCCATTTTAGACTAATTCTTACCTTCCCTCTTTTAAAAGGACAATTAAAGGTAGATTAAACTTTTTGACAATTTAATTTCATTACCAGCATTATGTTATGTCTGTACCTCACAGATTCTCTTGTAGAGCTCCTTTGTCTGTTAAAAGACAGAGGTGACACAAACGCAAACTAGTAGCCGAATAACAGAATTTTGACCTGCTAGGTAACGTGAATATTAAGTTGAATAACGAAGACTTTTTGTCTTCAGTCTCTGCACTACCACTCCTGCCACCTCTGCTGCCCGTTTGAATACTTACGCTACTACCAGCTGCATTTTCTAAACATACTTTGTCTGTGAAATGCACTCACTTAGCTATATAGCACAGCTTCTTGGTCTGCCTTTGTACATTCCCAGACCCACTCTTGTCAACGTATCCAATACAAATCATTAGTGAAGAACTAATTTTATTTTGTATTGCTACCATTCTTCTCACGCTCTTTCTTATTGGTCACACTTCATAGTGAGGTTTACTTCTTTTCAGTCCTTTGGGAAAATTCATGCAGTTCAGGTTTTTACCTTGAATGAGCAAAGGTACCACTGGAAATTTTCAAATCAAGATGTAGGATTCTTTATATTATCAATAGCATATGAATGTCTCTCCCTTAAAAAGAAATCTACAGCAGTCATTAAAAAACTTTCCACAAATTAAATCCAAGTAGAAGCACACTTCCCTCTACAACACGAGAAACTAGAGTATCAGCTGTATAGTACTTCTCCTCACTACCTACCCTCTCCACACTTGGGCAAGGTAGTTACCAAGTGAAGAAGAGCCCAGGAGAAGGCCTAGGAATTTTCTAATTGTACAAAAATTGCTGTAATCTGTACTTGAAGCAATGACCTATATGTCCCACCGTTGTCACTTAAGTTTCAAAGAGGGCACGTATTTAGATGGAAAGGTCAAAATTTTCTGTAGTGCAAACCCATGTTCGCTTCTGCCATCTAGTCACAATTTCTCATAGCAAGCAAAAGAAAGCTGGACCTTACAGAACAGAGCCTGTTATTACCAAAAGAGTATATCGCAAATGAAGGGGATCACCATCGTTTATCGTTATTGTGTAGGCAAAGCAGCTCTGGAGAGGTTACCAACAGTTTATAACAGCTGGCCTCTCCCCAGCGGGCTGGCACCCTACAGCTTTAAGAGCTGAGGGAGGACTCCCGTCCCGTACTGCGCTGAGCACCTGGGGCTCTGACCTGCCCCACCTCCTCCTCCTCGGAGTGGCTCTGTGGCAAATGAGAACTTAAGAGCTTAAGCTTGAAAGTAAGTCAGTAAAACTATTCTTGGAAAGTAGAAAAGTGATCTATTTTCTGGATGTAAAAAGGTAATTTTACAAAGAGAAACACCTTAGAAAACCCAAAGTATTTGTTTCTTTGAATACTGGGACTAACAAATGTTAGTACCTGAGGCAGGGAAACACAGCCAGAGCTGGCTCTCGACAAGGCAAGAAGCTCACCAAAGTGTAACAGAAATGGGACTGGTGAAATGGAGAACAGATGAGAACTAAAAAAATAAACTCAAAGGAAGAAGAATATTTATAATTTTTAAAACCACCAGGATTTCTCCATAAAACAGCAAGCGCTTGGAGAGCTGTGATACATACCCTTGTAACAGCAACAATAGACAGTTTGGTTGTTCTGTGCTGTTTTTCCCTGGGGATCTTTATTATTACGGGTTGCATATATACTGACTCGTTAAACAGAATGAGTACTTTAATCTGTATGTTTAGACCAACTCAATGCCTTACATCAAAACCCTACCACTAATGGCATCTCATAATAGTCAATAGTAGCAAAACTCTCAACTTCTCATGATGCCTTTTGGTACTTATTTTGGTAGTAGATGCCACTACCAACTACCTACAGTTATATGTCACCTCTCCTCCTTGCCCATCTGTTTATATTTTAGATAAACCTGCAAACATATCTATACAGAAATATAAGAGAGCTATCTTATAAGCACCTATATATGGTAGGGAGAAAGATAAAAAAATGTTATTTTGCTGCTTTTGCTTACAGTAGTTCACCAAAAAGAATCAAACATATTGACAGAAAAACTTCTTGCCCTCTAAATTGACTTGAGTAAATTGGCAAAAAATTAAGCACGAACCAAGATTTTATGAGCTTAGAGATCTAAAACAGACACACAGAGAAAGCAAAAAGAAATTTTGCCCTAACCAAGATACCTATGTCTTGACCAGGTATATCTTAAACGACACACAAATTGGCAATTTCAGCCTCTTTACCTCATTGAGAAAAAGGTGCTATTCAACAAGATTCAAATCTATGAGTCTCACTAACGGAAATGGGAATCTGACAAGTCCTGCAGTTGGACAAACTATTCATAAATTTGTCATTTGTTGCAAACCAATACCAAAGCTGGGGGCAGGAATTAAATACATGGGTGTTCAAACATTCAAAATTGTATTTGCTGTTGACATTCCTATTTGATCTCCCGTAATAGGAAACATATGGAAGGGCAAAGTTCTGAAGAAGATTGTTTCTATTTCAGAATTTCACTGCAAAACTGGAAAGTATACCTCTTGACGATACACAATCCACAAAGGAGACAAATTATTTGTGAAATTTGTATAACTGGGGCATTTTGTAACATTTATTTTAAACATTATATGTGTAAAAATCTGCAAACCATTTCTTTTAGATATTTATTTTTCTGTCTGAACTGTATTTTTTCTGAAACAAGTTATTGTCTATTGAAATATTGGTACCTCTTGCAAAAAGTTTACAGATTAGTAAGTAGTATTTAGCCTAGGAGAAAGACATTTCATTGCAAAAAGCTGTCATGCTGAAAATTGTCATATAAAATGTCACATTTTATAGCTGCAGTGGCTCAACTTTTCTGTCTAGTTAAGCTGTCAGTCACTTCATAAATGTGACATTAGGTACTGTCACCCAACCAGAAAAGAATAGATTCAGATTCTAAAATCAAACTGACTTCTGTTTTAAGAGTTAAATCTTTATGTAAGACCTCATCTTTACTCAAAATCCCAATAAAGTGCTCTGGGTAACTGTATTAGATTCATATTCTCATTTCCTGTTTTCCCACAGGGAAAAAAGTGGGAAACATTTTTCCATGTTGTATGCTGCTGAAGAACTAAGAAACATAAAACCTTCTTCATATGTACATACAGCTTGCTCTTTATGTCCTTGTTCAGATCAATAGCAAATCTTCCATTCATCAACAGATTTGATGAGGAGTGAGCAGGTACACGTGATGGAGTACTGCAAGTTCTAGACTGTAAATACTAACAACAAATTTAGTTCCTTTACCTCAGCTTTTTCACCATTTTAAATCAGTAAAAGTTAAAATGTAAATGTTTGTTTTACTTGCATTTTTTCTCTCTGCCCTCTATCTTCTATCACCAAAGTTTTGCTAATAAGGATTTGCCTCCTTCTGCTTAAAGAAGCACTATTCCAAAGGTTTTGCACCCCATACAGTCTATAACACCATAACTCAATACCCCCACAACTGCATCGTACTATAAGATTAGTCTCATGGACTGCAAAATAGTGCTGTGCAGTCACAAGCCAACCTGTACAAGTCAAGATACAGAAGCCCGGGCTCACTTCTCCATGTGGTCTCCAGAAAGAGAACAGAATCACCATAATCTTATCTTTTCATTTTAGTGATTCAGATTATAGCTGAAAACCATAAATAGCTGAACAGGTAATACCAAAGGAATTGAGAATTGCAACTCATGAACAAGTAGTTTAGAGCAGGAATTTCTTGAATCTGAGTCATCATGAAAGGGATTATATCACTGAACTACATCCCCCAACAAACATTCTCAAAATTAGTAGCAAAGAAACTAACTGGCTGCACTTGCACATCACATACCACAGTACTAACTGGTAATCTTTTTCAGTTAGATTTTTGTAATACAAAGTAAAAACTAATTCAATATATTTGAAATGGTTTACTCACCTCATCTAAGTCTTTAATATAAACAATTTTCTCTTCAATACCAATAGGCATTGGTTCACTATGGGGGATCTTCACCTCTTCATACATTTTATTGTTTTCTCTCTGAACTGCCTCTGGTAAGAACACCTAAAGCAGTATTACAGGAAAATTAATTGAAAGTATGAAAACAGAAAGTGTCATTATATATAACCCGCTTTGAACAATGGTTTATCACTTTCCTTCAAAAAATGAATCCAAAATAAAAGCAATTCTCACTGATTCATTTTATAGATAGCACTGAACCCCCAAAGTAGAAAATAATCAGTTTTACTACTCAGAAAATAGTCCCAAAAAGACAAAAAAGATAACTCCATTTTATTAAATTTCAAAAGCCATTAAGTCTAGAATTTCATAAAGCATTCATTTTGTTAAAGTCAAGTCAATGGTTTCCAAAAGATAGAAAGAGAAAAATAGTATTTTAATGATTTAAGTGACCCTAGAAGTAAAACCAGACACATTTAGTTGAGAATGAGATTATTTCTTCTAGAGCCAAAATAAAAACAGAATACATGAAAGTGTTTAAAACCCTCTGCAAAGAAGCACTGCTTCATACATTGGACTCTGACAAGGAGGAGAATCTAAGGGAACAAAGGGAACCCTGCTGCACATTATTCACTGGGAAAGACGTACTGTTCAAGAAGGGTCATGCACCAAACACGTACCTTTGCACCCCCAATGAATGCTGATGTTTTCATAGCTTCAGCTCGGGAATCATAAACGTGCGGATAATGAATTTTTTCGAAGCCCATCTCTCTCTGTCTACCTAGGACTGGCATACTTCGAGCATTCAGAAGTGCTAGTTCTCTGTGAGCAGAAAAATAACTGCAATAACTCTGCCCATTTTAGGCAGCCACCACAAAAACTGAATGAGGTATATTAAAGTCAGAGAAAGAGTTGTAGAAATTTAAGGAAAAAACCATTGCATAAAATAATTAACAAAGGAATTTTACAGTGTTATTCTCTGGCATCAGTTAAACCACGTCCTTATAACACACCGTTTAGACAAAAATCAGAAGTGCAACCCAGTAAGTGCAAGGCTTTCTAAATGCAGTTTTGCCTCTTTTAAGCAATACAGCAACATGTATTCACAGTTAAATACCAGTCCTACTATATTTTTCTCAGTACAAAATACAACAGCTTATTTGCTCCTTATCGTCTCCCTCTCCTACTCCTCCCACTACCTTTAGCTGACAACATGGAAAATAGTACCCATTAATCTTAAGAGGGAAAAGAAGAAAGATAGTTCTGATAGATATAGTACAGACTTCATAAATCTTAAGCAAGTAGTGTGCGTAAAGGAACTAAGAAAGATAGCCTACCCCTCTAATCTGCATCTCCAGCCCACATAGATGAGATCAGGAAGATTCTCATTAAGCAGATCACTGCTTTCTTTCCCTGAAAATTAGGTTTTCATATTAAAAAAAATTCTACACTTGTAATAAAACGTGACTTGAAGTCAGAATCACCTACTCACCAAAGCAAACTAAAAGAAAATAAACTATTATGATATGTTGAAGTAGCAATTACAACAGAAGCATTTCTCAACTTTTGGCATTTATTACCTTTGCATCCGCAGCTCTTTGGGATCAAAGCACATTAGTCCTTCTCCAGAAACCTCTCCATCTTCCCCAGCTTGTTTTTCTTTTCTGGCATTTCGCTTTTCTTCCCGACGATATTGTTTCATTAACAGCTTTTCTTGTTCAGACTGAATTGTAACTTGACAACCATAATTGGGCTTAGCATTTTCTCCTATAAACTTCTTGCACTGTTCTGCAATATAACAGGTATGCATCTCCATAAGTACTGGATTCCATCTTTGTTTTCCCCAGTTTTCTTCTAAAGGTTTGTTTTTTGAGGTTTGTTTTCTTTTTTCGGGGGGGTGGTGGGGGGTGTGTGTGTGTGTTTAAAGATAGTTTAGCTTTATTTAGACGACCGTGCAGCAGCTGGTCTCAAGAAATCCAAAATAAGTACCAGCTCACGTCCCAAAGGTAGGATGCTTAAAGTTACCATTGTTAAGCAAACAAAAATTCTTCATCCCAAAGCAAGAGGATGGGCTAGCAGCAAAAGGAAGGGCTTTTTTCCTTTTCTGTGTTTAAAACTTCATCAACAGTGGAAATGCCACTTATCTCTCCTCTTACATGTATACACTGATGAGTAATCTGTTTTCACACCATCCTAAACAGGCTAGTTTTTTTTTAAACAGCCTCTTCACAAAAAAATTAGTGTATCTTTACTAGATCACATGATGGTATTGAAAGCGTACTCGCAATGTAATTTCCCTAAACAAGTGAGAAAATAAATCCTATTCTATACAGCCCCAAGGATTCCTACCCTTTATGTAGAGAGCAGCAGGATTGAATCAAGAAGAATCAGAACCACAGAACAATTACAGTAAACAATCTAGGGGAGCAGGGAAGCCAAAAAAGCCATCACCTTCAACCTTCCAAGGCCATTACTGGCCAAAACCAAAGACACAACCAAGTCTTTTGTATGCAATGGGGTGGAGAAATTTGTTTTGTTTTTAACTGTATCAGTGTTTTTAAAATTCTATTTTCAAAATTCTGCAAACAGATTATTAGTTCATGTATGTTTCACTGAATATTATATACTTAATTCAGTTATGTTTCATATGTATTTTTGCAGTCAAACTCTGAAGCCAAAAACTTGAAAACTTTTTTTTAATCAAATAAACCCACTTGACTGATGTTTTGAACAATTTGTGCTGCTTCGTTTTCACCTACAGTAACAGTGAAACTCCTACCTCTCACAGCATGCATACTAGATAAGGTGACTATCACTTGTTAAATAGCACTGAAAAAATTCTAATAAACTGTCAAAACGTCCACATTAATACCATCATGTCTGTAGCTTTAACTCTCTCTCTCTCTCTCTCTCGTATTAAAAGGGGACAACAATGGATGCAATTTCCTAACTAAATTTAATTCAGACTGAACACACCAGGGCAAAGAACTGCTACTTGATTTGTCTGATAAGCACAATAATCACTTTTACTGCCATGGAAGTAAATTACATAAGAAATAGTAAAATAATACAGCATGCTACAAAAATGCAGTACACATACAGTTCCCTGACTTGTGTTTATTTTCTCAAGACACAAATTACTCAAAGTTGACTAAATTTCTGGAGACACAAATTGCATTTCTGGAAAGATAAAACTTCAATCCCCATTAGAAATACCATTTTGATCAACTTAAAAGAAAAAGCCTTATTAAAATTAATAAACGGAATTTGGGGCAGAGCATCTTCACTCTCAGAGAAGATACTCAAATATAATTGACTTCTTTACAACAGTGAAAGAAGGGTTCTCTCATCAGTGAAAAAAACATACAATCAGTAATGCTTTCCTATTGTCTTAAAAGCACAACATTGAAAATATTCTTCCTTCACATTCTAGCAGAAATTACTGTGATAGATTTTACTGATGGCATAATGAAGAATAAGTTCATAAAAGCTTCCGAAATACTACTTCTGCTAAGTGAGAAGAAAATACTTGCGTAACTAAAATCTGCACACAGGAGAAAAACTATAATAGTTCAGTTTCTACTGAATGTATTTAAAATTTTTTATTATTTGATTATTTCAGAAGGGGAAAACCATGAAGACACAAAACCTTGTTATAGTGATAGCAAGACACTCTGCTTTGAAATAACAAACAGGTAAAACTAACGGTTGTTCTGATGAGTTTAGACTAACCATCAGCACAACAAAAGGTAAACTTCTAAACACTTGCCTATATAACATTTCATTTAAGATAAACATATTAAAAAGGGTTTATTTGCATTTTAAAATTATTGTGAGGATACATAAGTCCACCATTACTAGTTTTATTCGCATTTTTCTAAATCCATATGCTGTGAACATGCAATGGGCTGCATGGTGCTATGTCCATGTACGATCTATTCCAAATCACAACCTATTCACAATCAGATTTATTTTAGTCAGCAGAAGAAGTGAGAAGACTTGTTTTTAAACAGCAATTTGTAACACAGATTTTAAAGGAATTACTCTGTGCAGGCAATTTATCTTATAAAAACAAAAATCACAGTATAAAACCTGAACCCCTTTTTTTCCTCACTCACTTATCCATCCTTAAGCTTCACTTTATTTTTTTCAGAAGCGGGGAGAAAAAGCACAGTAGCAACCAAGACCTACATTTGATGATAGTACAGAAGTGGAGAGTAAGCAGGAAAGCAGATGAGGAATAACCAAAGATCAACTTATTTCCAGAATAATCCGTTAACACAGATACAGTGCAACAGTTAATACATTTAAAAATTACACATGCCCATAGGCAGTTGAAAAGTAAATAAATATACGCAATATGTATTTGTTTCCTCTGTATAACCAGACCATGATTTCTTTGTTTAAGCCCATATAAATATACCCCCCCCCCCCTTTTTTTTTGTCTTGCTTTTTAAATACACATACACAGTACTGTTGTTTGAAATATAACTGAACAGTTAGAAAACTACTTTTTATCTGGTTTGGAATAAAAATTTTGTAGCTGCTTACCTTGCAGAGTCTGGAACCTGTTATCATTTGGACAAGTCAAAGATCTTTCCAGAATCAGAGATCTGTTCTGTAGGAGTTTCTCTATGAGTTCAAAGCCTTCAGGGCCTAGCAGTTCAAATAACTACAGAGAAAACAAAGTCATAAGTCATTGTCCAAATTCATGTAAGTTTATAAATAGGACTGCAATATTTAAACAAATTAACGAACTTCTACTCCAAGTAATTCAACCCAAAAGGTATCATTGCTAGTATTCAGCCAGATTCTCAATTACAAAAAGGGAAAATTACAGAAAGTTTTCAGCTGGAAATATTTAAAATCTGTGAATTTCGTCTATTAAGTAAAACTCCATTTCTCTTAGAGATTCTTGTATAAAATTTAGCTCTTCTCAAGACTAAACTTTGTGTGTCTGTCTTTATGGTTATTTACATAAACTATGCTGCCAAATTTATTCCTCCACAATCTAAGCAGATAAATCAAGAGAACCAATGCTTTCTCATAAAAGTCAGATAAATAGGAAGTTATTCCCATTCCAGTGAAGAAGAGATATAGCCTACTGCATTTTCACAGTCACATCCTACCAAAAAAAAAAAAAAAAAAATCACAGATGTGGACTACAGCAGGAATTTGAAGAAACAATTAACATGACACTACTTGCACATATAATACTGTATGTGTGATCGTGTGCAATTCGAACATATGATGTAGGTGATGTACACCAGAACAGAATTCCGTACTAATAAGTGCTATTTTGGCCCAATGATTACTCTTACTCAAATTATTCTCTTGTAGCAGGTTAAAAACGCAGTTCCCTATTTGAAGTTCCCTTTCCACATAAAACTGTTTTTAATGGGAAAAAACCCACCCAAAACATTAAAACCACTTCCCTGTCCATCTTATCCATAATTATTTTGTCAAAAATCAAAGCATTACAGTAGAGCAGTAAGTTACTCAGAACCCATTCTTGATTTCTAATACTGCTTAAGACAATTTTTCTCCGTTTTTTTCAATTTCCAAAAAGGAAAACAGGGCGGTTTCTCCTTAGTGCGCTAAGTTTGCTGCTAATATTATTCATGCAACTTCAGGTATCAGGTAAGAATAAAAGTTATGATGTACTTTGATGTGATGTTCTATGAAAGAATAAGACCAGCACTGTAGGATTCAAGTATTTCCATACTAACTATAAAAAGGAGAGAGAGGTCTCTTACTGTCCTGTATTTAATTTGCCAACTCCTTAACAGAGAGTTTTACTGTGGCTGTCTCTGACTACTGCCCTCTGGGAACACCTCAAAATAACTTTATGCTGCCTCTTCATATATTTGCAAAACTTTGAACAGTACCAAGGGCATCAGATCAATGATCCCTTATGAAGTACAGATTGGCCTGAAAAATGTAAGCTGTCACTTAAAAAAAAAAGAAAAAAAGTGTTACTCCTGGCCCTCAGGGTTTCTATGAAAAACATAAGGTTTGTGTAAATTAGTACAGTGATGGCAGAGTTTGCAGAGACCATGAAATAACAACTCTGAAATGTATAAAATCTTGTATTTCTTTCATTAGAGTAACCTACGATGGCAAATTGGAGCAGCAGTCTGGAAAAAAAAAAAGGCAATAAATGTGGACAAATAGAAAATTCTATACTCAGATAGAAGAAACAAACTACAAAAATACAGGACAGGGAACTGCTGGCTAGACATCAATTATGCTGTCATGGATCCCAAGCTGTGATGGATTTCTTTTTATCCAGCCTTCTCTAACAATGATCATTAGTTCTTGTCTTTTGCATAGCTGTTCACTGTCACTTTACTGCCACATTTTAGCTAATATTATCTAAAGATATAAGACGACCTTGTTTTTATATTTCAAAAGAAAGTGGCAAATTAGCAATGGTAAATTTGAGGAGTAGGTATTTTCCAAGGGTAAATGTTTAAGTCAGGGAGGGAACAATAATTACAAAAGCAACAAGAAAAGAAGTGTATTTGAAAGAACTTAATTGTATAAAGAACTGAATACAAGCTTGCCTCAACTTTGCTAACAATTTTACCGTGGAACGCCAGCAAGACAGGGAAATGAAATGCTTTCAGTTCAACCAGATCTGGGCTTAAACACTAGCTTCTCATCACGGCAGCACACACAATGTAAGCATATTCAGACTTACCATGTTGCCCCCCAAAACCAAAACAAACACACACACCACCACCCCATCACCCCCAGAAGGCAAACAACACATTAGCCCTAAAACATCCAATGTACACCTTCAGCTCTGCACAGGACTCCAAAGCATCTCTACCACTGGAAGCTGTTAAGAACAAGCTAGAAAAGCATCAATCAGAAAAGATGAGTTTTGATGGGGAAATAGATAAAACTGTTTTTTGGAACAGGAAGATATTTTTCTGCTCCTGTTTTCCCAATATATTCTGAAACAAAAACCATCCGTATCAAAACTATTTCAACCAATTAGAACAGCAGAGCCATACAAAGAAGCAGAAATGTTACACAACACATTCTACTTCATGGCCAGAGGTCATGAAGTAAAAACAGTATCACTTACTCCATCCCCAGTGAGCTAGGTGCTCAAAAGAAGAGTACCAAGGTGAAACTGCATACCCTACTCTCCAGACAGCCTACCAGTCAGAGAAACCGAACCCATACAGTATTACACATGACAGACTCTGCAATGCTTATGTGGTAAAAGTCACTCCATTGGGCCTTCTTGATCGGTGGACAGTGTGGTATTCATTTGCTAACAGCAGTTTGAGAACTGTCTGTATCACCTAAATAATCTTGCTGCTGTCTGAAAAGGAAGGAGGCTTTCAGAACATTTTAAACAGCTAAGACAGACTGAGCTCATTGTTCAAGACTGAGGCTAAAAGCTAAAGAACACAGAAGACCAGAAGCAATGACCTGTTCTTATTGACACGACGTCTCCCAAGCCTACTAGAAGCCTGCCAGAGTTCATGGGTGGAAAATAACCATTGAGAACTAAACCAAGACAGAAGTGGAAGTGCTGAGAGATGGAGAACAAGTTAAAGAGCAAGATCTGTCACTACCTACCACTGATGGTAAAAATGGTGACAATGGTAGAAAAAATTTGCAAAGAGCAGAAATAACTAAACTTGAGGACTTGTAAGACCAATATGTTATTAATAATCAGATTTGTTCATATATAGGAGTAATCTACTGCTTCCTAATTAAGGTATTAAGAACTACCACAGAATGCTGCTGTTTCAAAGTGCAATTCTTTATCTTCTCATTTATTTAGACTTCCAAAAACATGTCAGGGCCCATTCACAAGGCTTTCTACCATTTCAGAAAAACTTTTACATTTGTTGGATTTTCTAAGCCTAATTTTCAAAGTAATCATCAAATTAAACAACAACCTGAACTTCTGTAACGATAGACAACATTATCAGTCTAAGCAGTGACTGCACCCTATGGTAACTCATGAAAAGTGGTATGAATTGGAGAGAAAACACCACTTGTTGGGATCCAGCTTTCATAAAGTGAATGCTGAGTCTGACATCTTCAGAAATAGCACAAAATTTCCTTTCTTAAAAAAAACCTTTCCACTGTAAGAATTACATTTTTAATATTAACAGTCACATTACCCAAATAATCCCAGGCCAAAATTCGTACAAAGTAACCACCCCACTACTGCTATCAGTCTTAAACTGGAAAGCACTTACACTTTATAGTGACAGGTTGACTGTATAAATCAAAGAGCAAGGAAACAGAAAATTAGGAGCTGTGTTGAACTGCTTTATGCCTACTAGGAGAAATGAAGCCCCAAGGCACAGAAAACACCTGAACAAGAAATAAAGCCACGTTCTTCTGCAAGGACATATCTTTCCTATAGTAGTTTTATTTTTTGATGGTATAAATTGAAGTTATCAACATAGGCTGGAGTGGCTGAACCAGCTGTAAAAGAGCAAAATCCACAACACCCTCCAGTACCTACTAAATGCTGATGTAGCCCTGACTGCCACAGTTCATTCTCATGCCTGGATGTTCAGCTGGAGGCACAATGCTGAAGTGACTGCTTACTAAAGTTGCTTTGCATGTTGATTTACAAAAAACAAACGTATTACTTGTCACAGAAGGCTATGTCATTTTCTAACACACAGAACAGGCTTCCTCACGATGGTATTTAAGGCGATTGCCCTACTACTCTGCAGAGTATGTCCATGAAGAATCAAACTCCACAAACATTAGTGAAAGAAAAACAAAGTAACAATTTACGTAAAACGGAAAGCTTAAGAAAGTTATGAGGCAAGTTGTCAATCCCATCTACTCTTAAACCTCTCCAAGTGATGAGGCACTAATCCCCAATGAGCTGCATTGCTCCTTTGGACAAATATCTAGTGTAAGCTGCACAGAAATTCCTAATAATCACTACAGAAAAGAACTTCTTCAGAGGTTTCATGCTGTTGAGAAAAGAATTTCGGATAGAACAGTTTGATTCTAAACATTTTGCTTTCTCTTCTAGAGAAGAAAAGGCAAATTGAAAAACTGTGATGCACTGCTAGCAATTTACATAGCTTAAGAGGCTAATTATTACGTTTCATTCCAAATGAAATGCTTTTCATTAATCAAACCCAGGAGTTAGCAGGGTCACATCCAATCCAACAGTCTGCGGGATGAAATTTCTAGCATTCAAATGCCAAGTAGGAGCAATGAATCTTAGAAGGACAGTGAGGCTGGGGACCATGTTGATGACAGCCTAACAGTAGCTTTTAATGAAAATATTTCAAAGAACTTGCTGTTACTCTGGTAATTTCTTCAACATTTTCCTAGCATTATACTTGTTTCTAACACACTGAGCTTCCACCACTCATCTCAAGTGCTCATTCCAAAAACGAGGACAATAGGGAAATTTATGCTTGAAATAAAGATGGTGCAGGTTTGAATGGCAGACACGTGTTCCTGGCACTTGAGCCTGTAACTTGAATGCTGTTGGTGACTTCACATGGCTGATGGAAAAACATTAAACAATGTGTAACACTGCATGTAAATAAATAAATAGGTTCTCAGACCAATAGTTACCGAGATCATGACCCTTTCAGGACAGCCTGATAGGAAAAAAACACCTGTGCAATCTTTTTTGCAAAAATCTGTGAGGGTTCTGACACAGGAAGTGGCACAGGGGCATAATTCTGTATTCAGGGTAGGTGCTAGCATTTCAGATTTGATACATTATTATATATTCTGGCCTGAAAAGTCAACGTCCAAGACCCTGAGAGCAGGCAAAGGAATCTGGTGAATGTTCATAGCTGCCTTTTTATTAAGTTATAATGAAATAAACTAGACAGCAGGCAACAGTTGGAGAGGCTGTGTGTCAATCAGCGGTTTCTTGAATACCAGCCAAACTATTACGTTCCTTGAAGTCAGTAACAGATTGTGCCCGAAAGTCAACCCTGACTGCTTTCAATAACAAAGGTCCCAGATGACTTCAGCTACTACTCAGTGACCATAAAGACATAGATGAGTGTGATATATGGTCACTCATATTTGTTTGAATGATTTTCACATTTCATTTTATGTGCAGAGCTTTAATATCTGGAAGAAAGCATATTGAGTAATCAGTCTAGGAACCAAAGGACAAGATGTGTCATACTGCATTAGAAAGGTGAGGCAAGGTCCCCATGCTAATGATTTCTACTGAATATATGCTAGTTATATAGAAAAAGCAAGGAGACATAGACAGTGGTCTTGTAGACAGACAGCAGTCTGTCTGCCAGAACAGATAACAAGCAAGAAGCTGAACCCCAGTGAAATGCATGACATAGTAAATTTTTTCAAGTAAGGCTCAGCCATTAAAAAAACATCTTTATTATTGAACTCACAGTTCAAGATTGAAACAAGATTTTACTCTGAATGTTAAATAGCTAATAATCACTTTTTAATTCTGTAAGGCACAATTTACAAGGAGCCTTGGAGGTCCTTAGTGTGACCTCAAATATGAGGTACAGAACTGTGAGCGTTACTTTGACTATCATAAACTATCTGCCATCCCAAGGGCATTTTCTTGATTTCTGCATCTTCTATGAAGTGGGAAGGGATCCTATAAATCTCAGAAAACATTTTGTTTTTCAAATGCAAACAAAAATAGACTAGGGACGGTCCTTGTACCTTACTTGAGTCTTAGTACTAAGTACTGTTCTGCAGCAATAAACAAAACAGAAAACCAAATTCAGCCAACCAGTGGTTGTCCTCTGGTACACCCCTGGTGTAAAGGTATCTCTGTACCTTTATAGCCTAACAGCTGGTCTAGGTTACAGAGTACCACCTACACAACTAATTGCCGTACCTGCACTTAGTGGCTTGTTTGCAGATGATATTGCTTTACAAGGCACAGTTTTCAAACAGCAGTGGAAGAATCATCCCCATAGCATGATCTCAAGTTTCTTCTGTTCTAGTAGCTCTGACATTTTTCTTGGGCTACAGGCTTACTGCAAAAGTTTTCTGGACATAGTACCCAAAGAGTACCAGACAGAAAAATTCATATTAGCTATTGCTTAAAAGATTCAGTAACAAAACCAAAGGCATTGAAGATAGAGGGGTTTTTTGCATGAGAAAATTCAACACAAACTTCATGGATATAATATATACGCTGATTGCTGATTAATACTGTGCTGAAAAGTAATGGACTATCACCACCTCTAACATCTACAGATTGTAGAAGAACAGTTGGTTTAAAAACACATCTCAGATGTTCTGTATTTTCATGTTTCTTACAGGTTGATTAAAATAAGAGAAGCCAGGCAAAGCACAATTTCTTATCATTGTTATTAAAAACAGATATTACGTGTGTGAGAAAGTCATTCAGCTCTCAGATCTGCTTTTCTTTTTTCAAGCCTGGCATTTCTGAATACACAGCCCATCACATTAAGTCCACCTATATAGAAATGATCTTCCAATCCTAGGAACCATTTCCACCTAGGAGACTTGCACAGAGTCTTAGGAAGCTCAGCTTAACTGCACCTGCCTCACAACGGAACAGTGTCCAGGCACTTCAAGCACTTTGAAGGCGAGTTGCTGATAAACTATGTGTATGCAGAATGCATTTCTGATGTCTATTTCTCGGTACAGGGGCTGGAGGACTCTCATATTGCAACCTCATTCATCACTGGCATCAGATACGCCAGAATGATGTGCCCATGGGCAGGCATTCTAATGGGACAAGGATCACCTGGCTCTCAGGCAGCCTCCAGCAGAATCAAGTGCCAGCTTCATGAGGATGAATGAGAAGTCACTACTTGTCATCAGAGAGGTCTTAAGGGTCTGTCTGTGAAATCAGCTAGGTTTGAATTTCTGGATTTTACTTTCAGTCAGCAATTGGAAGAAAATAATGAACTAAATAAAAAGTTCAGATTAAAGAAAAGCAGCAAAATTCTAGGAGTTCCCCCAACAAAAACTTTCAATTTTACTTATAAGATAGAAGAAGACTAAGTAAGGAAGCTGATGGAAAAGTTTTCATATAACATTGTCTTTGGGAAAGATATTTGCATAAAGATAATGCATTCATGACAAATTCTTACTCAACATTCAACTTTTGGTCACTTTTTTCATTACTACATTTGCAGTGCAACAAGAAATGCTGGAAATCTGGTCTTCAGCCCAGGACACATTTTTAGTCCAGATGTAAAAGTTCAATACGCAAATAAAGACACAGCCAATTATTCTTTTTAATATCGTTTCTCCTCAGCACATTGGCATACCCTCTATTTCTGTATTTCTGTATCCTATGATCACTGATCACTGGATGATCACTATGCAATTTTACTTCAACTACACACTAGTAGAAATAAATGAATCACAGCACGAACAATTCCAAAATTAGTATTAAAACATGAAAACTAATTTCTTAGAAGACTCAGCCTACAGGTACCAGTTCAGCCTACAGGTACCAGTTAAGACTTCTTTTAAATCAAACTGAAATCTAAAATTAAAACACTGAAATTGATCAGTTACAGGAAAAAAAGTTAAGATAATTTTTCTTATAACAAGACTCAAAAAACAGACTATCAGATTGAAAACATATGCAAATATTGCTTAATAGGCCTAAAACAGTTGTCTTACCTATTTAATTTCCTATCAGTTTGATTATAGATATCTCTTTGGTATTCTTATATAAAAAAATAGCATAATCTGTCACAGCATAATTCTAAAATATTTGCTGGAAAGCTTTCTCCAGCTCCTTGTGCAAATCCATACTAAAACTGCCTACCGTACTTGACAAAGAGACAAGCACAAAAACACAAAGCACCTTAGTAAATTTTCTTAATAATTTTAAGTGAAAATAAGTAGACTGGAGAGATCATCATCATCAATGTTTTAACACTGACTAATTAGAAACTTACACAGATGCGCTAATTTTGAAAATTTCAAACATATAGCTACAAGGCGACTTCCACCAGCTTATTTAGCCTGAAGACTTTGGTAATTAGAAATAATGTCAAACCCAGCTACAAACAGCAGACTACTGACGTGCCTTTTGAAAAGGAAGCCCTGAAGACCAATTTAAGTGTAAAAAACTCGCTGTTACATGATTTCTTTAACTAGTATTTATCTTCAGAATTATTCTGGGATCAGCTGTTTGTGAATTTTGAAGAAAAAAAAAAATCCTAAGATTAGCTAATTGCTCCACTTGCCACTTTTCTAAGCATAGGGAGCGGGCAAATTTGCAATTACTGAATGAGTATTTGTAAAGGTACTAGACAGATGCCTGTGTCACTATTGCAGTAATACAAATCCAAATTCTCCTGAAGAAAAAAAATAAATTAAAAAAATCTAAGACAGCATAACTTGAATAGGAGACAGCAGATGCCTGTTTCATTCTGTAGTGAGAGCAAAGAGCAAAGTAGATACAGAGGTAAGAAATTCTGACTTTATCCAGCAGGAAACATACATTTATAGAGGAAGTTTCTGTATCAGAATCAAACATCCAAACCAATTTTTTAGGGCTGATGATTTCAGATACTTGTAATACGGTGGTGGTTGGCACAGAATTCTTTTCTGCAAAAGACAAAAACCTGCAGATATTCTTAAAGGACAGCAATTCCCAAACCTGACCATTTCAGAACACAGACTTGGCCAAGCATGGAGCCATTCGCCTCTAGTCCAACAATTCTGCTATCCTAAAATGTAGTGACGACACACAAGAAAATGCCAGAAAGCCAAGCAATTAGATCATGTTGCTCAACAGAGGTGGATGATGAAGAGTAGCAAGGGACTGTAATACTGAAAGCTAGTTTTATCCCAATTTGGATAGCGAAGTCTGAATTTTAAGACCCTCCGTGAAAGGCTGCCAGGCCCAGCAGGCTGCCCCAGGGAAACAGGCCGAAGCGCCTCATGCCTTTGCTCATGTCGACCTGCCCCAGGCTGTGCGCTCCGACTCCCTGGGCTGCCATGCGCTCAAGTGGGTGAGAAGGAAACAAGACAAGTTCTTCCCTGAAACATAGCCTTTTGCATTATTTTAGGTGTGTGCAGAAAAGAAGAAAAAGGGTTTCAGCTAAGGAAAGGTGAATTTTTAGCCTAGCTTTCCAAGGACCCGAGGCCTACCAAATCACTCTGTACATTTACCAGTGCGTGAACTAACAAACAAGTTTTAAGCCTCTTCAGTAATTTCCAAATTTGACAGAGAGACAGAAATTTTCAGAGATCTGAAGGGGCCAGTAGAGGAGCCTGGTCCTTGTGCCTCCTGCTCTTATCCTCTGCGCCGCTGGAGCGCGAGCCCAGCGGCATTAGCATGCGCCGGCGAGCCCAGCAGTAACGCACCAGCACAAACTCTTCGTCGGCCAGCAAAGCTGCAGCACTCACGCTGCAGCAGACACGGGGTATTGGAAACCATGCAACACCAAGAGCCACAGGAAACCCGGCCCTGCGACTTCTGCAGCTCAAGCAGCCGTGGGTTTGGGTTTTTTTTGGTGGGGATTCCCCCCTTCCTGCCTTCCATAAAATGATTTGGAGGAATGTGATTTTGTGTCTAGTTAATGAGTGAGCCTTAATCTTTCAGGTGCCATCTGACTGCATTTCTTGCAGAACTTGTAGTTCCTTGTAGATGTGAAAACAACTTCTCAGCATCAAAGAAAATAAAAAGGGAAAAGTTCTTTCAGCTACAGACTGACTCGCTCTAGAAAAAGATCTCATTAAGTTTAATAATATATTGAAGCTGATTCAAAAGTTACCATGAATAGATCAAGCCTCATACCACCTCAAAGATACAAGCAGCTTTCTCTCAGTACAAAACTGAAGTGAAGGAGTTGACAGGAAAGAGGAAAAGTTACTGACAGGAAGGAGAGCGACCAGCTCTTAGCACTAGGATGAAGCTTAGCATCTCTTGGCTCTCTCTGTGGCTCTTTTATCATTTCTTAAGTTCTTTCCTCAAAAACCAGCACTCAAACGCCATTCAATTTGCTTTCTTATGAAGGGTGACAGCATGGCTCTGTTTTCACAAAAAGACAAAGTTTCCTATCATCCTTGGGGTTTCAACAGTCCTTGGACATCAGCAGAGCTGTATACTTCTGATTTAAAAAAAAGAAGGCCACAACTAAAAAAGGAGAAAACTGTATTAAAAAAAATAACTGGGTTATTTTCTCTATAGGAAAGGGGAGCAGATAAGCTCCATGGTCAAGAATAATGAGACCCAAGCTTTGTATGTCTGAATATAAAATTCTTAGTAATTTTAATAAAATTACAAAGAGAAGAATATGAGCTTGAAAAGCCAATCTCATGCCAAGTTAGAAGCTTTGATGATAAGATAAAGATAAAACACCACAGGGGTGATCCACATATGCCTGTACTTTCCCATAATGGGTACTGCTTTTATGAACTAGTTAATGGGGAATAAGCTTTGTGATATGTTAATTTGTTAGGGCTAGAACGTCCTTTTACTGAACAAAAGGAAAAGACACTTTGGTGCTTAAAACCAAACATGTTTTATGAGACAAGTTGACTTGACATGAAAATACCTGTAATGCAAGGGTATGCATACACACAAAACTAAACGCTAACGTTATAATTTCATGATACAGTAAGAAAAATGCAGATTAAGGTACATCAACATAGTATCATATCCAAAGTTTTCATGTGGTGTTGCATATACATAGCAATGAACATTTAAATTAGCTGGTTTTAAGTCAAAATGGATGTTAAACAGTAGCTTTCTGCACTGTTCTCTCAAAGGAGCCTCATGACAAGAGCTACCCCACTTCTTTATTGATTTTAACCAAGAAATAATTTCTAAGGACAGCTTGAATTTTGTTTATTTTCTACTAAGCAAACAACTTCCTATAGTAAACTTGTGTGTGATGGCTATTAAGAGACAAACCTAACAAATTAACTTTTAGTAAACAGTTACATGAAAGTAATACTACGGCAACAGAAATTCTGTCTGTCCTCAGGAAAGTTCCCTGGCAAAAGTCTTCTAAATTGTCCAAAGACAAAAGAGGAGCCATACTGAATTCAGAGAGGTTTGGAGATGAAATTTTGGAGTGACTTCAGGGAGGACATAAGCAAATAATGACAGAATAGAAAGTAGGAGGAATGTGAACTATGAAAAAACTACTCTGGCTATGATCACTTCCTGTTCTTTATTATGTCCCAGATACTTGGAAAAACTACTAGATATTGCTCTTCCATGTTTTCTAACAAACCTCTAAACTGTGATGCTGAAGCTTAGGATTCATAACCATTTGTAAACATTCAGACAAGGATCCTAACTAGGCTTCCTAAACTTATAGCTAACTTCACAATCACTACTAGATTAGTAACAATGACTAGTAGGGCTGGTTGAAGAGTTCTCCAGGAGCAAAAGATGAATATTTCTGGAAGTCAGATAAGTACTTCCATTTCCTTCTGTCACCAAAAATGAGCCATTTATAACTTTTGAAGTGCCTTATACAGTTTTTAGATAACATTTTAACTATCACTTCAGACTTTGTTCAATATTGCAAAAAAAGATACCAAATGAACGGTGGTTCAGTAATAATGAAAAACCAGTACCAATAGTAGGAAGTATGTAACAGGGACAGGGACATACCGATAACCTATGACAATTCCCATTACTAAAGAGTACTGGTAGTCTAGCTATGCCCTATATAAAAATGGATATTGAATATTTATTGAAATAATATAAACTACTCCTGATTCTCAGTGTCTGCTTAAAGCCCTTACAGGCAACTGAATTTCCATGTCCAAATGGAGCAATTAGGTAACTTACAGCATCCTGAAGAATGTCACCCAAGGAGTAGACAACTGCTCTGTGTGCAACAGATCTGAGAGTTGATGCTCATGCACATTTCTTTTAACGGTGAAAATTGCTCGGTTACTGCAAAAGCTACGCTAGCACTGGAAACAAACTTGCCTAGAATCTGAAAGTTAACTGACATTTTTCCTCACTAAGAACAACAGCCAATATTTACAAAAACGTTTGTTTTATGCTGCCAGTCTATTGCTATCCTCTCCCTCTCTCCGAGTGCCTTTTCCTGCAAGCCACAGTCCGCTGATGGATTACTCCCACACTAAATATGTTTGTACTACTGCTACTTCTTCGCATCAAGCCAGACTGGCAATTATTTTTTCATATTTCATTTCCTCAGTTTTCCATGCTTTATTTCACATGCTACCTTCTATACGATGGACCTCCTGTGAACTCTTTTCCAATTATTTTTTAGCACCTTCTATATATAGTAATGATGAAGTAATCTTCTGAACTGCTTTCCCTATCAATAGGCAGTCTACACTAACATTCTCCACTTAAGATCAACTATGAAAAGTAGTTGTAACACTGAAAGTATCTGGCAGTGCTTACAATGAAGGTCTTTAAGGTCTTTGCAATGGGATGTAAACATACAGATATTGATGTTTTTGAAATACATTCAGTCAAAACAACATTTTCTGGTTGTGGCTTTTTTGTTTTTTATTTAAATATCTACATACCCAGATGCATATTTTTATTTTTTCAGCGTCTGCATTTTTTAAAAGATGCCAATTTAACTAGCATGTCAGGATATTTAACATTTAATTTGATTATTTTGAGTAAGGAGAGTCAGTAGACTCCTTATTCCAAAACTCCACTTGCGAATCCCTTCACTCAACTAACTTCCACAGTTTTATTTTGTTCTTTAATGAACTTAACATTAATAAGGAAAGGTTTAATAATGACTTCTACATAACAAAGTACCATGATTTTTTGCTATTCTTACACGTAGCCTCCACAAACCTAATCTCCACAAACTTAAGGCTTCAATAAACATTGCCGAGTAATACAAGATAGTAATATATAACTACCTATATAATATACTATATTTATAATATTTATAATATATAGTAATACAAGATGCTGAAGCACAGAATGCTTTTGTTGCTTTTCTGCAGAGTCCATGCCTAGCTCAGCACAGCATTAACACGCTGAGTTTAGAGGTCTGAAGAACTTCTGCAGCTTGAAAGAAATATATTCCTGAGACACTCAGTTTTGGCATCAAATATCCAAGATTTTCCCTGGATTAATGCATTTTTGAAAGCTGTTTCACATCATCTGTTGTCTCTTACGATAAATAACTAAGTAATAAATACGATAGCTCATAAAAAAAATAGTTCATGCTCTAAAACAAGCTGTTTAATCAAAGTTTTTATGACAAAAACCCATAATGTAATCTAACTCTATTTTCCATTTTGAACAAAAAAGTTGCAGTATGACTACCCTCTGCTTACACAAGCATTCAGTTTTTGCTAAATGTTTTATGTAGTTATTACTACATCTGCTTATATCAGTTGTTCAAGACTATTTTATTAACACTGTAAAGCGCACTGGATTAAACTAGTTAAAAATCAGTAAAGAGTAGTTAACCAGTGAGAATGTAACCAGATATCCAGTTCCTCTGCGGGAAATTCTCATAAAAATGCAATAGCAACATAACATTGAAGCTCTTCTAAGTGTCAAAAATTTCCCAAGCCACATAGAAATACATGTTAGTGCAATCCTATTTTATAATGGTGTTATTTTGCTGGCTGTGCATGTAAAACATCAGGTATACATATAAACAGTTCCGAAATCACCTCTGTAAAATAAGTTAAAAACATAAGCACAGACTAAGACAAGTAGTAAAAACAAAACCCTTTGGATATCAAGGACAAACCTCCAACTGATTTTAATGATGCCAGTATTTTATCCTATAATTTTTGTCTTTGCACTTACACATGTTTAATTATTATTTCAAAATATATTCCATTTTCTTATTTCTTTCATTTTGGACAATCACATCAGCCATTTCACCTCTGACTTCAGTTTCTGGCCAATTTAATTTTCTCATTCACTAACAAGCTGTACTGTTTACTTATGCCTCAGTAGATTATGCTATTTATTATATTTCAAATAGTGTTTCCCACTACGCTTTCTAAAGGCTATATACTAAAACTACTTCTATTGGCTTCAAGTTCTGCGAAATCACATTTTGACACCAAAGTTGTCTTTCTCCACCTAATAATGGTTTGATGAAAACTATGCAGGGAAACCAGCAGCCTTGTGCTGGGGCTCTCAGAGCACCTTTGGTTCTGCTTCAGACGAGTTAGAAAAGCTGCAGCTGGGAGTCTTAAGCCTGAAGAGAAGAGCAGCAGCTTATACAGAAAAGCCAAGCTTTGGCTTTGACAGGGAACAGAGAACCTTCTGGGAGCACTGAAGCACACGCAATTAGACTGATGTGCCGAGCTAGTGACAAGTGAAACTGAGTTTCCAATAGCAGAACATTCATGTTTGATATTTGGAGGAGCTAAGCATTTGCAAAGTCCAATATCCAGCATTCTACAAAGCATCAAAAAAGCTGACACTTCATGTCATATTTTGCTTAAGGAAAGAAAAGTACACATCTACTTTTACACCTGCACACTGCACTCTTCTGATGGAGGTCAGCCTGTAACTTGGGGAATGGCTACGCAGCATACACAAACAAGTTCCACTTGCCCTCTGAGCCAAGCAAAAGCATTAGCCAAATATTGAGCCAGAGCTGATTGCGGCGTGCACAGGTAATGCAGCCTGTTTCTCTAAAGCACCTCTGTTGGAGCCTGCACAGTATGCTAGAAGAATGATCTCAAAACTAGCACCTGAGCACCACACAGGTCTGCAAAAAATGAAACATCAAAGCACTTTTCACAGTCAGGATTATAATGTGAACTGTGAAGAGTTCAGAGCTCTTAATATAAATTACATATTCAGACCACTCAGGGACTCACTCTCAATACAGACCTGAGAATTATTACACTGAATTCAGGTTTAGAAATGAGACTTAAATGTTTCTCAGGTCATCAAACGTTTGGATACTAATAGCTAGAACATATAGTTTTTATTTGTAAAATGTAACACTAAAGTTCTGACTACTCTTGAAAGCAATGGGCAAGAAGCAAGTAAATACAGAGAACAGTGTCTGCAGAGTGTGCTACTGACAAACAGCACACTAAGTTACTGGTAGGAAACAAAATCTACGCACACTTGCTTCATCTTATTCCGAAGTAATGTGATTTTGTGCAATGCTGTATATGCTCCTCCATTTGCTTACCTGAATTAGTGAGCAAGTGTGTGCAACCTGTTGTAATTCAAAAATCCTTTTATAGCTAGTTTGCATTATAAGCTCTAAAATATGCTCTTTCCTGTTGAACTGTATTTCAATCTCATTTCACAATGTTACATGTCTTAGCTTACACTTGAAAAAAATTTAAATGTCCACATAAATAATGTTAGGCTTTTAAAGTGTATTAGAAATTTGGTCATGTAAATTAAGACTGTATGCATTTTCTCTTAAGAGAATGACTATTACAGATTCCTGTTTAATGCAGGAAACTAAACAAATGATTTCTCTGAACAACAAGTGTCCATTATTTATAGATACTTAATTTAGGAGACCAATTTAACACATCTGAAATCAAGGTCACTTTAAAACCTAATTGAGATTACTTGCAACACAAGGACTATTTATTTCCTGTATACCGTAATTCATTAATGAAGTTACACATAAGGTTAAAATGCAAGTACTTAAAAGGCCCACTCCACTGATTTATTATGAGATTCAACTAACAAGGAACTTGTTACAAAACAGTAAGTTTTTTTAACTTAAAAAAATAACATATTAGGGTAAGGGATAGTTTACACTTGATTTTAATGCAAGAAATCAATCAGGAAAAATGAAGAGTTAATACAGAATTAGGAATAAATATAACAGAAGAATTTTCTCCAACTACTTCTATTTATTCGATTGAAATGACAGAATCACAGAACAGTTACGGTTGGAAGGAACCTCTGGAGATGACCTGGTCTCCAGGGTTGGAGATTCCACAACCTCTTGAGCAAACTGCTCCTATGCCTGACCACCCTCACAGTGACAAAAATTTTTCATGTTTACATGGAACATCCTGTATTTCAGTTTATGCCCATTGCCTCTCGTCCTGCCACTGGGTATCACCGAGAGGAGTCTGACTCCATCTTCTTTACTCCCTCACCACCAGATCTGACCAGATCAGATCCGCCTCAGCCTTCCCTTCTCCAGGCTGAACAACCCCAGCTCTCAGTCTCTCCTTGTATATCAGACTCTCCAGTCCCTTCATCATCCCTGTGGCCCTTTGCTGGACTCAGTCCAGTATGCCCGTACTGGACACCACCCTACACCTTTCAGATTTTATTTGTTCATCTTACTGCTCAAAGCAGGACAGTAAAATGCATAAGAGTGTAATGTTAATTAAGGAAGCCCAACATTTGAATAATAACTACAGATAGTTTTCATAGCTTTTGCTCTGTGCTGGTTGCCTTCCTCTCCATTTTATAAGCAAAATGAAACAAGCATACCTAGCAATAAAATAGTATTGACAGTACAGGTAAAAAATCTAGTTGATGACGCGTATTCTCTAGCATAAGAGGCAAGTACTGATCAAAGTCAGCCTAGACACACCTTTTGTCATGATCAGACTATCATGTGAAATGCAGTATCACCATTTTTTAATTATAACTTTTTCAACTTTAGGGGCATGTGGGGGGGGGGGGAAGGAAGTTTTGTTCAATAAGAGGGGACAGCATCAGATGAAGTTAAATGATGGTAATCCAAGAACTGTGGGGCTTTTTGAAAGAAAACATGATAGATGAAGGTGATACTTACCCAGCCTCACAAAATATTCTTTCCTTGCAGCACTGTGAAACACTGAGTGGAGTTTTTCCCTTATAAAGCCCAGAAAACACAACCGTGAACATTATCCAGGCAAATTTAAGGAGTCTTATCTCCTTTATCAACCCATCAGTTTCCACAATAACTTACTACTCAATATTAATATGCATATCAGAAATTGATTCAGCAGCCAGTATTACCCCCCCACCCCAGCAGCTTTCTATGTTCTAAAAAAAAAAATGCACCTTTCTATAGTATCCATGATAAAAAGCTTTCTGGGGAAAAAAAAAAAAAAGAGAGAAAAAAATCAACTGTAACTAAAGGGCTAGGGAAAAAAAAATCTATTATCTGTTGACTTCTGAGCTGTATAGTTTCCATTCTGATCAGAATTAACAACACTGACCGATCCTGGTTTACGTGACGTGCCCTGTGACTTGCAAGCAGCAGCGTGAGGCTGCTACTTCTATTGCCAGATCTGTCTATAATGTTTTGGTTTAGATATGAAGAAATTCTAAGGAAAAAAAAAAGTAATCACTGCAGGCTGAATGATGCAGTTTTAGAAATACAACTTAGTTTTCAAATATCAATAAAACACATTGAAATCCAAGTTTGTCTAACTCAGGAAAAGACTTTATGATCTGTGAATACCTTTTCTTTTCCTTATTTAACTGCAACCATCATTTAATAAGAGTTTTTTATGTGAATCTCCTACTTATAAGGAACAGTGTATGTTTCCAGAAAGTGGAGATGCTATACTAGATTTGACTGGGTAGACTGGAAAGACTTCTTAAAAGATGACTACAGAGGAAAAAAAAACAAACCAAAAAACCTCATCTCCTCCTATGTGTTTCTTTTATTTATTGGCTCATATCCCTACATCAGGGAATAATTTTGGTGTCTTTTGCTTTGAAAGTATCCAGGCCTGTTTTCCACAGACCAGCTGACTTCACTATCTAGGTCCCTCACTGCAGCACAAATTTGCCTTTTGAAAGGGAAATTTTGGCTCTTAATCATTTAGTCTTAATTACTGACCTGTTACTTTAATTCATTTAAATTTTAAAATTAAAATTAAAATTTGTCTCTAGTTAAAGAAAAATATTTGAATTTGGATATAAAGATAAGGTGGTTAAAGAGAAAAGAGTATGGATATGAAAATGATCACATCAAAGCTGGGAACAAAATTCAGAGCGCTCACTGTTCTCGCAGCTTGAGTGCAAGATAATCTCTCATAAATCTTCGAAAACTGACACATGAAGTTGTAGGTCGGGGAGCACATATCTACAAGTGCAGTAACACTGTGAATAAGAAAAATAATATGACTGGAGAAGAGTTAAAAGGATGTATTTTGGAAAAAAAATTAAAAATGCAGGTAAGTAGAAAATGGCATAAACGCAGCATGGGCTTACTAATGATACATCACTTGGTCTAACACTTCATTAATCTAGAAAATGAAGAAATAGCCGTTGTCTCACATGTGGACTGCATTTAAAACATCGCAATTTTTCACATGAGGACTTGGTTAAATTTGTGAAGATGAGCATTAACAGAAGAATTAAAAGTTGGCAAGGAACTGCCTGAAGGGTAAATGAAAGGAAAGGCAGTGTTGAAAAGGCATAGCATTGTCTGGGGGGGGGGGGGAAGTTACAAGCACAGTTCTTTGATGCTCATTTTTTAAATTGTTTTTTTTTAAAAAAAAAAATGAGGACAACCGTAGCACAGGAAAAGTGATCATAAAACCAGCCCTGAAGAAAGCTAGAAAGCAGATAACAAGGGTTCATTTTAAGCACCCAGGCAACAAGACTTTGGAGCAGTCTTGAGTGGAGAAGTTGGGACAAACTTTCCCACATTCTTTTATTAATAAGTCTTCCTTAGGATAAGATATTGTATCACTGACAGAAAAGGTCCCTTCCAGATTCTGTGAAAGTTTAAATAGACTTTGCTTTCCTTTAGTCTTCTGTACTTTTGCAGAAAGGCTGGTGGCAGACACAGAGGAGCTTCCTGTCAGTTAGTTGAACTGACAAATTAGTTAAGTTCCCCTTGTTCTTGATCCCAAGAGCATTTACAGGTTCGACCAACAAAGCACATAGGCAGACATTTGTGGTGGGATTAGAATAGGGCAACAGAAACAATGTAGATGAACTCAAGGTGGGGGGGGAATCATTATATTGTCACCAGTGACAAAGGCAGCTGAAGAAAAGTTACAGGCAGGAGCCTGATAGACAACAGAGCTTCACACAGCAGAGCCTGGGGAAAGCTGTCTAAAAGCCTGTTGCTACATCAAGCATTCAGAGACACACAAACACCACACTGGAAAAAAAATCCTACTTAATGAAACAACAAAATAATCTATTCACTTCCATTCTGAAACAAGCATGAAAAGAACTGAATTTCAGTAATAAAGCTGTAACCTTCTGGCTCTAATGATGAGTATATTACTGGATGGATCTATTAAGGAATACATACAGGAAGAGGTGTTGCCCAACTCTTGACCTCTTTTTTTTTTTCCATCATATAAAACCTATATTCCACAACTTGTACTTTTCTGATTTCAGGTCTACTTTGATTTGAAAGGAACGTTTTTGACCCTTGAAGGAAGGGTTCAGCACCTTCAAACTCCACGTTACTATCTGTTGGTCTCTTACTGTAGTTTACATCACCTGAGTGTTCTCAGGTGTTTACGACAAGGCAGAAGCCATATTGCACTTTTTTAGTAAGAATGATGAATAATGGATTATTCTTAGAAATTAAATAAAGAAAGGAATGTTTGTTTCCCACTATGACAGTTTGCTGGATTGCATTTAACAGATGGAAGCCCTGGATGCTATAGTTCAAGTACATGTATACATTACCTTTTAACGCAGAGAACTGGAGACAGTCACAACTATAAAGCAGACAAAAGCAGCCTAAGCAGTAAACTTCTTGTGTCTTATTTTATAGACTAATAAATGTATCATATATAGATATAAGTAAACATATGTACTACTCACATGATATGCAAACTACTACTTACAGTGTAATTATCTGGAAACAGTTCTGCTGTTTCACATCATAGCCTAGTGTTCTCCTAGTAATTTATAGAGCATTGAACATTATTTTGTCTGGGAAACACCATCTAATACAATACGCTGAATGACATTAATGTTTCTTCATTTTATTTGAGCAAATTTCTTTCCTTGTCCTGACATAAATTGCACAATTTTTCATAATCTATACAGTATAACCTATAATCTTAACACAATTCTGATTGCATTTCCTTTTTTTCCTCTAGTTATTTTATCTCTATAGGAAATTTCTTCCTGTTTTGTTACGATAACAGGATAACACACCTTTGCATTAGTGTAAAAAGAGATAGGTATCTCCAGAATAAAATTCAGAAAAATTTTGCAGATAAATTATGACAAGACTTCACAGAAGAAAGAGAAACACCCTCTGAGAACAGCATGGTGTAACCAAAGAGGGACTAAACTCCTCCAACTTTTTCCTAGTTATCCTGGGAGTGGTTAGGTGGCGAAGTTGCTAAAATGCTCTGAGGTGCCTCAAGTCTTCATTCTGAAAGCATCATATACTAGAAACTGAGTACTAGAATTGAGGAATACACTGCATACTAAGTTTTCATTTTAAAAAAGCACGATGGTTATTGGGCTAAACTCTATAATTTGTCATCAGCTTTTTCTTCCTGTTTTTAAATAATGTTCTTGTTACCACATCATTACCATTTCATACTCATCAACAAAATCTGACATACAGTGAAAAGCATGCTCCGGTAGCTGTCGTTTAGCTTTACTAGACTTGATGTCCCCAATGAAAAGCACGTGTCCTAAACACTTAGAAAAAGAGTTATAACTCCCATATCACTCCAAGCATAAGAATTAATTTTCCTCTAATTAACAGTCACCAGTGATGTGCTAGACAAACAAACTGTCCCAAAGGAAGTGTGGAATGTTCTTAAATAGTGAAAACAAAGACAGACATCTTTCTTGTACCTCACCAACCATTTTAAACGTAAGCTATACAGTGCTGGACAAAGAGGCTCATTTCAATTCCTCATAGAGTTTAAGTAGATAAAAACCTAAATAACATATATGTGTGTGCCTATACATACACTACAAAAAAACCCCAGGATGTCACCCCTGAAATGATCTTATGATCTCATATCCTTAATGTGATCTGGGATCTTAATAAACTTTGCTTAAGGATCAAATGAAATTGTCTTAGAGAAGTCCACTTGCCAATATCCTCACCACCAGCATATTTTTTTCTTGTTTAATAATAAACAGGCAGTGATATCTTCCTAAACAGAAGAATAGACATGGCCACTGTTTTAAAATATGAAAATGTATTTTACAGATCTGGATTTTTATTTACAAAGAATTATCATCCTTTCATATCAATAGTTCTTTTTTCTTGGCTTATAAAGAAAAAAAATTTCGTAGAGCATGGAGACTTTAGCATGTATGCATCACACCAATTAATGTAAGATTTTCAGTATGCATGATCAAACACATACTTGTTATACCATCTCATAAGGCAAATCTATGACCTAGTTCTAGAAATGTGTTATCTTCAGGTTTAAAAACACCACCTGCTCTTAATGATGCCACCAGCAAAACTGCTGTAATAATAATAATAAAAAAGCCATCCCTAAGTCATGGCAAAATCCAAAACCCAGAAGAAATTTTCAAGTCATGACTACTCTTACAGAGAGCACAATGCAAACTCCCGCTAGCTTTTAACAAAAGGTGGTCAGGTTCAAATTAGTCTTACCCCCTCCTCAACCCACACATTGTGCAATGAACAATGAGTTAATGAGATCATTGCAAGGAAAGGCAACATGGGGGCAGAAATAAGCAGAATGGGGAGAAAATTTATTTTTTTATTACTAAAAATCCAAAATAAGATACAGGTTTCAGACACTCAAGGGACAGAATCCTTTTTCTCTCCAGTAACGCAAAGAAAAGGATTTACTCTTGTTAAATAATCTTCAGAAAGGTATGTCTACATTGGCAGAGTAAACAATTTTTTTCATATTATCAAATTAAAACTCCTGTAAAGCCATCAAAACAGAAATTTTGCCAGAAAGTGTCTGTTCCAAAAAAAGGAAAGGAAGTCTTTATTGGCGATCTACATAAAAACTGATAGTTTGCACTTTCTGCCAATTGATTTATTAATCCATTATGATCATAAAGTTGCAAAATAAAAATAAAGTTATTTCTTCTTGCTTCAAGTGAAAGGTTTCAAGCATTTCCTTTAACATTTTACAAATTAAACTTAGGCATTAAGTAGGCATTATGCAGAAGTATGGAATTATTTCTGCATACCCTGTGACTATATCTGAAAAGTCTTTTGCTGATCTAGAAAAAAAAAAGAAATCTTTATCTCTGTACAACTAAAACTTCAGGTACCTATGGCAAAAGAAGGTACTCTGTTTCATTTGACATGCAAGTTTCTTTATCTAATCTCCTCCAACACCTGTTCAGTCTTCTATTTTCATGCGTCTTCCGTCAATACAACCACCCAAAATATGAAACTGTTTGCAGACATGCATAAAAGTGTTATTTTTCAAATATATTTTAATGCAGTAGAAATTAGGTCAGCTTCCCTTTATATTAATATTTAGGTTCTCAAATTAGAAGAAGAAAATATTAATATACAGCAAATAGCTCAAAGGACAGCCAAAATCCAGTCTACTGACTACCAAACAAAACAAGAATATGACTTCAACAACTATATCATTATGCAATAGATATCGATACATAGTTATCTAAACCTAAAATGAAACATTCAGGTCCTCTTCTCTATCACTTAATGTTTTTTGTTAAGAAGAATAAAATCTGCAACTGTAATGGCAAAATTCTAGCAAATTTTCATTATACTGCCTTTCACAGGATTGTCTATTCCTACCATCAGTTGTATTTCTGTAGCAAATTTTCAACATTTCAAAGACTTTCTGAAAAGTTAGTTTGAGAATTTAAGTACTGGATGTTTTCAGGGGAGGAAAGCAGGGCAAGGTAGGAAAAATAAAGTAAACTTATCACGAAAGTGCACAGGAAGAAGCAATTGGCAAACTGCAGGAATTCTTTCCCAAGCCCATTCAGAAACAGTTCTCTCTTGTCTAGATTAATCCAATCATCTCTCCTGCACACACCTTGAAAGCCTCTTCACCAGCCTTTAATCATGCTCTTCCCCTTTCTACCACTATGCTTATCCTTCAACTCCAGCCCCCCAGCAACTGTTCCCTCTCCCTCAAGCTTTCTCTGCCCTTCTTGTGATAAACCCTCCCCCTTTCTTTATCGAAAGAAATAGAAGTGATATGACAAAGTTTTAAAGTAGCACCACCTGCACAGTCCTCCAACTTTCCTTACAACAACAGGAAGGCTTTGAAACTGGAGATGGAACCTGCCCAAGAAAGTTAACTTCAGTTTGGCTTTGCAAATTCTCACACTTTTATGGTAGTTTAAATTGGCTACTACTTAAAAAGAAAGTATGGAGAAGCTGAGTGAATGGCAAAAAAAAAAATAAATAGCCTGTCTGTTATGGGGGAAAGGAGGCTATTCACATAAAATTCATGCTGCATCCATCTTCTGCCTGGTAAATTAAGATGCTGCCATATAATTTTTCTCAAGACAAAAAAAAAAGCATAGATAACACTTGGATAAAGTATGTTGCCATAATCCAACATGAAATAATTGTATATTTGTGCAATGTGCAAATACACACAGTATGGTTAATATGCTACTGTACCTCATTTTGAAGTTCATCGCCACTTTTGGTAGAAGCAAGCATCTCGTACAAAGTACAGCAAAGGTCTTCTGTTGTTGGCCCTCCAGGGGTACCCCCTTGAGATTCATTCAGATACTTCCCAACTTCACACCATAAAAAAGAATCATCCACTTTTTCCAAAGACTTGAGATCAGATTTCTCATCACAGTAATTCTGTAAGTGATTCAGCTGGTTATTCAGAAATTTGTTATAATCTAAGCTTATAATTTTCTGCGCATCAGCCTCACCATTCACAGGCAGCTCCTCAGAGTGATCCAAATCATGCATGTCAAATGAAAACACTATATTTTTACCGAAGAACACTCTGTTATCACCATTTTGCTCTTCAGCCATCTGTATGAGGGCTGTAAGCTGTTCTTCAGTGAAGTGAGAAGCAATCCGACATGTGGCATTACAAGCTGCAGTAGCAGATGATGATGGAAATGGCCCAAACATCTGCTTGATCGCCTTTGTCTCATCATGACCAACACATTCTTTCCTGTGAAATGTCTTAAAGAGAAAAACAGCTCCGCTTTCAATTGCTTCTTGTCCATTTTCAGCTCCAACTGTTAACAAAAGAAAACACAAATGTAACTTTATACACTTCAAACTAATTCTCTTTCATTGCCTATAACATAACTGTATTCAATTTCGTGCTGCAAGTCGCATCAAGAGAGAGATGAAATGAAGACCATAACAACAAGTAGCAATTGTTGCAAGGTTCTGAATTGTAAAAGGTATATGATAATAAAGCATTATCCTTCTACTTACTAGAAATCCATATTAGGGATTACCAATGCTTTCTTATTTTTCCAAGTAAGAGGAAAAACTTGCCTGAGATCTTAAACTCACAATAGTATATTTATGAGCTTTTTAAAGCTAACAAATTTCCACTTTGTATCAATGTTTATTCACTGCCTAATCTGAATATTCATAACAGACTAAACATACAGAACTCAGATGGGAATTACTACATTCTTGTAGTAATTCCCAGTAGAATTACTACAAAATGTGTGTTAGTTAGAAAAATTGCCCAAAGAAATTAAAGCAAGTAAATGCATGAATTTAGATTTATATCTACAAAATATCATGTTATACAAATAAAAATACATTATTAGAGAAAAACATGAATATACCTCTTACACAAATATTCGCAAAGGTACTCAAGGAAAACATAAGCAAAACCACCGTATGATGAACGAAAATGTCCCTACTAAACAAGATTAAAAAGTCATCAGGCATAAAATAAACAAAACCAGCCAGTGTATTGGGTTTTTTGTTTGTTTTATATGAGGGCAACATGCAGAATTTTTTTTGAAGTTTAAAAAAATGTGTTCTTAAAAGTTGGGGAGGTTACTCCAACATTTTTAGTAGAATTAGTGTTTCTTACAAGACTGCATAATTTTTAAAACATCTTAAAAGCTTACTGTTGAGACTTACAAGCTGCTATTGTCAAGATGTCTTTATCTGGTCAATTCTTTAGTTATATCAGGAGTGACCAGCATAGCTCCAGCAGAGAACAGTACTATTTAAGTGATAGCACTGGTCATTAACCCCCAGCATGGCTAATTCAAAAGAACCATTAAAACAAACTATTTATTTTAAAAGGAACAATATTATTCATTTTTTAAAACCTCAAAAAGGCACTTCTGGCATAGTAAATGTGGCTATTCTCTTTTCAGTAATCAAAACTGTCTTGTGCCTGCCTCTGTACACCTCTGCTATCCAGTTATGGGCCTATGTATTTGCTCTACTACATCCCTGTTTTCTGCCTGTTGAAAAACTTATTGAAATCAGCGGGAAGATTTTTAATTACTTTGGCATTGTTACTTGTGACTTGATTCAAAGTAAGTTAGGTTCAATTCTAGCAAAAACAAGGGGTTTTTTTCCCCACAATGTAACAGGAAAGAGCAAAAGAAATTCAGCATAAGCAGATAGAGCAAGGCTGAGTAACTAAAAACACAACATATAAATGGAGGCGCCTAAAAATTCAGTATTTCTCTTGAATTTCCTTATGGTGCACTTTGAAAAGCTGAAAAGTTCATGGAGGGGATTGGAAGTGATATTTACAGGATAATTAGATACCTACATATGGGAGATACATGACAAAGATACACACATATACAATATATATGTAAACATATCTCAAAGGAAAAAGGTGGTTCAGCCTCCCTCTCAGCATTAGCTATACAGGAATCACAGAAAAAAAACCAAAAACAAACAACAAAACAACATCTGAAGACTTATAGGCCCAAGTTTGGCTGCATGAACCTCACTCTCATATTCCTAACATACAAATTCACATCATTATTTAAAGTCACTTGTGTCAGAACAGAAGTACATGTTACTAAACTAAAAGAGCAATTGTACTGAGGATTTGAGGAAAGTCTCTTAGGTCTATTATGTGCTAATTCTCCTTTATTATCAACGTCTCCTATTTGTGGAAGCATCTCTTGAGAAAAAAAACCTACCCCTCCCCTCCAAATGGCAACAGATGCACTACTTGATGCTACTCTTCCCTTTTTGTTTTTAAGACAATCAGATCATTTCAGTAAGTGACATTTTCCCTGTCAAGGAAATCAATATTACAGTAGCTGTTGCCTAGGCTGAGATTTCATTTCCTTGAAATTAAGCTAAAAAGTCATACAAGCAATTCTCTTTCCGTACTATACATTTCTGATGATGATGGTTGGAACATTACTGTCAGTTCAGTTTGTGCCTCAGTCACTGTAATCCATTCTGGTTTGTGTCTCTATAACATTACACATCTTTAGTCAGAAGTGTCAAAGCTGATGGTTTCTTTCTAACTTGTTCTAACTAAATAATCATGCATTTGTTTTCATTTGGTTTGTCTTCTCCACTCCATCAAACAAAAATTTACTACTATTACTTTCAAGTCTTTCAATTTGCTCTACTTACCCACCACACTGAGCCTGCTATTAAAGTTTGGGAAAAGAAAAAAAAATTTGAAAGTTTTTGCAGCCATCTTTGGCAAAAAGTAGAAATAAAAACCAACCAAAAAAAAATTCACAGCTAATACTCATTTCTGTCATTAACATAGAAAACACAAATCTTTTCATAGATAACATTTGCAGCTAAGAATGGCAAATACTTATTTTGCTTATAACCTTTTTTCACCATCAGACATTTTTTCCTACTTGCTATACTACATATGGCCATATAATGGCTATAAAGTTTGCAGTATATTTGTCAACCCTAACTTAACCAACATTTTACTCCATTACCTCTTATGATTAAACTACACCCCAGTGGATATTTAGAACAACTATGTAGATCTCCACTTATTCCAAATTGCTTGTTATGGACATAAATATTCAGATTAAAGGAAAATGACACTGTCAAATCTCTCTACAGCTCTGATTTACATAGTTTGCTGTATCTGATTGGTACTTGAACCAGGTCCTTATTTAAACCTCAGTCTTCCTCTCCCAGGTGAGTCTCTTGCTTCTGTACGAAGTATATCTTGCAACAATTTCCAGATAAGCAGCTTTTCCTCAAAAACACATACTGAGTTTTGGGTTATGTTACTTACAAAAAAATTACTATAATACCCACAATGAAGACAAATACAGAAAGTAACCATGTATTCTACAGGCTAAGAAACAAAAGGAAAGCCATCTGAATCACCTGAAGGGAAATGAACTTCTGAGTTCAGATTTACAAAAATAAAATATTTAGCATATTAGTAATGAATTATATTCCAACAATAGACTTGAATGCTTTTATGCATTTCTGTAACAACTTATAATAAAATTATTTTTTATCATTGGAAACTATCCTACATTTGTCTGTCATCAAAAAAGTTTTCCCTTTCAACCTGTGAGGATGATGTTAGAATGGGTACATATGTAACAAAACTGGGAACCAACTGGGAAAAAGTAATTACAGATGGATTGGTTATTTGAGAGGCAAAAAAGGCAGCAAGGAGGAGTGCCAAGAAATGAGAAAAGGGGAATATAAACTATGCAAAGGTTGTCATTTGGACAGTCCAGGGGTAATCATCAGGCAGCCCTGCACTTGATCACCACAAGCTGGAGCAGGACAATAAACCAACCTGTTGCTCTGACCATACCACATATCTCAAACCTGCTATCATGGTCAGGAGGACTGGGCGCTGAGGAGGAGCTGGCTACCTTTACTTGCTAGTAAGGGGGCATGTAGGACAGATGGATCAAGCATCCCTGTAACACCACATCAGTGCCCGTTCCAGATCTAATTGTGTTGGCATCTTCCTAACATCCCAATGTTATTCTAAAAAAAAAATATCTGAATTGATCAAGTCATGGAAGAGAAGAAAAATGGAGAGTATAACTTTTAAAATTACATCAATGGTATGCTCTTAAAATGGAGCGCTGAGAGAAATCTTATTAGCCTTTCCATATTCCAAAATGTGTTGTTCATACAGACATTTCTAGACCATGTGTACCAAACAGGACTTTTCACTTCCCATCACAGCTGTGTCTGAAACCTGCCTTTATTATTGCAGCAAAGCAATAAATATCTTTTAAGAACGAGTAAAAGAGTATGAATTCGGTGAGCAATCTCAAACAAACAAAAAAAGAAGTTAAAAAGATAACATTTATTTCTTTGATCAATTATCAATACAGACTGCACCTTTTCCATATTAACTTCAGGCATTGACAGTTGATGCAAACTCACTCTACATCTTGCATGACTTTCCTCCAAACCTTGCATATCAGAAGTGCCAGCTGAAATCTGTGCACTGAAATGGAGGTACTTGAGTTGGGGCAGAGAGGTGGCGCTTCCTAGAGGCGCCTCTGTCTCAGAAAGACAGGCAGCCACATGCTTAACTTCTGGCCTGAAGAGGTTAAAGTCTACTAGGAGCACAAGCTGTACTACTTGTATTAGAAAAATAGGATTTAAAAAATTAGGACCAAATTTGTAAAAATAACAAGAGTTGAGTCACAAGCATGGAAGGAATGAACCACAAAGCAAAGTTCAGAACACGTGTATCGTCAGATGAGTTTAAAACATTTTTGTCAGTGATTTGAGAAATACTTGAAATTTATCTTCTGATGACTCACTAAAGCAATAGCCATTACAACCATTAATAGCTTTAACAGACATCTTCTATGCAACTGTACAGCAAGACCAATTACTACATGCCAGACATGAATAACTTGTCTAGCCTTTTTTGAAAGTCTGTGTTTAGGTGTTTGTTTCTTTCTTAATTTGCTAGTTACTTCCAAAAGAACTGTTGAGAAATACAAACACAAGGGAGGCAGGTTAACATTCGGATTGTGGTAAAACACACTCTGGTCTATAAAGCCAAAAAAAAGGCAAATATATTTATCCATATTAATTCTTTCCATCTTTTACTTAGGGTTCTGTTCAAGATACTTGAAACATAACCAGAAAAGGAGAAAATATACCTATTATACTGCAATGAAAAATTCTTAAATATGTGACAGCTAGGGCTTGAGCCATGTGCTCAGTTTATGAGCTCATGAAGTTAAATTCTGCTAAAAGCACAAACTGAATTAGTTTCAGCCTGTAGATAAAAAACTGTTTCCAATCAAAACTAAGTTTTCACACCTTCTTTGCCATAACATATATTCAGTTTTAAAAGCTTAATTCCAGATGAGTGAAATTTATTATTTCTCTCCCCGACACCAAACACTTCAAGCAGAAAACATTTTTTTTTTTTTTACATTTTTAGCTGCTTATGTAGCAATCCAATTTTTCATGATACAATCACGTGGAATTAAAGCAGATAACACCAAGACTATTCTTTTCTCAGGGTACTGCCATTCCAAAAGAAGCTGTTGCTTTTGCTTACTAAAGGTTGATCACAAACCACACCACACACTACACAACAATACTATCAAAAAGCAAGAATATCCACATAACAACGGAATCATATTTCAAAATAAAACAGAAAACAAAAATTGTGCATATACATATCAGAGTTTCAAAGATATTTCAGGGCAAGCCTGGTGCCAAGGCAGAACTAAAATTTTACCAGTAAGAAAAGTACGCAGGCAGAAAGCAGCTTGGAAAAAAACCACCACCAACAACAAACAAAAACAAACAAACAAAACAGTCTATTAGTAGACTACTAGAGAATGAAAACATACCTATTTGCTTTGCAGCTTGTAATATAGCTTTTAAATCGCCATTTACAGTTTGGTGTTCTTTTTTGTCCAAATTGTCATTAACAAACTTTATTATCTTCTTCCAAGTAAGATCAGACTTCAGCAACTGTTCATGTAGTTTTGATCTTTTAGTCTGAAAATGCAAAATACTTGGGTATTTTTATTTATTTCAAATTAGTATATGGAGGTTCCTTTAAAATACACACCAGATAAAAACATTTCTTTCCAATTGCATTCAGTCAGTATGTAGTAACGATTGCAAGCAGTTTCCCTATTACCTGTTCTTTATACTCTTTCCTGTGCATAAGGAAGGAGGAGGATACACACACACACACTCTCTCACTACTTTACTCCTTCCAAGGCAGAATTCTCTGTAAAGCCAAACTCTTGCAACTTCAAGAGATTTACAGCTCCCAAGATTCCAAATACATTTCACATCACAGGTTCCCACAATGCATCTATTGCTTTAATGCATTATTTCTTGGGGGGGGGAGGAGGGGGGTACCTAAATTCAGTATCAGTAAATTTATTCTAAACATCCCCCAACAGGAGTCCGAGGTGAATTTAATATTCCAAGGGAAACATTTGGCTCCCCAGCTCTGCATAAGCTTGGAGCTAAAAACATACCAGCCCAGCCCAATTTAAATAACTTCCCGAAATACAAAATAACAGGGCTGTACTAACACAGACAACCAACCCGATCCATATTGTACATTATGATTGTAAGGGCCTAGTGTAAATCACAAAGCTACAGCAAATTTGGCTTTGAGTGAGGACACTATGAAGGAACGCACAGGAAACTATACACACTCTGCCCAGTCTTGCTTGCCTACTCTTATAACATACCAATGCATATTAAGAAAGCAAACAATTCTTACTATATACACACTAATACTTTACAATTATGCTTTGGAAAAGAAAAAAAAAATCTTTACCGTTAAGTCAGCTAATTCTTCACTGTAATCCTCATGTTTAGTGACATTTGAAAAGGAGCGTAAAGCGCCCGTAAGACGAGGCAAGGCCATCTGTTACTCATTCAGTGATCCATAGGATGAGAAATTAAATCCCAGTTCAAGCACCTGGATAAGAACAAAACAAATAACATGGCTTTGTTAATGCTATAAATACAAACTCACATCACAAACTTGAAAGACCTTTTTGAGCAAGTAGAACTTGGCTGGCACTTCAATTAAGTTAAAAAAAAATCTCTCTCAAAATGTTGATAATCAAGATTCAGTAGAAGGGAGGTGAAAGGCACAGAGCATAGGCAAGACATGGTAACACGCGGAGGTCGCTCAGCGTGTTCTTCTTCTCTCTCCTCCCTAAAGAAACGTTACCAGCAATGAGGCAAAGTGGCAATTATTCCTTTAGCACCACTAACACAAGCGTATTATAGTGAAATCCATGTAACTGAACTTTAGCTCCCAACAGCAGTAAGTGATTACAACCTACGGGAAGATTTTCTCTGAACCAGCCCACACTGGGAGCTCTCAGGTCATTAACAGCCTCCGGTGCTGATGCAGGGACATCTTCTTGACAACTGCTTAGCCATTTTTAACCAGCAAAACAGGCAAAGAAAATTACGACAGGAAAAAAAAGATCGTAATACACATAGCACTGAACTATTATAAGAGATAAAGGGAATAAAAGGGCTACCGGAAAATTGAAAAAAAAGTATGCCTCGGGATGTTTTCATCTCACAACTGGGAGCGTACAGACACACTTACACAGCACGGGGCTCTCTCCAGGACTACAGCCTATTTCTGTGCGATCTTATTTCCTGTGTGAAACAGGCTTATATCTATACAGCAAAACACAGCTGTCCTCCATCTCAACTTGTACTCGTTCCAAGCCTTTTACTGAAACTGTTCTCGAAGTTGTTTAATTTTGTAAGGTGCCCACAGCTGAATTGTTTAATGAACTCTAATGCACAGCTACAGTTTCTGATGGTAGCAGATAGATACAGATTTAGATTATTTTTGAAACAATTAATGATACCATTACAAACCTAATGATCTGCATCATTCTTAGCATGCCTAAAGACCATTGGCCATCCAGAATTTAAATAACTTAAAACAGAGTTAATAAAATGACTTCCCCCCCCAGTTATATACTGTACAGAACTCCCTGCTTTAATCCAATTATCCTTAACATTTTCTTCATTTAATGACCACATTTGTATTTTAGCTATCACCTTTGCAATACAGCACAAAAGCAAACGCAGATGCAGCGTTCCAGTCACAGACAGAGAAATGTCACTGACTTGTCAGGTCTGCTTGTTTTTCCACCTCACATTAAGATGCTTTTTGAGAAAAGCTATCAGAACAGCTGATATTTTGAGACAAATGTTATAATGATTAAACTGCAAAATGTGGAAATAAAATCTTTAACTGTGAAGGGGATAGAGAGGACGTTCAAATTCAAGCATAGAAGCAGAGCCAAGCAACACTGGCTTTTGAGATATTCAGTGGATAGATGACATGTAAGTCATACTAGCATAGCTCCTAGAGAAAATAACCTGTGAACATTATAGCCACCGTTATAGAAAAGAAGTAGCGTGCCCAAAATCTGAGGGGATCTAACCTGACTTTTTTTGTTTGAACCCAACAAAAATGGTAAATCACTTTCATACTGCTCCAATGACAGCATTGCCATTAGCTATTAAAGACCACTCCATTTTGGCTATTTATTTTATACCTACACTCAAAAACCTTTTTCTATGGAATTATGGTCCTTTACAATAACATATAACAACATAATTGTAATATTATCATCTTAATTGTCCTCTCTGAAATAACATGCACAGTAATTTATGCAAGTTCAAACCCACTTTTAAAAAGCTCACTTTTCACAGACACAAGATTTTAAAGCATGTCCAGCAGGCCCATTTGTTAGGAAATCAAGTTTTAAAGGAGTGATTCTTCCTCCTTTATTCATCGAGTTATTAATACTTTCTGAAATTAAAAACCTGGAACCCGAGAGGACAAGTAAGGGCACGCCTCCCTGGCCGCAGACTTGGCCAGAGAGCCAAATCCAGCCTCGAAGAGCCTCGAAGCTCTACAGTTGAGCTCGTGTTAATAAATGCTGCTCCAGGCGTGCCTACATGCTTTCAGAACTTGCCAGTCCCGGAGGAGACTGGTTTAGCACAGCAGCCGCCCAAGGCTCCTGCACCTCATTTATAGGCAAACTCCGCATGCCCTTCACTTCTGGTCCATGACACCTGCCCTCACCAGGGCACCACCAGAAAACCAAAATAGCCATCAATTAGAAGGCAAGGGGCAGGTGCAATTACTCTGTTGTTAACATGAAAACCAAGGTAAAGATTAAGAACTCACACTACTATTCTGCAACATACTAGAGCCAGCTATGTAAATGCTGAGTTAAAAATGCTGTGGCCCTATGAGATGCAGCGTAAATTTACATTAGTTTAAAAAAAAATTAGTTACCTGCTTTCACATAAAGCCTGCTGATGTAGATACCCACCTGTATCACACTGCCTTTAGAGTGGATCAGCTACTGCTTGTCTTCCCATAGCCACCATAAGGGTAACTAATTCCTTCTGATTTGACAGAAACATACCTGTTCACCTGCAGCTTGATCTGAAACAGTACTACAACATCTGTACTACCAAATGATCCTGCTAAGAGATCTGCTGGGTTTGGAACAAGGACCTAAAAGGCAGCAGCGATTAACTCCTATTTACCAGAGCCCACATATAGAGATGCAAGATGAACTTTTGCCATTCTTCTGCCCATTCCCCCTCAACAGCAAGGTGTGAGGATAGCTACCATCTTATTTCATGTTTGTAGAGGGACAAGTGGAATGGGAATTTAACCTTAAGATCATTGCAACTTTCCATGGTAAAAATATCTCCCCCCCGCCTTCAATGAAGCAGGGACAATTTGGGCCCATTCTGCTAATGTTTTTTTAGGAAAAGGAACTGAAGTTTGACGATTCGTAGCACTATCTCAGACTTCCTGCCTCTTCTAAAAAAACCTTACCTTTCCCCTAAGCTTCTGTCCATAAAGCAGAAAGAGCAATATCCACCTTTCTAAGGCCAATGCAGTAACTTTTTTCATACTTTAAAGGCATTTAAAAAACATTAAAATAAATATTAGCACAGGACTGTCTAAATCAAACACAAAAGCAGCAAGACCATGAGGACACATTAAGACATTTTAAATATATCCACACACAGAATATTTTACTTCTTTACACTACTACACAAGTGGAATAAAAATAAATAAATCCTGAAGCATTAAATTTTAGTGACATGAACACATTTTAGAATTGCTACAACTAACCTCAGCAGCTTCATTAACACAAAGGTAAACTTCATATTTTATTTACAAATAAGTCTCAATATTTAAAACACCCTATGTTATTGGTGTATATTTCTCACAGCCATTTTAAAGAAATAAATGAAAGCATTAGATGAAAAAGCTATTTTACAACAATGGGGACATTTGTATTAGATTCAGTTAAACTTCTCATCCAAGCATGTTTGATGCAAACAGCACAAATACAGCACCGAGCATCAAAGTTGACTGCCAGGGATAACAGTGGTTTAATAATGTCTGGGACATTAATCATAAACAGCAGGCCAAAGCAAGAACGTACAATATTAATATTTTCCAACTTAATATTTTGCACCTTTATAAGCAGTGCTATATGATGTAGTAACAATTGTACACTTTCAGACATCTAATTTTCTGCAAAAGGCTCAGACATCACACTGGAGTTCTATCAAGTTGTCCGAGTCAAATATTGCTGATCTCCAGTCAAGACCGGGTCAATCTTTGAAAAGGGGATGCCAAGATTAAGGAATATATACTCAGGAAGAAACAGTGGCTGCCTGATACATGGTATTCATCTCAGTGAATACTAGAATTCAAACAAATGCTTCAGCATAATGAGGAGGCATAACAGTGCCTGTGAGTGCCATCATTCATATAAGAGACAATTTCAGGATCTTAATTATATAAGTCACTAAACCAAAAAACCCCTTAAAAAACAAATAATGGAATTGCAAGCCATGCATTCAATAGAGTATTAACCCTTTCCAGATTCTCTCTCTCACAATCTTAGCCATGCACATGGGATTAAACACCAGCTGCCTAACGCTGTTCCTGCTAGCATCAGCTGGAGAGGCGTTTCCTGTGATTATGCCCAATACTGTTTTGGTGTGATGCCAAACATGTGGCTTGGCTCAATAACACGTTCATTTAGATGTGCTTTGAGATCATTACAAAGGATAGCTGTTGTTCCTAAAAAAAAAGAAAAAAAATTAAAACAAGCCTTTATTCAGAATAACTCATCTTTCTTTTCCAAGAACATAAAACGTAGTTCAATTGTTAGACTGAGAAATGCCTGCATTTTTACACCCCGTCACCGTAACTTTTTCGTACCCTGCACCAAGAGACAAACTACATCCCAAGCAATAGAGACTTAAAGACTTGCCTTACATATGGAGATGTACTATAAGCGAATCTCCAACTTCAACATACATAACATGTATGTTCATTTAAACACTAGGCGTGAGCCACAAATACAAGGGGGGGAGGGGGGGAGCGTGTGTTTGTTTTTGCTTTAGCTTAATAGGGAGCTCTTTATGCCTCTCTCTTTCACACCATGCCATCAACAGAGGTTGAAAACAACTCCAGGGGGTTCATCTTACTCCATTCCAGAAAAGTTTGTCACTAAAGGAAAAGCAGGAGGTGTATGGAAGGTAAATATAGATGTACGTGTCTAAAGGAAGTAAAGGGAGGATGAAAAACAATAGATAAGTGAGAGAAAGAAAAAACCTTTGAGCTAATGACAGCTAAGTAACGCATGCTGCATCTCACCAAGGATGGCTGAGAGGACGTGGGATGCACTTCAGCAAAAATAACTGCTGTAATAATACATACATAATACATAATTGCATAACTGCTGTGATAAAACCATGTTACAGCAGCTGTTCAGATGGTAGTAAGAAAGTCTCCATAACACGTTCCTGTAGTGAACAGCAAGCACACATGAGGATAAAGCCTCCAACGCTAACTACTGGCCACAGAGATGGCATTGCCAGGTTCTTTGCAACTCATCAGGAGGTAAAAGAATTGTTTATAACAGTTGCTAAAGATTCACAATAAAATTTTAATGGAATAAACAACTTGAGGTTACTGCACAGAGGTACAACTGGGCGACTACCTGTGAATGAAAATTTGTACAAGTAATCATCAGCAAGCATAATAGGCTTACTGTAGCAGAAAACCACTAATAAAAGCTTTTATCTTTCTTCTGAGCTCTAATGGGAAGGCAAGAACAGAAAAAAAATTTGTATTTCTCTGCTCTGCGTAGTCTGCTTAAAAATAACATTCTACGCAGACCAAGTCAAACCTTTAAACATTACACAACCTGTGATAACAAGTAATCTTCATAGAATCATAGAATACCAGGTTGGAAGGGACCTCAAGGATCATCTGGTCCAACCCTTCTTGGCAAAAGCATGGTCTAGACAAGATGGCCCAGCACCCTGTCCAGCCAAATCTTAAAAGTGTCCAATATTGGGGAATCCACCACCTCCCTGGGGAGATTATTCCAATGGCTGATTGTTCTCATTGTGAAAAACTGTCCTCTTGTGTCCAATCAGAATCTCCCCAGGAGTAACTTGTACCCATTACCCCTCATCTTTTCCATGTGACTCCTTGTAAAAAGGGAGTCTCCATCTTCTTTGTAGCCACCCTTTAAATACTGGAACATGGTGATAAGGTCTCCTTAAGCCTTCTTTTCTCAAGGCTGAACGAACCCAGTTCTCTCAACCTTTCCTCATATGGCAGCCTTCCCAGTCCTTTGATCATCTTTGTCGCCCTTCTCTGGATGTTCTCCAGCCTCTCCACATCTTTTTTGTATAGTGGGGACCAAAACTGAACACAGTATTCCACGTGTGGCCTGACAAGTGCTGAGTAGAGTGAGATAATGACTTCTTTATCTCTGCTGGCGATGTCCTTGTTGATGCAACCCAGCATCCTGTTGGCTTTCTTTGCTGCAGCATCACACTGTTTGCTCATATCGAGCTTGTTGTCCACCAGGACCCCCAGGTCCCTTTCCACAGAGCTGCTCCCCAGCTGGGTAGATCCTGGCCTGTGCTGCAGTCCTGGATTATGTTTTCCTGGGTGCAAGACTTTATATTTGTCTTTGTTGAACTTCACAAGGTTCTTGTTAGCCCACTCTTCCAGCCTATCTAGGTATTCCTGCAGGGTGGCTCTCCCTTCCAAAGTGTCCACTTCCCCACTCAGTTTGGTATCATCAGCAACCTTCATCAGGGTACACTTGATCCCATCATCCAGATCACTTATGAAGATACTAAACAGTGTTGGGCCCAATATCGATCCCTGGGGGACCCCACTTGTGACAGGTTGCCAATCTGAAAAGGAGCTATTTACTACCACCTTCTGGGTGAGGCCTGTCAGCCAGTTCCCCACCCACCACACAGACTACTTGTCTAGCCTGTAACACATCAGTTTCTCTAGGAGGAGGCTGTAGGAAACTGTCTTGAAAGCCTTGGAGAAATCCAGGTAGACAATGTCTGCTGCTTACCCCACATCAACTGAACAGGTTACTTTGTCATGGAAGGTGACCAGGTTTGTCAAGCACGATTTGCCCTTGGTGAATCCATGCTGTCTTTTCCCAATCACGTGCTTCATTTGGCTTGTGACAGCCCACAGGAGGATTCATTCCATAACTTTCCCAGGGACTGAACTAAGACTGATGGGCCTATAATTTCCTGGATCCTTCTTTAAGCCCTTCTTGTAGATGGGGGTGAGCCTTCTTCCATGAGCCTTCTTCCAGTCTTCTAGGATGTCCCCCTATCTCCACGACTTCTCAAAGATCAGCGGCCTCGCAATGATGTCAGCCATCTCTCTTAACACCCTCGGGTGGATATCGTCAGGGCCCATTGATTTGTAGGGGTCAAACTACTGTAATAGTTCACATGCCAACTCTTCCTTCACTGATGGTGGGTCTGTGTTTGCATCAACCTGGATTTTTGTTCCCAAGGCCTGGGGCCCAACAGTACTGGTAAAGACAGAGGGGAAGAAATTGTTGAGAACCTCTGCCTTTTCAGCATTGTTGGTGACTAATTCACCTTTCCTGTTTAACAGCAGGCCCATATCTTCCTTCTGTTTTTGCTTGTTGTTTACATACCTGAAGAACCTTGTAGTTTTTGACATCTCTGGCCAATTTCAGTTCAGGCTGAGATTTTGCTTTTCCAACTGCATCTCTGCACGCCCTGCCAATGCCCTTGTAGTTCTCAATGGGTATTTGTCCGTTTTTCCATCTCTGGTACGCTTCTCTTTTGGTTTTGAGCAGACTCTTTTGGTTTTGAGCAGTTTCAGAGCACAAGAAACTTTGGCTTCTTGTGCCCACCTTGCTCAAGGTAGGCACAAGAAAAGCTTACCAAAACAAGCTTTCCCATGCTAGCACTGCTTCTAAACCATGCCGGGGAGTTGTTTCTTGGTCATCCACCCCTTCGCCTTCTCCCAGGAGAACAGTTTACAGGTACATTAGCCCTTTCAGAACATCAGAAAGTGGTCTCCTGTAACATTTCACCTCAAAACACTAGTGAAATTGATCTGGGAGGGTGAACTGCCCTTATATTACATAAAGGGAGAGAATGGATGCATCTACACGTCAAAATCCTTCAGCAACCCAAGAAGAAAAGCAAGAACCAGAAAATAATCATATTGAAAAACGTTCTTGCAAAGATGTACCTAATGGTATTACACAAGAAGCATTTAAGTGTAACTTAATTTTGCAAGAGGTAAAAATCATCACATTACAGCTCTCCTAGAAAGATTTGTTAAATACTACCTATACAAACCTGTGCAAGAACCTTTATGCAACCAAGGCAGATTAACATGAAGATTTATCAAGAATAGTATCAGCTTCAGTGTGCAGTCGGGTACATCTCTCATGGATAACACACAGCTATGCCTGGATGTAGACAACTATGACACACAGTGAAAATCCAAACATCTTTTTGGAATTAGCCAGTAACATCCCGTAAGCAGAAGAGATAATGATTCAGATTAATACCATTGAAGTTAATAAACCGGACCTCTACTTTGGCAGGGCAACAATATTACTTTACTTATTTTTATTAACTTTTTTTAATAATAAAGCTATAATAAGAAAGTAACTTTTGGATAATACAAAACATCTTTAATTAACTGAAATACCAATGCATATAATAGAAGCTTACTGTTGGGATATCCAAAGCTCAGGAAGCAAGTAAAGTTAACTGAATAATTAGCTTTCAAAAGACAAGACAAATTACACTTGGCTCATGAGCTTGGTGTACAACTAAGATCAGGTTCCACTTTTTATGTTTGGTACACAGAATATTTGGTACACGGAAGAAAACAAAGTCCAAAGGACTCTTCAAGGGAAATGGGACTACCAGAAGGAAAGCAATTCTCCTTCACCATCCAGCTTCTTCAGCAGCATAAAATGAGTAAGACCAAAAGGAGACATTTATTTAACAGATGCATACCTGAAAGTATGCAAAATAGCAAACTGTGTATCCAATTACTACAGTTAGGATACCTAAGTCATGATAGGTACATCTTATTCATAATTTAGTTAATTCTGCTTTGGAATTCTCCACAGAAGGAAATAACTAAGTTTTCTTTATATTTCAAATCAAGCTTGACTAGCAAACACTTAAGAGAAGGGACAAATGTAACTTCATTTAAACAATAAACTTTCAGCAGATGCTACAGAAATAGTAAAGATACCATACAGCTTCTGTTCATTGTCAGTGAATTTGACTGAAAACTGTGTTCAAGAAACAGAATATGCTTAATGTTTCTCCTCTCCAATGCTCCCTCCCTTCCATCTCCACTCTTACAACACTAAAATATTCAGTCCTATAAATATGCCTTGGGATAGTCTGGAGCATTTGACCACTTCATACTGAGGGCTGAGGAGTGTCTTTTTGCCACTGTTTCTTGTGAAAACAGCATCGGTCCATGCCTGCTGGAGGAAACTATTCCCGAAAACTCAGCACTCACACCTGCCCTTGAACCTTAGGAGGCAGTGGAGGGGAACCACCTGTTTCTAATCCTGGTCCCTAAAGCATAACTGGAGATACAAACCTTACACATACTCCCAAAGTTTGCCTACCTTGCCTAGATTAATCTTAAAAAGTAATGAATGTAAAGGCTGCTTTTAGCCAGGTCTAAGGTCGAGCTCGTACACAATTTGAAACAGGACTGAAAAGTAGAAACAAAGTCTTCAGCTCCATTACAGAATAAATTTGACAAGTAGTTTGTTAGAAGGTCTACTATTCTCATCTTGATCCCCAACACGCATCCCAGTCATGTTACCAGGGAATTTGTACAGGAAAATTCACATTCTGAATACTGCCCCCAAGAACTCTATAGACTCATACCTATGTAATTTAATATGAGAGTACCTCACCTGTCTACTGTGGTTTGGTATACAACATGCACATAAGCAGACACTACTATGCTTATAGACAGGGAAGTACCACAGAAAGCCTAGAGCCCATTTCCTTCAGGGCATTTAGGCACGTGCACTGACATTTTTCTCTCCAAAACCAGCTGTGATTTTGAATAGAAAACCAACAATGTGAAAACATTTCTGAAGACCCATGCCTGTGTCATGGTTTAATTCCAGCCAGCAACTGAGCACCACACAGCTGCTCACTCACTCCCCCACCCCGGTGGGATGGGGGAGAGAATTGGAAGAGTAAAAGTGAAAAAACCTCATGGGTTGAGATAAGAACAGTTTAACAATTGAAATAAAATAAAACAGTAATAATAATAATAATAATAATAATAATAATAATAATAATAATAAAAGAATATACAAAGCAAGTGATGCACGATGCAATTGCTCACCACCAGCCAACTGATGCCCAGCCAGTCCCCGAGCAGCAGCCCCCCAGCCAGCTTTCCCCTAGTTTATACACTGAGCATGACATCATATGGTATGGAACAGCCCTTGGGCCAGTTGGGGTCAGCTGTCCTGGCTGTGCCCCCTCCCAGCTTCTTGTGCACCCCCAGCCTTCTCAGTCAGTAGAGCATGAGAAGCTGAAAAGTCCTTGGTTTAATGTAAGTGCTACTTAGCAACAACTAAAACATCAGTGTGTTATCAAAATTATTCTCATACTAAATTCAAAATACAGCACTATACCAGCTACTAAGAAGAAAATTAACTATCCTAGCCAAAACCAGGACAGCCTGAATCGTGCAGGAAGATTCAAGCTTCCCTTATGACAGGCACCTGGGTGGGATTTAGTCTGTAAGCACAGTGTCTAGTGGCATTTGAGACCCTTTATAATATCAAAGATATTTGCATGGACCAGTAGATTTGACACAGGTCCTATGAAATGTCCACATCTTCTGAAAGAGTAGCTGGATACAAGGCGTAATTCTGTGAGGTTTTTAAATTGGCAACAGGTGTGTGTTCAAGCACTTGAATCACTTCCCAGATTTACAGACAACTAAACAAATGCCTCAAATACTCTATTATCTCCCAGTTCTAAATAACTGGATGCTTATTATCCACTCAATACCATTATTATCCTTCATAATTAACTCTGATTTCCTTCAAAATATGGTTTCAATAGGCCTCAAGGTTGGAACTGAATCATTCTGAACCTGAAGCACCTCCCCCAAATGCTTTTGAAGGAAGCACAAACCATCCCTTTTGAGAAAAACGTAACTTATTTTAGCATTTAAGAAGGATCTCAAATGCAATAAAACAAAAGACTAAGCCGGGTGCACTAATCCTTAAGACCCTGCCTGTACACTATTACTCAAGTCACAAAGGAGAGGTTGTATGAGTATGATTGCTCTCTTACTTCCCACTAACCCATTCTATAAGATTCCTGAAATAACTTTGGGAAAGTTTTTGAAAGAGGGTAGAGCTAAAATAAAAAAGTATTATGGTAAAGTCTAGAAAATAGTTTTTAAGAGGCATATAACCATCCATTATATATCAGTTGCCATTATTTTTAAGATTACTGCATTCATAAGAGACAATAAACAGGACATCTAATATAAGCGTCCCTGAAGCACAAAGCCTCCTCCCAGACCTAGGGACTGCATGGCCACACAGCTAATGTACCCCTGTACTAACATGGGAGGCAGTACCAGTAGCCTTAGGAACCCAAAGCAGCAAACACTCTATAATATCTCGTCAACCACATTGTTGCATATATATGTACAGTATCACAAGTGATTTTTACAAACTGATCTGAAAGAAAAGAAAATGAAGTCTTCTGTGTATGTGGACAAGTCCAGCTATATCACTGGCGAAACTCTTACAGACTTGGAAAATATATTTCTGAGATTCATTTGACGATAGCCAAGTTAACCATGGGAGAATGTCTTTTTGAAGTTGTAATACTGACTGGATGAGTTGCATTGCTATTAGCACTACCAAAATCAGAATCAAGGGTTCATAAATCGGTTAAACAACACTGTCTCTGGTACTTTATGACACTACTATTTTATACTCTGCTGAATTAATCATCAAAAACTATGTCCAAGAATTGCACTGACTTGGAAGTAAAACGGCAGATGTCATCAGCATCATCAGAAGTGGATCACAAAATTCATGCTTTATTCAGCATGGTGTAAAATGACCTCTTTTCTTCACAGAAAAGTCACTGGCAATGTTCATGTCACGTGGCAAGACACGATGTCAGTTCTGAATTAACTGTCTTACCAAACATCCAGAGTCCTTCTCAAGGACTTCGTTATTAGTTAGTTATGGTTAATACAATCACTGCATCTAGCAGACGACGCACAGTAGATGTATAAGCACAGTACAACCTATGCCAAGATTCACATTTAATCTTAAAGAACAATTGTTCTACGAAAGCACTGAAGCAGGATTTCTCATTTACAGAAAATATGAAATTTTTTTTGTGTTCAGCAATTTCATCAATAAAACTGGTAATAATACAGGTAATGCTGGCAATCTGAAACAAAAAATCTGCAAGTACTTAAAAACAAGCTACAGAATTATTTTTCTGAACAGAAATATGCAGAGTTTTAGACCACTTAAGAAAGAAGTGGTAGATTCCACAGTGCTTCTAGTAACATGCAAGAAAACTAATTTAATTGTCATGTACTAAAAATATGGAATGGCCCTTTGAAAGAAACAAGAGTTCTGGCCAACTTTGGCTATCACTAAATGAAAAGTTCCCAAAACTATCAGCTATAAATAAGCTCATCCTATTTCCAGCAACTTTTGTGAGAGTCAGAATTTTTATCAATGGTTGCAATAAATAATACAGAAATATCTAGAAAATTACCATTACATAGAAATAACTAGTTGTGATTGTCCACACAAATGCATCAATTTCATTAAAATAATGCACATGTATTGTGTAATTTGAAGTGTTTGCTATATTTAGCAACATTTGGGTTTATTGCATTGATTTAATTTTCATATTAATGTTTGTAATTGTCATGGTTTAACACCAGTCAGCAACTAAGCACCACACAGCTGCTTGCTCACCCTCCCTCCCACCCCTGGTGGGAAGAAGGAGAGGATCAGGAAAAAACCAAAACCCACTGGGTGAGTAAAAACAGTTTAATAGGACACCAAAGGAAGAGAAAATAATAATATTAATAATAGAATGTACAAAACAAGTGATGCACAATGCAATTGCTCACCACCCACTGACCGATGCTCAGCCCGACCCCGAGCAGCGATCGCTGCTCCCCAGCCAACTCCCCCCAGTTTCTATACTGAGCATGCCGTCATATGGTATGGAACAGCCCTTGGGCCAGTTGGGGTCAGCTGTCCTGGCTGTGCCCCCTCCCAGCTTCTTGTGTACCTGGCAGAGCATGGGAAGCTGAAAAGTCCTTGACCAGTGTAAACACCACTTAGCAACAACTAAAACATCAGAGTGTTATCACATTATTCTCATCCTAAATCCAAAACACAGCACTATACCAGCTACTAGGAAGAAAATTAACTCTATCCCAGCCAAAACCAGGACAGTAATATTTTGTAAAAAATGTCCTTACCCTTTTTCTACCATTCTGTACCTTGTTTGAAACCTGTCATAGTTTTTGAGTAGGGAAGGAGTCAGAAAGTCATGACAAGAGTTTGAGGAAAACTCTCTAGTTAGTAACATCTGAGAACACTCAAGACAATTCAGATTATTTAAGTAGGACAAGCCTTCTGACTAACATCAATGAAAACTCTCATCAGGACATTACGATCATGTGCACACTCCATTGCAAAGATATAGTAAATATCTTCCCAATAATACATAGCAATTGGGAGCTAAAAGTTGTGCATTTTATCCAAAATTCATCTCTCTAAAAGGCGTTTTAATTCTGAACATACTAAGATGATGCTAATAAAGTGTCACAGATAAGCATCCCCCAAATATTAGTTACTAGGCTGCTGCATTTAAGTCCTGTATCAATACATTAAATACACATATTTAAACTTTGCTAAGTTTGAGTAGATTTTAGCACTATGCTATTCGTCAGTCTTTCTAACATTACTCCTAAAAGTCTCCATCAGCTTTTCTTACCATTGTGGTCGTACCAAATTGTCAAAGACCCCCAGTCCCCAGTAACTCCTGATTTTCTGAGAAACATCATGATTTAAGAATACACACAACTTCATGCTCTTTAACAAAACTCTCTAGGAACACAAAATAACCAAGATAACTTTTCCCAAATCCCCAAACTGTAAGGCACACACAAAACATACAGATCTACACAATGCAAAACAGACAAATTCTACCAATTTTGTTTTCTGACCACACTTTGGCATGTTGAGGGGGTATCAATTACTGGATAGCTTATTCCTGCTTTCTACATAAACCAGCTAACAAGAAATCCTGACCTGCCTTCTCTTTCAAAGTGACTTCTAGCTAGTCTTCTAAGTCAGATGACTTACTGATCGTCTCTGCCGATTACCAATGTCTTCCCTAAGACTATTTATTTGTCAGCACTATGCTGCCTCCCAGTCTTTGTAACATTCCTCCTAAAAGTCTGTGTCAGCTGATTTAAATACTTTTCCAAAGATATGTCCACATGAATGAACCCCTCACGGTCTAGCAGCCCTCTCTTATTGGATCCATGTCGCAGCACACTGAAGGTTCAGTCCAGCTCAGGGGTTAAAAAAGTGAAGTTTGTTTGCTTTTCTGATAGATACCAAGGCGCATTCAAAACAGAGCTCACTGTTTGACATAACAGGGTCAAATACTGAAGTGCAGGGAAGATGCATACAGATTCCCCAAAATCAACTTATCAAGACATGCTTTTCCAGTTGAGGAAGATCTGAAAGCACAGTCCAAACCATCCCGGCCTTCCAGGTACCTTTGTGGGTGCCCCCCTCTTCAGACCTTCCTCCTACTACCTGGAGGCAATGTTGCCTCCTCCTCTGCAAAGAGAGCTGTAAAGAAACCCAAGGTTGTAACAGACATACCAGAAGCTGTGCCAAGGCAGACAACTGTCCACTTTTGATTTGGCTTAAATGTAAATTATTCTAATACGTTATTTAACATTGGTAGGATGTAGGGGAAAAAAATGGCCAAAATTTCAGCTTAAAAATTTATGAAAAAAAATGCAGGGAGCACCTTTTTAAGTATACCTCTATAGCCTGAAAACATGCATACTTCCTTTTAAGGTAGCCCTTCTACCAAGAAAAAAAAGTTAATTAAAAATACATTTAAACAATACAACTATTGAATAGACACATAGTCCCATAAAGTAATATTACTAGAGACAGAGCCCCTTGTCTTCTCTTCAGAGCTTGCATGCCACACAGGCACTTCAAAGAGCACATCAGCTATTTGATGACCAGAAAATAACAGCTTCCTAATTGATAATTTATTATTATTACAGTTTAGAATTAGAACTTTAAAAAAAAAAAGTGGTGCTGCATTCCTGTAATATTACAATGCCTGCAAACTAGAATCAAAATTAACAGCTGCTGCTCACCCTTCCTGGGCTGACTGCCTATAGTGTTGGCAATACATGCAAGAGGATACTTTGAGAAAGACACTTGTATGGTTTCCTACAGTGAGGAAACCCCTAGCCATCTTTTCACAAAGCTTGTAAACATCAGAAATGCGTGCTTATTCCATGAGAAAATGGGGAGGAGAACAAAAATTGAGGCACAATGTTACTATTCTTGGCTGATATAATGAAAAAATAACCCCATTATGTCTCTAGTAATCTGAGGATGTTAAAGCAGGATTTTTTACAATTTTTGTGCAATCTTTTAAATGGTTACATTTCTGGAAATGTAGTCATGTTCTGTTAGAATGTATGTAAAATTTATTAAAATGTATTTTAGAAAAATTGTACTGTAAGCTAAGAAATACACACACATTAGTCACGATTCTCCTATTTAACAATTAAAAGCTTTTGAACAAGTATCATGAGTATTTAGCACAGCAGATATACAAACTGGTCAGATTTATAGAATCAACTTTTAAAGACTGCCCATAAACAAAGATGCCACACTAACAAAAAAATTATGTAACAAAGCATTTTATTTACATTCACGCTTCAGAGGCAACACAGTTCTATACCATATGATGTCATGCTCAGCAATAAAAATTCAGGGAAGGGAGAAGCAAGGCTGGGGACGGACATCCGTGCTTATGGTGTTTGTCTTCCCAAGCAATTTATACGTCTCCTATTTTCTCTCCATCTCGCAGCAGAAGGGAGTGCGTGAGAGGCTGGGTGGGCATTTGGCTGCTGGCTGGGTTCAACTCACCACAAATAATAAATTTCTTGAAAGAAATGGAAGAGAGGACTTTCAGAGATCCTCTTTACTCTTCCCTAATCTTTCAAGGAGAGGACAGATTGTTCCCCCCTAGAGCAGCAGCTAAGAATAATGCCTTCACATTTCTTGAACAAATTAATCAGAATCCAATTTCCCAATACAGACTCACTAAGCAATTCAGTTCAGCAGTCTTCACCAGTTTCAAAGAAAGGAGTGATTGATACAGATATAAATGTTTCTGTCTCAGAAATATTTGAACGCATGCAAGTAAGTCACTACTGTACAAACTCATCTACTTATTCTCACAACTTCCTCAGAATCTGATTTACAACTGTAAAACTGAAATTTACTCCACAAATCACCTGATAAATGCTTCAATCATCAACCCATCATTCCATGATTATCTATTCTTACTGTATGACCAGCTTATGATTAAGATTCAGGCCTGTAATATCAGATTCAGTTTATTTTTCAGACCAAACTTCCAACATGCCTTCGGGCAAGCAAGAGTAACAGATGGCTCAGAGTAAATACATGCCATAGAACAAATGACTGGAAAGTCTAGGGAGGTGTATAATCCATATCCCTAAGCTACGATCCTAAATTCAGTGTACAACAAAAGGGGAAATCTAGCAACTTCTCCCTCCCTAAAATATCAGTTAGGTAAAACATTCTCCACCTTCCTGTTAAAGATCTTCTTCTCTAGCATCAAAAAGATTTAACAAGCCAGAAAAAGAACATGAGTTTTAATTTGCATCTCAGAGAGATGCGCTCAGCTAGAGGCCGTCCACCAAACTCTAGTCCACACATTAATGTACGGAATAAAACACAGAAAACACCAACTGCCCTTTCAGCAAGGACAAACTGGTAAATGCCCAAGCAGTCCAGTATAGCCACTGTAGCCTAATTAAGTCTTTCTTGGTTTCTCCCTAGCCTAATAGATTTTCAATAAACTATAAAAAGTTGTGTACAACTTCAAGAGGAATATTCTATACCAAGTGACTAGAATAACCTCAAGGAACACAGGGCATAAGGATCTTTCACACCACTGGTTAATTCAGTGAGCACTGTTACCACAGAACCAGAGTGCGCTGCTACTTCTTCCTTCAATCACGTTTTTAGGTGTCTGCGCAAAGCGTTGGGGTGGATTGACCCTGGCCAGCAGCCAAGCAGCCACACAGCCACTTGCTCACCCCCCACCACAGGGGGACAGGGGAGAAAATAGGAAGAGCAAAAGTAAGAAAACTTACAGGTTGAGATATAGACAGTTTAACAGAGGAAGGAAAGGAAAAAAAACCCACAAGCAAAGGAAAGGAAATCGCTCACCACATCCCACAGGTTGACCAATGCCCCACCGATCTCCAAACAACAGACATCTTGGAAGCAAAAGAAACCCCTTTCTTCTTCCTCTACCTCAGTTTTTATTTCTGAGCATAACAACATGCAGTATGGAATATCCCTTTGGCCAATTCAGGTTGGCTGTCCCAGCTGTGTCCCCACCCAATCTCTTGCCCAGCCCCAGCCTACTCACTGGGCAGGCAGGGTGGGAAAAAGAAAGCCTTGCTGCTATGCAAGCACTGCTCAGCAACAGCCAAAACACTGGTGTGTTATCAACACTGTTTTAGCCACAAATCTAAAGCACTACAGCTATGATGAAAGTTAACTCCTAAACCCTGTACAAGAATGTACTCACATTGCTTTGTGCAAACAGAGGCAATCAAATTCCTCAGAGAGAGATGAGCATAAAGAATGCCCTGACTGTAGATCCCCATAGGGATTGTGCTTGCAATAAACATGAAATTGCTCATTTCTGTGATGTGATGAGGTGTTTAAAAAGCAAGAATGGGTAAATACAGAATGACTGACTATTGCTCATAATGTAACAATAAGGAAGCACATGATAAAACTGAGTATTAAGGTGAAAACAATATCAAATGGAATGCCTTTCCTATGTAGAACATAATTAAATCTGGGAATTCATTGCCACAAGATGCCAAAAAGACTAGAAGTTCAAGCGTGCTCAAAAAAGAATTAGATTAATTAATGGAAGTCAGATACCTTGGTAGTTACTGAACTCAGCAGCTTAGAGGCAGATCATCAGTTGTTTAAATCACTGACTACTGAAGGTAATACGAAAGCAAAGGCATCATGGTATTTTTTTTCCAGTACATTGCCTAAGCACCTGCTACTGGCCACTACAGGAGAGAGACACTAGGCAAGCATTTTGTTTGAAAACAGAGCTACAGGGTGAGATAACAGAGATTCTGAGGATTACAACTTGGGATTTAGGCGCCTAATGTCTCTAAATTTGTTTGTGGGCCCAACCCTTGTTTCCTTCTTTTCTTAGTTCAGAGATCAGCTATGATACTTCTAACAAATTACCCAATCTGTAATTATAGGTAATTTGTTAAACTGCTTTTAATTAGATAAGTTTGTCCAAACTAGGGAGTAGATTTTTTTCTTCTTTCTCCAAACATTAAAGCATAATTCAGTTTAAAAAAATGCATAGGCTGGAAAGTGCTCAACACCAACTTCAACAATTGTTACTAAAAACAATTCACCAGGAAAACATTAAGCTGTTATTTGGAGTACCGAGGACTTCCAGAAAATTTTGTCGGGGGGAAAAAAAAACCTGTTCAGTACTCAAAACACTAATATGAGCTAGAATTAATCACACATTTAACAGCTTCCAAACAAACTTTACAACTATCCAGTAAAAGGCAACGTGTCTTTCCTTCCCCCAACCACCTCCCCACCCCAACAGCAGGAAGTCTCCTATTACTATGTAAGAGAAGAGGAATGAAACACGCAGGAAGAACATAGACCAGCCTGAGCTCAGTATTTATAAAGGATAACTTTTTTCAGAGAAAGTGTTGTAGTTTAACAAGAACCTGCAGAAATACACACTGGTGCTTTACAAGGGACAAATTTTCTACTAACTCTGTAAAAAAAGATTTTTCAACTCTAAATGTTCTTCCTGACAATAGAATTAAGACTACACTTACTAAATCTGTAAATGATACTGAGATGCAAGGGACTGCAACTATTTTAGGGGCGAAATTACAATTTACAATTATCTTGAAAGAACCATATCCAACATGGATAGTAAAATGTATTACACTAAACCAAGAGTAAGAAACTGCAAAAACAGGATGCCAAGAAACAACACATTACTTGCAGTTTTGCAGAAACACATCTACAGACTACAGCAAGTGACAATCATCATGTCATTTGTCATGCTGGAAACATGGAAAGACATCGAAAGACAGGAAACATTAATATTTGAAGACAAGAGTGAGGCTTTAAAATATACCAAGCTGTCCTTCCACTAGTCACTATTAAAAGACTCCATTAGAGTACTGTTTTCCTTGTTGCACACCCTGTCTCTAGAAAGACACATACCAGTTTAGAAGGATGCAGTGGAGGGTAACAAAAATGACCAGCAATGTAGAAGACATTACCTACTAGGAAAGATACAACAAACTCAGGTTAGATAGGTTATTGGGAGGGGAAACACGTTGATATACGTCAAATACGTACATGTCAGCTGCAGAAAGGAAGGAACAAGAAAACAAAAGGGTGAAAAAGAGCAGTGTCTGCTCCTCTTAACTTTAAAAACAGAAAGCCTACCTAAGTTACCACTTCAGGTTTAGCTTTAAAGAAAGCTCTATAAACACAGAACTGACAGAACAAAATATTGTCACTTGACAATTTCTTACCTTCTCTGATTCAGTGGAACTACTGATCTCACCTCTTCCAAAGGCCAAGCTAGCTTTTAGAGAAAACTGAGCAGGTCTAACATTTAAACTAACTTACACAATGCATAAAGGCCCTAGTTGGGAGTTGGTCAGTGATCCCATATAAATGGGAAGAGAGGTCCTCCAAATATTTACACACCTAATTCCAGGATGATGCAAGTTTACTCTGTCATGGCCAGAAGCAAGTCAGATCCAAAGGAAATTATTTCATTATGGTGTCTGCTGAAAAGCAGTGTGTGTGTCTACTTAGGCTCAGCACCTCACTGATATAATTAATGTGGTCTTCAGATAAAAGCCAGCTTGCACCTCAACTGATGGTTGGTTTGGTTTTCTTCCTCCTAAAAATTTATCTCTGCAACCTACCATGTGGACATACATAACCCTTTTTGCATCTTCTCTAGAATTTCTAATACTTTTTTCTACTCATTAACTAGACTCAAGTCAAGTCTATCCTCAAGAAAATAACTAAGCTTGACTATTAGCTCTTCTCTGCAAAAGTGAAGATTATCAGTTCCATTTCAACAGTACTATTTCACAGTCAATTCTTCAAAAAGCCTGAAGGTTGAAAAGGGTCTACACAAATGTTAGTATACTAAAAACAACAACAAAATCTAAATTCAGAACTCAAAAGCTTTTAAATAAAGGTATTATTTGAATTCCAACACCATACACTCTCCTGAAGCACCTGAAGGGTAAGCCTTAGGACACCAGAGATCATCAAGCATTTTACAAACAAAGCTGTCAGTTTACCAACAAAAATGAAGCAAGTAGTACTCAAAAGGGAAAAAACACTCTACGTGAGCATGTGCTGGTTTTTCATTCTTCGTTTCCACTCCTCTACATTTATTAATACCAGTAGTAAGTACTGAAACTATTCAGGCCCGTTCAACACCTGTGCCGTTTCCCATCTGACAACACGCCTGATATCCCTGTTTCAATAAGCACACTGAGGCCAAGACCAGAAACAGAACGAGAGGAGAACGGGATTCGGCCTTTATTAGCGCTCTTGTACCACCCGCCGAGGTGCGCGCTGGGGCTCGGACACACGCATGCAGACGGCAGGCCCCGGCCCCGCTGCCGGCCCAGGGCACCCTGCCCGCCCGCCGCGGCTGGCCCTGCCGCCGGGCCCCCGCCGGGAGGAGGCAAGGCCTGGCACCGGCCAGCGGCCTCACTGCCCCAAAACAGCCGGGCCCTGCTGGCAGCCCGGCGCCGCCCCCCTCTGCCCCCCCTCCCCCAGGGGCGGCGGGCAGAGACGCACGCACCGGCGGGAGGACGCGCATCGCCGCCGGGGCAGGCCGGGCTGGGCGGTCCCACTCCTCAGCGAGGGGGCCAGACCGCGGCTCGGGGCCAGACCGCGGCTCCGCACCAGCCGCGGCGGAGAGCAACGTTCGCCCCGACTGCCAGAGCGCGGCGAGCTCCGGCCGCCACCGTGGCCGCTGCCCGCCGCCGAGGCCACCGCCAGCAGCCCCGCGCCGCCCGCCGCCGGAGCGCGCCTCACCCCGGCCGCCCGCCCGCGTCGCGCAGCCGCCCGACCCCCGCCCGCCCGAGCCCGCCGCGCACCTGCCTTCCGGCCTGCCGGTTCCGCTGCCGCGAAGAGCCGGCGCGGCGCGACACTGCTGTAAAGCGAGCAGGCGGGGCGAGGTGAAGCGCGGCGCGGGCCGTGAGCGGCTGTGCCCATCGCTGCGCTCCGGCCCGGCCCGCTCATCCGCCTCGCCGGGCTCTCCACCGTCCGCGCCCAGGACGTGTCTCTGCCCCCCGCCCTCCTCCTTGCCTCTGCGCCGGGGAAAGCCGGGGCCGTGCACAGGCCCACCCCGGCTACGGGCCGCGCCATCCGCTGCCTTTTCTGTGTAGAAAAAAGCGTCTCCCCGAGGTACTGCGGCTGCTGCGCCGCCAGCTGCGCCCGCCCGCACCAGTTGTTCCCTGCGTGATCAAATACACCGTGGGGGCAGCTCCCGGCAGCATTTTGCTCCGCGTCAGTGCCTGGGGCTTTACCGGACGTGGGTTTCCGCGGCTTTCAGCCCTCCGTGCTCTTCACCGGCTCGTCCATCCCTGCACAGTTACTGCTTCCCACACCACGTCTGTACACGAGTGTGTGCCTTCCACGCTTATTTATTCAGTCTCGTGTGTTCCTAAGCAATGGGGTTTCTAATCCAAAGGCACCATAGTAAAATGATGCTAGAGACCAAGCTGTGCAGAGAGAGGGGGAAAGAAGAATGGGCAATGTCAGATAATTTTAGGACAAAAGCAAGTTGCAAGGAAAAAAATGCTCACTCGAGAGTGCTTGGGTGTATGCAAATAATACACCCGGACTCCAAGGGGCCTCCAACTGGATAACTGTTAGCATTCAGATGTTTTATTTCTGACTTCTGTTTTCTCAAGTGCCTTTTCTTGTGTTCTGTCTTGCGAAGCATGTAACGGCACTATCTTCTCAGATCACTGCACTGCTTTCATCTCTGCAATTCTAGCAAGTATTCTGCTCATACAAAAGAAGGCAAGCACTCATGCATGTATGTGCCTGTGTGTGTATTTGTACAGTTGGAGATGTTCAAAAACACACTCCCAAGAAAATAGTAACATACTCCATCCCTTGCTAGAAAGAAAGAAACATACACAGTTTAGAGGAATCATAAAGTGTGTATCTTGGGTTTGGTAGATAGTCACGTAGAACTGGTTATAATGTTTCTGGACCACTTATCCTTAGAGTGTTTGACTAGTCTAAACACTGGAAGTCCCAAATTTTTGCCACTTCTATTCAGTCGTCATGTTATTAAAAATCTTCATAGTGGACTAGCAAAGAGTTAAGTACTGTAGTTAAGCTCCTGTAACTTTATGCTAGATACGCCAGGATTTCAATTTTTATAGCATAATTTTACAACCATATTCTCAAAGCAAATGTGAATGTTTTATAAATACAGTATTTTATATTTCTAATGCATGGATCTGTCAGGCAAAGTTAAATGTAATTTAAAAAGAGAGCAATCCTCTTATGAATTCTTCTAATTCTGTTTTTATATTATTTCTGAGAACAAATTTTTAACGGAGAGTAAGGTCTAGTCATTGGCATATGGCTTTCCTTAAGGTAGGAGGAAATTCCATTACAGACTTGTGAGTCAAAGCTGTCACTTAACAAATACTACAGTTCCACCCTTCCTTCCTGACTTCTTGAAACATGTACTTCACATAAAAGCAAGTTTCCAGCCTAACCAAACCAAGACTTTTTTTCATATCATAGAGGAGAGACTGAGGCAGTACTGAGGCAATGTGTATACTTCCCTTTGTAGACAAAAACTAGTATAATTTGAATGTTTTCTAATCGATAAACAGCAATACAAGGATACTTAATAATGAAGGATATATATATATTATTTTTTAATAGACATTCAGGATGAATTCTACAAAGCTAGGCTTTGCAAGGAATAACTTGGCTTTGCAAGGTCATGTTGCCCATGGATCTCCTAAGATTACAGGCTTTGTAGCTTTGTCTGTGTTGCACTCAAAATCTTGTTTATGGGCAAAAGAGAACTCGCCATATATAGGACCAAGAATTGACTTTCAGCTCAATTAATGTTTTAACAGTCTAACAGTCCAAGTTATTTCCTAGAGAAAAGTCTCTCTTTTATAATGCAGCTAAAACCTTCCTAGTATCTACCCTTTTCTTCTGTGTTATGGTCACCTTTCAAATGTTCTGCTGGATCCTGAGGGACCTATCTGTGCCTCTCAAGGAGAATGCAGGAGGGGCTTACAAGATGTCAGCATCATGAGGTCTTCCCTCAGGATAATGTTCCCATTGGGGGTTTCTTCTTTTTGCCAGGAGGAGCACAATGTTCCTGCTTTCTTCCTCCCATCTAGTAACCTGATTGTGTTTATTTTTATATGTTTTCTTAACACAATCTGCTTCCTTCTCATTGGCTCCCTGTTTAAGTCTGAGAGATGCCCTACAGCCTTCCCAGCCTCAGTGACAGAAATGGCTATCATTTTGTACAAACTGACTGCCTCAGTTTGTCAGACCACTACCATGTGTGGCATTGACTGAGCTCAAGATAAAACACATCATGCCATAGTCACTTGACCAGTAGGCAACTGTTAAAGCAAACTAAAATCAACTCAGGCTGAGACAAGCCCAGACAGATTCTGAGACCCTGCACTGTCAGGTCAATACAAAGCCTGAGGTCTTCTACTAATGGAAAAAAAAAAATTATCACATTTACTGGGTTATATTTGTTTTCTCATCTTGGAAAATATTGAAACTTTACATTTTTGTAGCTCTTTTGTTTTTCTTGACATTCACTTCCCAGCAGACATTAGGAATATACCACAGGCTTACTATGACCTAGCTTTCAAAGACCTTAAATGCCCAAACGGTTGTACATACTAACCTACTACTGTTCCAATTTTTAAATCATTTTTGAAGCAAGGTTTTTAACTAAGTGGCCTATGTCCTCAGTAATATTAATACTGAATGTATGTGTAAGGTGACGTTTTACAATAAAGATATTATCTGCTAGATTTTTAGTGGACCTGAAGTGCCAGACATTGCATCGAAGTAATTTTATCAAATGCAGATAACTTAACATAGACTTATTAAGTACCTCAGGAAAAAAATTCTGATTTTCTTCAGTATGTAATAATTTTTTTGGAACACATATGATGTATGAATATGATTAAAAAATTATTCATAGAGAGGACTTTGTCTTAAAAATTTTACATTCCTGCTTTACAGAAATCGATGTCTGCTCATCTTCTGCATTTGCTTAAGAATCAGTGGAAGCACACAGGTTCTGTCCATCTCACCCTACAATCAGATGAATCATACCGTAAGAGTGCCAGTGCTTCTCAGTTATCAGTAAAGGGAGCATAAAATGACCAGCTCATGTAGATGTGTATATATTAATGTAATGTCTAGAGTTAGCTAAAGGGAGATATACAATGTGAGTACAATTTCACCCTATTTATGGACTCAGATGGACAGAAATGTAAATTATGAGATGAACTTAAGAGGAATTTGTTCCTCAGGGAAAAAAAATATTTTTCTTCTTATTTCTTCTTACATCATTTGTTTGATGCCCGTGCCTTAAATCATCCTTTGTTTATTCTCTTTTGTGTAGTACCAGATCTTTGGCAGTATTTCAATATTCTTTAGTATCTAAATCAGTTCACTATGTCTTGTCCTTTGTTTGACTGTTATGCCTCTTGCAGGTCCAATAAAAAGGTGTAAATAAGTCTCTCTCTGACTTTTGCATCAAATCCTTCCAGCATAGCCATGTGAGAAGTTCTAACTCAAATGTTAGAAAAAGGCTTCAGTGAAGCAGGGCCAAAATTGTAGAATCTGGGAAGCAAGAAACGTATCTGATTTTCAGTTTGTGAAATACCACGCAAATTTACATGAGTGAATTCACTACTGTATTTCTCACTCTATGTGTTTCTTAACGAAGCGATATTGCATTCAGAGTTAAACAAGGGTTTTTCACATGGAGAACAATGGGTACTCACAAGACCTGATCCCTAGTTTATGGTCACTGTGAGTACTGCCAGCTGGTGACACTTGAATTATTATCTGTGAATGCATTGTAATTTATGAGCTATTGAATTGACTCTTGTTTCTTTTTAACAACTAAAAACTAATCCTAATATGTGAACTATGAATTTTACAGTCACTTGAAGTGTACTTCAGATTCAGAAAAGAAATGGACTAGTAATTAGAATGACCTTGTCTTTACTTTGACAACAGAAAATTTATTAAATCACCATGTTCCAAAAAATTCAACAAATTCAGCCTCTGTTGAAGTTGTAAGATGAACCTGACAGACATCCTTGACTCACTGTTGATCTCTGCTGTGATTAGAGTATCAAGCATTCAAAACTAAACTGCTCTCTGCAGATGCCACTGTTACCAACACTGGGAGAAGAATTTTAAATCAGTGTTATTATGTGAGGATAATGCAGCTTCCTCAGAAAACATCCAAAACCTCTATTGCCTATGGTTACAAAGTAATCATATTGTGCATGGCCACAACTGCAATGCTAGCAAAAGTCAGTTTGTTAGAGATGCTGTCAGTCAAATGAGCTATAATTCTTTACAGTCATCTTGTTCCAATGGCTTTTAATACTTTATTTGAAAGTTGCACAGATATTGTAAGTGGTCTGTGAGTTCTTGAAACTTAATATACAGTGTATTATAAGAAAATAGTGCTGAAGAAGATATGCATAGGAAAATATGTAGCCACTGCTGCATAAAAATTCATAATTCAAATTTGTTCTTCGAGACCTGAGACTTTTTTAATGTAATGCAGGCTACATAAAGGGGATATATCATCTCCATTATTACTGGTTCTTCTGCATTGCTCTCTGACTTCAATCTATTCATATTATCTTCTACCGGATATGAATGTACCTAGGTATAACGCCCAGTTGCTCTTCTTTAACACAGTGATTTTTCAGAGCAATCTTATATTTTGTCCAGGATTTTTCAGGTTAACTAAGCAGCGAGATATTCCTTCTGTGCTGGTGAATATCATTGCAGCTAGAATGGAAAATATGTTTCTTATTAGTCTCCATTTATGACTATCTGTAATTTCTTAAATTTGTTTAAAAGTGCAACAGCATTAATTGCTTCTCGTAATTTAATAGGATTCTGGACTGGTAGTGGACAAGTTTTCTTTCAATTGTTGAGCCTAAGTCTAAACAGTTCCAAATTTCCTAGTAATCCCCACTGCTACAATTTTTTTTTAATGCTAATAGAGTTAATCATCTCATCATGAATGACTTTCCATATATAACAGTCGAATAAGGAATGCATTATTATTTTGCTTTTTTTTTCCTTTTAGAAAACTATTACCTTTTATTTGCTTTTTAAAATAAATACATCAGAATCTAATAGAAAATTTATATTATTATATCCAACAAGGAGCCTGAACTTAGAAAACATCAGAAATATTTTAAAAGATTTACCAGTATTGATTTAGAGAATGATTTTTAAAGGTCTTCTTTAGCCATAGTGTTTCTGTACCTCGGTCATGTGTCTAGTCTGATCCATGCTTGCATAATTTCAAGATGACTGTACTATGTGTCATGTTTCATGAATTTGCATTGACATATTTGCCAGCTCTGTATCAAAGGAGAATGAAAAAAGAAAGTAAAGCAAATGGAAACATCATTTCATTCTGAACATGAAACAAACAAGTAACATTTCTTTTGTGAAAATCACCATATGCAACTGTTCAAAGATAGACTAGACTACAATAGAATAGAATAGACTATTTCAGTTGGAAGGAACTTACAATTATCATCTAGTCCAGCTGCCTGACCAGTTCAGGGCTGACCAAACGATAAAGCATGTTGTTGAGGGCATTGTCTAAATGCCTCTTAAACACTGACAGGCTTGGGGCATTGATCACCTCTTTAGGAAGCCTGTTCCAGTGTTTGACCACCTTCTCAGTAAAGAAATGCTTCCTAATGTCCAGTCTAAACCTCCCCTGGCGCAGCTTTGAACTGTTCCCACATGTCCTATCACTGGATACCAGGGAGAAGAGACCAGCACCTCCCTCTCCACTTCCCCTCCTCAGGAAGCTGTAGAGAGCAATGAGGTCGCCCCTCAGCCTCCTTTTCTCCAAACCAGACAAACCCAAAGTCCTTAGCCGCTCCTCATAGGACATGCCTTCCAGCCCTGTCATCAGCTTTGTTGTCCTCCTCTGGATGCATTCAAGGACATTCACATCCTTCTTAAGTTGTGGGGCCCCGAACTGCACACAGTATTCAAGGTGAGGCTGCACCAATGCTGAATACAGCGCGATCATCACCTCTTTGACCGGCTGGTTATGCTGTGTTTGATGCACCCCAGATGCGGTTTGCCCTCTTGGCTGCCAGGGCACACTGCTGACTCCTATTGAGCCTGCTGTCGACCAGCACCCCCAGATCTCTTTCTGCAGGGCTGCTCTCCAGCCACTCCTCTCCCAGTTTATACTTATATTAATGGATAGAGTAAAACTTTGTAAGAAAATGACAATTGAAGTTCGAAGCAGCCAAGCTGTTGCCAGGTTTTAGTCTTGATGAGAGATATTCACAGGTTTGAGAACTCTTAACTTACCTAAGTGTTGATACGACAGTATCGTGCCAGAGAGAGATGATCCGTTGGATAATGTTTTGGGTAAACAGTCATGAAGTATAGAACTACTAAAAGTAAGCCCAGGCAGAACGCTAGAACTGAATCCTGTGTTTCACAATTTGTTAATTTATTTTTTTAAATTATTTATAATGTAAGAACTATGGGTGTGGTCAGGAACGCGACCTGCTCAGAAATACAAACCAGAAATAAATTATGTTGCTCTGAGGTATATATATGGTGTCCTATTTCTTGTTTCTTTCTCATTCTCTTGTTAGTGATTTTGAAAGACTGCACATTAAAATAATTCTTTTATATATATAATTTCAGTGTGATGTTGAAGTGAACTGAGCTGAAATGTTGAATCATCACGGTCAACAGGCTGCACTTCACACCCATTTAGGCTGATATTGATTGCTAATACTGTAGAGCCAGATTTGGAACCTGGTGGGCAGACCTTAACTGTCATCTTGTGTTTTCTTTGATCCTTCTTCATATTTCTATATGCCCTGGTGGCACATACAAAAAATGATAGAACTGGTTCTCCATCTCAAGTATGCTACTGCAATGATTCATACTATTTATATTTCCTTTAATAAGCTTGTCAAAGAAGAGCAGCTGAAGAAAGTAGTTTGTTGAAGAAAGTATCAATACCTTATCTCTAAATACTGGATAATGCTGAAGAAAGGGAAATGCGATTGATTCACATGGGTTTTGGAAAAAAATTGCTGGAAAAAGCAACATCATTACAGCCTCCCCCTTATATCAATGAAACTTCTTAGTTTCAAACCAAGAATGCTGAGATCTAGTCTTCAGTATTACTTAGCTCAGAATATAAGCACTCTATGTTTCCAATTTGATGCATTCCTCAAAAGCAAGGTGGTTGTATTGTAGTTTATGTGGTCTGAAGGTGATACTTACTTAGACCAGACGATATTCATCTAGAGTCACTTCAGAATACCAGCAAAATTTTCACAAGAAAGAAAGAAAAGGTTGCTGTTCTGGCCAGACAGAGAGAAAAATCCTTTTCTCATTTTAACTGATAATTGGTACTTTAAAGCAAGATTTGAGTGATCAAATGGCAAGAAGAACAACAGTATTCTCGCCAGATTCTGAAACTGGGACATAGTCAGAATTCACTCAGTCAGCCACAGTTGCAAATGTAATCTCAACTCCGTTTTCTGCTTGCTTCTTCCAAGTCCCACAGGCTCGCAGCAGGATACTGGATATCCCTGTGAGCTCTGCTGAAAGTGGAACATCCTTTTCAATGCCAGGTGCTGGGTTCTTGTCAGTTATGCTGCTAGATGTTTGCCACTCTGGCTCATGTCACTGAGCGTAGTGCCGTAAAAAAAAGAGGTTAGATTTTGGTCATGGGGTTTGTTTCAGAAATGAATATGTGAAAGGGGTTGGTAGCTGCAAGAAACTGGCAAGGGTCTGCTGTAGCTTAATGGTTCACTGCTTACACAAACCGCCGACATATGTGTGTGTATATGTATATCTAGGCAAAGAGAGAAAAAGAAACTCTCAGGATTTTATACAAGTTTTTATTTAAAAACTGATTTTGGGTTATATCCAGATTATTGTGGTGTATTTTTTTATATTAGGAGGTTTCTCAGAGGCCTATGAAGCATCTAAAGAAACCCAAAATGTTGTTCTTGAAAGCTCTGCTGACACAAGATGGGATAGTGCTATAGGGATTCATGTCACATATACTGCAGGGGAGGAGGAGACCGTTCCTACCAGCAGCAAAGCAGAAGCACCAGAGACATGACAGAGTAATTTCTAGCTAGGACTTTTTAAGTCCTGCTTAGTCACTAACTTGGAGAATGACTTCAGGCAAATAATTTCAAAAGCTATTTAAAAAAAAAGAGAATATTCCAACATATCTAGTCAGACCCAGACGTCAACATTTACCCTGTTTGGAAAGGGAATTGTCAATGAAAAGGAAAAACAAATGGAGGTTGGGAGACGCTTAGAAGAGTGTGTCCTGGTTTTGGCAAGGATAGAGTTAATTTTCTTCCTAGTAGCTGGTATAGTGCTGTGTTTTGGATTTAGGATGAGAATAATGTGATAACACACTGATGTTTTAGTTGTCGCTAAGCAGTGCTTACACTAGTCAAGGACTTTTCAGCTTCCCATGCTCTGCCAGGCGCACAAGAAGCTGGGAGGGGGCACAGCCAGGACAGCTGACCCCAACTGGCCCAAGGGCTGTTCCATACCATATGACGGCATGCTCAGTATAGAAACTGGGGGGAGTTGGCTGGGGAGCAGCGATCGCTGCTCAGGGATGGGCTGGGCATCGGTCAGTGGGTGGTGAGCAATTGCATTGTGCATCACTTGTTTTGTACATTCTTTTATAATTATTATTTTCTCTTCCTTTGGTGTCCTATTAAACTGTCTTTATCTCAACCCACAGGTTTTACTTTTTTTTTCCAATTTTCTCCCCCATTGCACCGGGGGGGAAGGGTGAGCAAGCAGCTGTGTGGTGCTTAGTTGCTGACTGGGATTAAACCACAACAGAGTGCCGCCTGAGGACACTAAAGGACAGAGCTGCCCCAGTATGAGATGAGTAATATCTCGTGCTTTGTAAATTGTTGAAGCTGGTGTGCCCACTTCTGACTTAGGACGGTTGGCATAAACTAACCAATAAATACAGTTTTGAATAGTAAGTCTTTTGTCATGGACACCACAGTTTTTCACCTATTTATTCAGGGGAATTTTATTACCCGAAAGACTTTTTTAAGTACTTCTATTGAAAAAGATGTTGAGATGCTCCTGCTGAGACTATTTCTTTGTACCTCATGAAGGACTCATAAGAATTGTCCAGGTGTCCTTTAACACACATAATAAGCATGATTATCCTTTTGATGTGATCGTCATGCCTTTTCTCCCTTTTGAAGACTATTCAGGGAACCAATTACTTGTATTGGAGACAATTGTCGTGTGAACTGAACAGAAAGCCCCTTTGACAGGGTGGTCTTATTTAAAATGTTAATACTTAGTTTGACTGGAGGGATATGATGCTTTTTTTGTCATATGGCTCACATGTTTCTGTTAGGTTATGTGGTAAAAAGCTTGTCTGCATACACAGAAGGGAGCACAGAGAGACAGCGGCCGGCAAGGGTACCTGAATTACAGACTTGGAGGACACCCTGACCAGGCCCCTGCCAGGGCATCCCAGGAGAGCCTCATCCATGGGTGAGGGTGACACCCATCAAGATGAGTCTCCAGAGCACCTTTCAGATGGAGGGGGGTCACTGCATAGGGGTATGGGACATGCTATGGAGTGCAGGGGAAACAGCATTTTGGGATTGCGCGAGACTTACAATGGGATGTTTAGGGAAGGAAAGAAGGCAGGGAAAGAAATGAACCTAAGTGATTTGGGGAGGAGCTATCATGGGAAAATAGAAGGATAAGGGGATCGAAGGGGCCAGTTGCAGGTAGGCAGAGTTGGTACACTTATCTGGCCATGCCCTGTGCCTGATCAGTGCAGTCTGTCCTATCTTCTTATCAAAGTCCATTTTCTAACCCTTTTCCTGGGTGAGGGGCTCTCTGTTCTGTGCGGTTGTATGAGGGTCTAAGTGCCAGCCAGTGGAGTCGGAGGGCCTGTGTGGTCTGTGGTGCCAGCAGCCGGAGCGAGTGCGGGTGTGTGAGCACTAGTGAAGGGCAAGCTGGGCTAGCCAGTGTGTAGGTGCAATGGCCGAGGAGCCAGGTGTGCCTCTAAGGGTGAGACCAAGGAGAAGCTGGGTACGGGGTACCAGGGGAGTCCCACCCATCTCTCAGTGTGTGTGTGGGGGCGGGGGGGGTGAGGGGGTGTATCTGTGAGTGAGGTATCAGGAACTGGGGTGGGACTGTGGCGTTATGGGCTCAGATGTCCAGGTGCCACCAACTGGGGAGACTGGATCTAGGGGCAGCTACTGGGCAGACTGAGTGTCTGAGCCCAGCTGCTGGAGGGACCCGCATTGTGTATACGTATATATACATTTGACACTAAGAGATCTTCATCCTGCTCAGCCAGAAAAGGGAACAGGATGAGGCTATTGATGCTGTGTGAGTGGTCTCTGTGTCTGTCTCTATTGATCTGTGTGGCCAGCCACGTATATATGTATATATGCGGTGTATATGTGTGCTCTGTGTGCGTGTGCCACGGTACTAGGAATATATTCTCAGCCTTGCTGCTGGTTGGACCGGGGGGCATGGAACTGCAGCAGCCTCACCTCTGTTAGGCTACTGGATTCACTGTGCACCCCGTCCCCACCTCATTCTTATTCATCATTTATTCTGTCGTCTGATCAAACGGTTTTTATATTTTAATCACGGAACAATGAGCGATCACAGATCACACTGGTGACAAAGCTGCTTCAGGGACTGTGATGCCAAATTTACATTTTGCACTCTGCCATAGGGGCACTGTATTATACATTACTTAGGTGAAAATTACATGGGTAAAAAGAATTGAAAACATGACCTATAAATTACTAAGAATTCTGTTTACTACTTTCTATGCCTAACGAGCTATACTTTCAGTCTTACCAGCTTCTGCTGTTATCACATCAAGCTTTACAAACTAACTAAGGGTAAGACAGGGTAGACCTAGAAGGCTGTCCATTAATTTCTTACATTTGACTACTATTTCCTTTAAACTGTGTGGTCTGTCTGCTGGAAATTTGTAATAATAGTCTGACCCTGTTAGGTTCTAGCTAGTACCATGCCATAAACATTTATCAGCCAAAGATAAGCCAGGTGGTATTTAAGATACCAGAAGAGGAACACTTTCTTACGCCTCCAGCAGGTAAACATTTGATGCCTTAATCTTCCTAACACTACAGTGCAATTTCTTAACTATAATCTTATATTTCTCCACAAATACTTCACATTTTTATAAGAATGTATGTATCAGTGATGCATAATGCTTCTGAAGTCATGATTATGGTTTGCATTATAACGTAAGAGATGTTAATGTTGTACATAGTGTGCTTCCTTACCTAGAAGGACATTCACTTTCCTCTACAAGTGTCAGATCATCAGATGATCAGCAACTTGTCCCTTGTTTCTGGAAGAATAGAACAAAAGCCTATGACAGAGTATCTTGACTTATATTCTTTTTGCATGAAGCAAGCAGCTACAAAAAGAATTCAAATACCCCAGGAGGGCAAGCAGTCATCACTGATGACTCTGTGTTGAAAAGAGAGGACAGAGAATCCACCAGATACTTATGAGATACTAGTAAGGGATGATGCACGTTGGAATTAGTTACATGACATTCACATGGAACTACGCACTTTGGGAAGCCTCAGTTATCTTGAAGGGAGGCAGAAGACAAAAGCCCATGTCATCTTCTTAGAGTTGTTCTAATAGCACTGAAAGGGCAGAAGATACCAGGCGGGACCACTGTTTGCATGGCTGGTATGAAAGGGAAGGTTTCAGTTTGTAGAACATTTATCCTAAGAGATGGCTGGATTTTCAAATACCGCAGCTTACTTCTCACAGAAAAAAAGGTGATAATCTTCTCAACTGGAGATTAGCTGGAGCAACTATGAGGCTATTAACATAAAAATAAAACAGGAAACTTAATAAGAATGCAAATGTAGTATAAACACAAACTCAGGATGTTGTTATCAAGGTCAACAGATGTGGAAAGAATATATTTTTCAATTGCTATATGCTACTGCTTGAAGGCAATAAGCAAGAGGAATTGGAAAGTCTCATTGATTAGAAGAAATTTGATACAACTGGTATTCCTAAAAGCTGATGAGTTGATTTGCATGATTAGAACATTAAAGTCAGTGGTTATTACCCACTTTAGGAGAATAAAATAGGCAAAAGAGGTAATAGGGTAATACTGAAGAAACATCACTGTGCTAACTAGCATAGTCTAGAACACTGAAACACAGCATAAATGAAAAGAAAAATAGGTTATTGTCAGTAATGCTGTAATCATTAGAGACATATTAGACATCTCATAGACCCCTTAGAAAAGCATCCTTTAGTTCTTTTAAACATTATGCATGACTGTTTTCTAACATGAAAGATTCTGACACCAATATGCTGTTTCTCTATTTTGGTCATCATTATAGCAGATAAAGATGAATTAATCACCTGGGCTGAATCAAGACTTGTCACTATGATTATATACAAATATATAATGTTTGCCAATATATATGTTTGCCAATATATAATGGCAAACAAATGGATGTTTTCCATTAATCAGAAATAACTGATGAAAATTTACTAGAGGACCAAAATTATTTGATCCCACAGTCAAGGTGAGCCCTCTCTGCCTCACTGGTAAAGTGAAAGTTAGAAATAAAATACGATATACAACACATGAAATAATAAGTAGATACCAAAACCTGCATGTTAGAATTTTTGGAAAAAAGAAGTTGAAGGAAAGTAACAACTTTGGGAAAAGATCCATCATGGCCGTGCTAATAGAGTAATTTTTTAAGGATATGAACAAATATTCAAGCAGTATGAATATGCCACATTGCTAACTGGTGACTGTCACTGAATATTTCTCTCCTACATTTTGAAAGAAGTGCAATAAAGGGCTTATGTCACAGGAGGGTGATAAAGTATTTTCCATTAGTAACCAAGAAGGTTAAAAACATCTGCTGTGACAGATGATACTGAATTCACCAGGTCTGGATAGAATTCCAGAAGACATGATTGAAGGAATGTCTGACCAGCTGATGTGCATTCTTAAGAAATCTTGGAATAGTGGATAAATTCCAGAAGACTAAAAAATGGGTATTTTGAGACATGACTGAATAAGAGACTTCATCCTTGAAATAAAAATGAATAAAGTTTAATAGTGAATTATTTAAAAATTAAGTAATATATATATGTCACTATGAATTCATAGCAAGTAGGTCATGTCAAACAAACTTGATTTCATGCCTTAAGACTACAGATTTGATTGCTAAAAGTAACTTCTTGGAGGTAATATACTTTCATTTTTATAAGGCATTTGACTGTGTCTTGCATCACATCTTGATTACAAAATCAGCATTACACAATATTGACAAAGTATGCACTTAGTGGACTAATGAACTGGCTAATGAATAACCTATGAATAAGTAGTTATCAACAGAAAATCACCCCCTTGTGAGGGGTTGTGCAAGGGTTGGGAGTGGGTCCAGCACTATGGGACATTTTAATCACTCCTTTGAAAATGAAAAGTTGTCAGAGTGTTAAATAATGACAGCTAAGAATTATACTGTATGACATAAATTTATTGGTAAGATACATTCCATCAAACAAAATATATTTAAATGCAACCAAGTGTGAAAGCTATAAATGTGTAAGACACTTATAGTTCAAATTACATATAGTTAAAACAATACATACACAAACTTTCCAGTCTCTACCCCTTTCTGTGATGTTATGCCCAACCTTCAGCTGTCCCTCTGGGTCTTACAGTCCAGGGCAAGGTGTACAGCAAGTCATCAGCTTCACAAGTCCCTCACTGGGAGGAGTGTGATGATGGTGAAGTCTTCTGCCTCACTGTAAGATCTACTTGGCGTCACTTTTATGTGCTTGCTAAAACAGTCTGCATCTGGCTCTTTCTTCATTGGTCTGCAAGTCGATGTTACATCCACATTTACAGTATTTGATATAATTTACATGTCTTAGATACTTGTTCTTTGCTCTGTCACCCCTAAAACTGGTTTTGCCCAGCTCTGAAGGCTGCATTAATTTGATGACCAGTAATTGACGATTACTGCTTATTGCCATGTGGCCTCTGGTGTCTCCTGTGCCCGTACTTTCAAGGCTTCCACTATCGTCACGTGTCCATGCTCCTGTACACAGCATTTCACACTATGGTCATAAGTAAGTCATTGCACGTAGCATAACTATATGTTCTGAAAATTTATTAGTTACAAAATATATGTAACAATAGGAGATATTTGTACGACTGTATGAAGCGCATCAAAAGCTAAAACAAAGTAGGTAGTAGTTACCTGGTCATTGGGTAATTTCTGTTACATGCTAAAACAAATCTCCAGGCAGGCCAAGACTAGTCCAGACAAAGCTTGACGCATCCTGATGCCTGTGTTATTAACTTAATGCTAAGCCTGTGGTCTGTTACAAGCAATGGCAACTCCGTATTTGCTGAGCTACAAAGGTACAATATTGTGCTAGAAATTATAAAGGAAAATTACTTACAATTCAATATTAGGGTTTATATTCAGTATGATTTCCATATTTCACGTGAGGTTCTGTTTGACTGAGTCTAATAATGTTTTTTTTTAAAGTAAATTACATAGTTTGTTTCTTCAATAGGAAAAGCAAATTTAATGGAGAGGTTTTGCTTCTCGATAGATCACGATATTGTTGCCTTTTGTATTGGAATGCTTTCTTCTGCAAAAAGCAAGCAAGCAAACAACAATGCTATAAGATTTTTTTGAATGCATTGTCTAATATTGCCGTGGCAACATTCAAAACTCCCCATTAAGTTTAGTTCTGTGAAAACAGAAAAAAGCAATATTGTTACCTAATGACTTGGCTGAAGTCAATATACCATGATTTTAAATAATCTAAAGAGAAAATTACGGTGAAATGTCTTAAAGTCAGTTATCTGTGATTACATGAAACAGAGAAGATCCAAACATCAACTTTTTTTGACACACAGGCAACATATTGTAACAGCATGTACTCTGGTTTGTGTGTGTGTGCAGTCAAGGTGTTGGGTTTGACCATTACTTCTGTAGTTCTTCGGGGTGCGGTAGCCGCAGCTGTCACAGCTTTTATTCTGCAATATCTTGGTAGATGAGCAATAGTTAAATACTCTCAGGTTTGAGTGCTGGAAAAACAGTGTCTGAAAACATTCATTAATTCTGGATGTCATTCTCCCTTTCGGTGTCAGTTGCCTGAACTTGACTTGTCTCAAGCACTGCTGCGTGAAGAGGCAGTATGTCAATTACTGCTTTTAAACTGTATACCTGATAAATTCCACTTCTAAAAGCTGATTTAGTACCAGCATCTTTTGGAGGATCGGGGCAGATGCTTATCTCTGAGTAGTAACAAACCAAGCTTTCAGCAGCAATTCTAGGAATGAAATGACCATTAAGGACCGTACTTAAACATTGCCCAACAATGTAAAACAAATGATAAAACTGGCAAATTTAAAAAAAAAAAAGAAAGAGAAACCAGATTTTATTAACATATGTATTGAGATAAAATAAAACAAAAAAATCAACATAGAATTAGCATCCTTTTTCTGTTCATCCATCTTGAAAGAAAAAGGACCCTTTTGGTTTTATTATGCGTTCAGATTCTATGCACCTAAATTTACAGCTTGCTTTATTCACTGCATACAGGGTCAGTACAGGGAAAAACATGAAAGAATTCCATTTTCATGCAGTTTTTACTGAAGAATAAGGTCCTTAAGATGAGATGTCATCCCTATAATTCTTTAAATGTCTCTGAATATTCTGTTAGGAGGTTTTAACTGTTTTATTTATCCTACCCCCTGTCACATGATAAATCAGACTATGTCCTTTTGTCTTGTCATTCAGAAATCTTTTCTTTGGTGTATGTATAAAATGCTTATCAGTCATTACTTTTCATTCTTTTTTCTGTTGGCGAACCTCTTTTTTTCTACAGCTCACATTCTTTTTCATTGCTAATATTCATTAGAGGTACTCAGGGACATGGTTCTCTCTACCTGTTGCAGTAGTCATGGGGATTAAATGGCTGTATACATTTTCATGTTCAATAACAGCATTGTCATCACTAGAATCCCAGATCTTCATCATGAGACTTTTTGGTTTAACTGATAGAGTTGTTCATTATTCTTGCTTTGTTTCTGCCATAGCGTGCCACCTCATTTTCCCGCACGACAACCGAGCTGTCAGCATAAACTTTTAAACATGACAGAACTCAGTGTAGCAATATCCTTTAAAATGGTTGTTGACATCTAAGTAACAAAACTCCTTACTGTAGACTCGTGCTTGTCAGTCAGAAGCACTGCAAGTATTATCATCATCTTCATTTCACATATTCTTGCTGCTGACTCCACACAGTGATTTGTGAAATCCAGCATAACTTCAGAAATCAACAAGTTCTGACTTTTGCTGTCACTGGTGCAGTAGATCAGTTTAACTAACGTAATTGGCTTTAACCAAATGACCACCTACTGCCATTTAGGAATGGAAGTGCAAATTTAGCACTATTGATTTTTGCCAGGTCGTATCAGTGACTATTTGGCTCAGCTTTTCCAGCTTCTCAGATACAAACTGCGTTATTTGATTTGCTTCATTATAAATGTAACAAGCACTCCTGAGGTGTTCAGGTAATCAGTGCTGGTATCTATGCTCATCAGGTCATAAAACTAATTAATGGATACATTTAGCTTCCTACCGCTGTTGACAGGATTGACCGTTTCTTTTTGGTGTGTCATTTAGCCAAACACTGAAAAGAGGGAACTTTCTACAGATCAGATATAGAAATTAAAATAAATATGTTGCTTCATGTTTAAGAATAGGGCTATAGATAATTAATTTACTCTTAAGTTCCGTTAAAAAAATCCAATTTCTGTAGTAAAAAAAAAGTATTTTCATTATTTTAAATACCCTTTTCTTTTTACTTCCAGAAAATAAATGGGGTCATCTGTCATGTTTTTTATACAGCTTCTAGTATAAGATGGAGTTATTGTTCACTGCACTGCAGTTTGTCCTTCTGACACTCATTTGCTGAAGCGCCCACTCATTTGCTGTTTCTCAGCCTTAGAAATGTGTGAAGACCTGGCAGTATTACTGGAAAGACTGGCAAAATGAGTAAGACTTTGGTGGCAGTTAGAGGTAGCAGTACCCTGAGTTGAGTATACCTGGCACCTTCTTGCAAAGGGCAAAATTTTCCCCCTCCCTCTCTTCCTTTGGGAGCCCAAGCAGCCCATTTGCAGTCATCCCATTTCAGATTTCTACTTGTGTAAAGTCACTGCGTTCTGGCGTGAATGGATCTTTACTACCGCTTGAAAAAGGTGAGGGCACTGAACTCACTCTTTGTGGTAGGAATATTAAAAGCACAAGGCATTAGGTAAGTATGCTTCCAAGTTTTCAAACCCGCCCAGGCTGGATATATTAAGCAATTGAATAGTACCATGTGCATATAGGAAAGTCAGTTTTCCTTTCTGATTTAGCACAAGTTTCTTGGAACAATGGAGGCACTTTTCTTTTTAGAACAAGAAATACAGTGGTTTTAATTACTTTCTGAATGTCTGAACAAACCAAGGAAAAAAAATGATTCAGTTACCAATGCTCCAGTATGTTTCTTGCTTACAGAGTACAATATTTTTTGTGTTGTTGTTGTTTTCACAGAAATAAAAGTCAGCCTGTGAATTGCCTGCAAAGGTGTAACTGCTGGGCAATTAATATTGGCCGTATCTGTACTATCTTCATTAGGCTCACCAGGTATCCCACTGGTTTTTGCTCCATTGAAATAGTCTCTTCTGGCAAGCCTGCTTTGCCTGCGCCACTCCTGCCTGCTTTGACCTCTCAGCACCTACTCTTCCATCCTGGGCACTGCCTTAAGACGTGGCCTCATATTGTGGCTTTCTGGTTGTACCCCCGCAAGCTTGTACTTTAGAGCGTGCTCTTACAGATAGCAATGAAGACTCTCAGTACGTGGTGTAGCCCTGGATGCTTTTGTGGCCCAGAGTTTGCAGGGGGCTTATATGCTTTTCTGCCATTGAACTGGACTCACCAAGAGCACAGGTGATCAGAGATTGTTCAGAATAGAAAGCCCTTACATAGCTTTTATAAGACTACACTTTTTTTTCTTCCAGCATTGGGATTTCTTCTTTGTTTGGATACAGGGACATAACACCTTCCACAGGTTAGTACTGTAGCCTAAATGGGTTAGGGTTTTAGAGACCATCTGAGCAGATCATAGCCATAAAAGCAAACTGCAATATGGCATTTTAGTTTTCTTTCTTTGATCACTTGTATCTGGCTTTATGGATCATCAGTGTTACAAATAAATTCCCAATGGATTTTTGTGTACATTCCTTACTCAAAGTTTTATTTATATAACTTCTTCCTTTTTGTTTTTTTAGCTATGATGTCTAAGTCATTGCATTTAGAGAACTTAAAAGGCAGAAGTTTACAAAACGTTATGGAAAACTTGGCAAAAATATGGCATTTCTGCCACCATCTTGTGTTACTCACATCTGAGCCTGAAAACCAACAACAGTGCAATTCTCTGATGTTGCCAGAGGAACTACAACTCTTTCAAATTGCCTAAAGGTGACAATTATCATTGTCCTATCCTTCTGCAAACTACAAATACAAATGTCTTATATGTCTTTTATATACAAAAAGCCATTGTAGATATGGATATGGACAAAATCCCTAGGAACCATAGCAAGCTAGACAGACACTCTGCAGCAAAAATCTGGTATTCTTTGGCTCTCCAGAAAGCATTCTGCTGATTCTGAAGCAACTTCGAGACAATAAATTAAAATTTACATATTCATTTAGCTAATATATCAATAATAGCTTATGTTGACTACTATGCAACTTACTAATAAATTTACTTGAAATACTTTTCAGTCTCTGTTGAACATGTAGTATTCAAATTCTTTGTTTTTATTATTATGACATTTGTGTACATGTTCTTTTAATTTTAGAGAGTTCTTTTGTAAGGAAAATGTTAAAAATAATTTCCACCTTCTCTGTAAGAGGTTTTGGGGCAATGTGATCACAGCCTTGTAGATTTAAATTAGGATTGAAGGGTAAAACAAAGAATTTGTTTACCTTTAAAAAAAAAAGCATATGGTGTTTCCCATTTCGCATTTACTGTCTGTTGTTTTTTGCCTCCCCCCACATCTCCCATGAGAAGTTTCCTTTTCTTCAAATGCATGGAAAGCAAAATCAGATGTCTGGGCACCTGCATTCCAACTGAGGGAGCAGAAGCCTCTCTTGGAGAAAGAAGGGAAAAGAGCAGAGAAAAATAATGATTTTTATCTTTTTTTTTTTTTTCCCAGATTGAATACTAGTTTCACTTACAAGGCAAGCATAACAATCTTAGTTTAAACTTTGATTCTTCTGGTCAGACTATTTTATTATCTTCATATCATTTTGCCTTTGCTCTCATGATCCCAGCTCTTGCAGGTCTTAAGGGATTGAAGAGGTATAGTCAATAAAATTTAAATAACAAAAAATTACTTTTAGAAATGGTTTGAACTAATTTTCTCTCCCTAGGAATATCTCAATTTCAAGCACAATAGAGGATACTGGAGGCAAGACTGGAGGCACATGGCTCTGTTTGTCACTGGAATGTGAAGATTTTGCCTTTCCAATGGTATAGAATTGATGATGTAAGAGACAAAACATTAAAAAGAAAGTATTTAAAGATTAAAGCTTCTTGCAAATGTAAAACTAAACTGGGTCATGAGACTATTTACTAAGGAAGCAGAATTTTTGTACTTGGGAAAAGTAGGTTGGTCATAGGTGAATTAATGAGTGAGTGTAAATGACAAAGTGATACAGTTTTATCCGTACCTTTTTTGTGGACATCATCAACACACACACACACACAGAAGATAACAGGTGCTGAAAATATTTTCCATATTTACTTTTTTTTTGGTGAAGAATGAACAATAAAATTGAGTATGAAATGAAGGATTCATCCAGTTACTTTGAGGAATATCTAAGTTTTCCTGCATCTCCCTTGAGCAATGAACTTGCTCAAAAATCAGTGATATTGAACGGTGCAGAATAACTATGAATGATTGCCTCTGTTTCTGACCTGGGGGAGATGAGCTATCAGAGCAAAGAGTGCTGCTCCTGTGCTGCCTCTGGCCTGCAGCATTCCTGATGTCTATCCAGAAAACTGACAGGTGACAGGAGACACTGATTGCTTGTTTCTTGATTAGCTTGCTTACAGAAGATTAGGTGCTGGCAGTAGTTGATGAAGTTGCTAGTGTCTGCTAAAGATTTATTTAGTCCTAGACAGACTCCTGCATGTTTTAGGATGAGTGATCAATTTTCTGTCAAAGGAGGTGTTGGGCATCTGCCTACTGGGAGGCTCAGCTCTTTATTCTCATATTGCCCTGGAAGATGACTAGGGTCCTAAGGGCTACTGTTGGAAATTTCTGTGATTGTCAATTTGAATGAGCTGAATATTTAGAAAGAAGGTACAGTTTCTCATCCCACACTCAGATTGCTTTTATTGGACACTCATAAAGCTGTACTATTAATTTCAATTTGTTAATCTTGGGGTGAGACTTAACAATGGTATGAATATAATTAAAGAACACTGATAGTATTTCACTGCAATGTTCACCATTTCAGTCTTCCTTCCTCATTTTGATGCAGAATTGATCATTATTACCAGAATACCATGTATTCTGAGTATATCAATGTTAATAGGAATAATAATTTAATGAGAATATGCATACTGAAGATACAGACCATTTTCCAGTAGTATAAACTCTCTATCATTTAATTGTTATCAGCCTCTTGAGCAATGCTATGTGACAATATATTGCTTGAAAGGTGATTTAGTATTAACTTGAAATTATACATATTGCTGGTAACATACCTAGTATTTTGTGCACAGAGTGGGCTTGTTGTAAACCTCAGGTTTAAAGATACTGACTTGGCTCTATACATGATGAGCGTACAGAAAAACCCATGTTGGCTCAATATGAGACTGATCTAAAGCAGGATATACATGTGTTCAGGGCACTGTACCTGCTCTCTGTTTTCAGAAGTTAGCTAGGGTACTGATGATTCCTGCATTGCAGTGTGTCCTAAATATGATTGTAAGTTTTGACAGAAGCAGCAGCTGAGGACCATCATGTGATTGGTACTCAACTATATGGGACAATGTGTCCACATAATGCATTTGACATTACAAGCAATCAGTTTGGAGTTAAGAAATGGCTTAGGTCTATGTTCTTGACTGGAGAGCTAGCAAAATCAGTGGTAATGAGACATTTCATCATTTTATCGTTTCATCATATGGATTATTATGTTTTCCTTATTAGAAAGAACAGAGCACTATCTGTGATTTAGCTGGAACTCACTGAATTTTTCTTTCACTGCTGATGAATTCCACACAATTTTTGTGCTCTGTTATCTTCATGATAATGGAAAGGAAAGCCTCTCTTTTTTCTCAGTATATAACTTTCATGGACTGTATATGTCACTATAATTACAGAACTTATGAGCTGCTGGCTTGGATCTAATGGGTGATAACAGCTGCAGATCTGACAAAACTCTAACACATTAGGTTGTGTCACACTGATTCACGGTCTGGCAGAAGTTTTCTGTCTAGATAGAGGAGAACTTTTTCTGGATATTTTTTGTCTGTCATTGAGACCATGGATGATGTGTGTTGGGATCAAGAAACTTGGGCTCACAGAGACCCAAAGAATCATGATCTAAAATTGTAGAATTGCCAAATTCCTAAATCCCCTGATTTCCATTGCTGTTGTTCTTATGTATAAATATATAAATTAAGCAAGTCATTCTTGGTTTTCCTTTTCCCCTCAAAAAAAGAGATGTAGTTGTGTAGGGAAATTGAACCTATACTACATGGCATAAATGTCTGGCAAAAAGGCTATCACTGGAGTGGGATTCAGTTTGTGTTTAAAATGTAGATGTCTACTAGTGGCCAGATTCCAATGAGTCAATGAAGATACATTCAATATCATTAATGAAACCCAGAGAACAATTTGGCCCTGTATAGGGCAGTCATCTAGCGGCTCATCACCTGAATCACACTCTGCATTCCATTAACTAAATTTTCTCAATATCTGTTAATTGTAACGGGGGCTTAGACAGCTCATGTGCCTTCAGAAAATTCAATGGAGTTGTTTAAATTATGTACTGAATCTTATCCTGTATGTTGAGGACCTATTGTCTTCACTAATTGTCATCAAAACAGAAAAGTATACTTAACTCATACAATTACTCCCATATAGATGCTATGGTCAGCTCTCATACATTTCTTGAAAGGTAATCCTCTTCAATTTACATTTCCTTCTAAGCATATTTCTCTTCCTGGAAAGGGACGCCAGATTACCTCAGCTCCTGTTTTCAGAAGTTAGATGTAGTACTGGCTTATTGCTTTCCTCATATAGGCAGTGTCAGAGCCTCAACTTCCACTTTACAGCCTCGGGAAACTGAGCATTGATACATAGATTGTTTCATATTGATAACTTACAGCAGGACTGGGTGGTTGCATGCTGGGGACAAGACGAAGCAAACAGCTTCATCCCATATGATTTAAGGCAGTGCTACTTTCTTCCATGTTAATGGAAAACATTCTGTTAGTATGTGGGTTATCAGCTATGGGTTGCAAGTGTTATTTTTCCCCCTTCCACCTTGACCAACATCAACTACCTCTACCTACTTTTCATTTACAGCTTTGCCAGAGTAATAACTGGGAAGTGCTACAGGATCAGTTTGGAAGCATTTGAAAATGCCTTCTAATTTTCCAAGTGTTTGATACACTACAGCTGAATCTCTAATACCTACAGGTGTCTCTGTTTTGCTCAGTGATGGAAACAAGTGTGTTGCGTTGTCCTCCTTGTCTCTCTGCACTGCAGTGCTGCAGTGAGCTGACACAAAGTACAGTGCTAAGATGTGCAGAGCTGACTTAAGGGGAAGCTCTGATTTCACTGTAGACTTGTGCTCCACTCACTGTGTGGCACATGCCTGCAGCAGCCATACAGCCCAGAGGCAATTCAAATGCAAGCTAAATGTGGAGGCCAGAGATGCTCATAACTCTGTATTTCAATCCACAGAAACACTGCAAATGCATAATTAAGTCTCTGAACAGACGATCAATGAGATTTCTCTGAACTTGTACTGCTAATGTTCAAGAGCCTGTAGTTGGTGTAACAAGTATAAAAGCTGCTCCCCAAGTCGCTTTTGGAATTAATCAGTGCTGTTTCAGTTCAGATAACATTTACTCATTCAAAATTTATATTGCACCTATCATTTTTATCAGGAATTTTATTTTAGATCAGAGAGTATTATGTTCGCATGATTTATGACTGCTTTAATTTTTCCTAAGAACCTGTTTCAACAAAAATTATGAATGTAGAGAAACTGACATTATTCCTCTGAAAATGATAAAATTATCTATTCAGCAAGTGAGACAAATGCTCTGCCCACCTTTTTTATTTATTTATATGCTATTTAAATCTTGCTCATTTCAATCATGTGATGGCAATCATCTATCTATAAAAAAGTGTTAGCACTATTCACTATAAAGATGTTCTCCATCAGGCCTTTCCATGGAACTTCTTTAATTCTCTCTGTAGACTTCTATTCCCATTTAGTTTATGACTTCAATGTAGAAACTCACTGTGTTTTTTCCCCACTTCCTTTGTCCAGGTAATATATAATTCTAATTCACTTTACTGAAGTCTGATCTTGACTTAAGTATATCTGTCTATGCAGGGAGTAGATGTCACAGCTGCTCCTGCCAGTATTTCCTTCTTGCAGGTGAAATAATGTGGTTATCTGACTGTAGTTATCAGCTTTCCCTGATGAGTCAGTGCCCCTGCAGTGCCAAGACATTGGATTTGAGAGTCACTGACTAATTGGATAGTCTTATAAATAATTGATGTTATTTGTTCTATAGCTGAGCCTCCCTTCCAAAACCCACTTTTTAAAGCATAAACTAGAGTGGGAATCTCTCAAATTTAAATAATTACATTATTTGGCTAAATAAAGTGGCGTTTACATGAAACCCTAGAACATTATGGTCAGTTTTCTGGACACCGTGGTTCTGGAAAGCTGCTGGCTAACAGAAGAAAGATGTTCAAGCAGAGAGCAGTAAAACTGAGAAGACAAGGGCAACTGATAAGAGTAATGACTAACAAGTTGCATATTTATAATTTGTTTGAGAATCAGGTATAGATAGCAAGATATCAGATATTCTCAGCAGGGGCATCTGGCTTGTTGGTTTCTAGGTTCTGCTGCAAACAAATATTGAGTATTATTAGCTGTAATGGCCCGACACCTTGCAAACACATGTTGAATTTTACAGGAACTTTCTTTCTTTTCTTGTGTGACACATGGGACTGATTAGAAGTGACAGAAAGTACAATACAGAAAAGGAAAATTCTGTTCGACTAAAACAAGGTACTTTCTGACTGCACCCTTAACTTTCAAGGTACATGAGATAAATTCCAGTGCTTGGATCAGAATAAAATAATATGGAGTCTGAACAGTATTACATTTGGTATGTAAATTATTGGGAAGAGGTGATCTTACATTTCTGTAAGCTCTTAGTAGTGTGGGCCTAATTTTCCACGCCACTAGTGTTCAGTGACATACAGACTCTTTCATTCCATTGTTCCTAGTTCTAAAATATTTTGTAGATTCTCCTTCTTAGTTATATATTTCCCACTGTTTACTAAAAACTGAGGCTAAGTTACTGTAATTATTATAACCATGACATGTTCTCACAGTAGGCTAACATTTTTTATTGGGATACTGATTAGGAGTGCCACTTTCAAAACTTAATTCTCAAACTCAGGTTTCTGAAAGAACCCAGCCCTGTAAATCTGTTTTGTACAGAATATTCTTTTGGCTCAGTGGAAGCTCTGCATGTTGAGGATTTCCAGAAGTAGGTTCCAAGTTTATCCCTTTCTTTTCAAATGTTGGTAATTTCAATTTACTTTTGTCTGTACATAACAGGGAAATAGATCTGTTCATATGCTGAGCAGCTAACATAAAATGCCCTCTAGTTTTGCTGTGACCAGTGAATTCTCTGTATGCTGTATACTAAACAACTATACTTCAGAAGTTTGATAACAAGTTTTTCATATGTATAATGGTTGTTTTATGCTTTAGATTAGAACTGTTTCAATAAAGAGGATTTTTTTTTTGGCATCAAATGGCATTTGTATATTGGAAATACAATGCAAGCTTATGGGAAACTCCCATTATGGTTAAAAATAAGATAATTTTGTATTACTTATTTTCTACTTACATATGAAATATATCCCCACATTTCAGACCTCTAAAGCACTAGGACAGAAATAAATGTTGTTGTAGATTTGCATCTATGATCTTCTAGTCAGTTTATTTGTATACAAGTTAAAGGGCTTTGTCATTTGCTCATTGTCTACGAAGTTTTATCTCCTGGGAAGAAATTTTGTTGACCTGGTCTACATAATTAACTTTTTGTGGAAAAAGTAGTCAACAAAATAGAGGATAAAAACATATGGTTTCTTTAGGAACACAGTGTATGGTTAGAGAAAATTCTATAGGAAAGTGGATTACATGGATAGATCCTTAGTAGCCAAGACAGATGATGTGTACTGAGTGAAATGCATATTTACTGGTTTTAACGCTTCTTCATTCACTGCATACTGTCTGATCAATGTATGATTGAAGTATTAAACCTGTAGAAAGAAAACATGTTTTCACACCTGAAAGGTTACATCTGAATGCAAATGTCCCACAGGAAATATTTGGATTAACTTTAGCCTTTCTGACTCAAGCAATTTATTTTGTAACTTGAAAGTGTAATGTAGCTTATGGTTAGTTTAGGCTGTTTCTCTATAATTTACTCTAAAATGTACATGGAATAAAATGAAAAAAATTATTGCAAGAAATTTTCACAAAATCACAGAATATTTGAGACTGGAGGGAATACCTCTGGAGGTCATCTGGTCCAACTCCCCTCCTCAAGCAGGGTCATCTAGAGCTGGTTGCCCAGGACCATGTCCAGATGGCGTTTGAGTATCTCCAAGGTGGGAGACTCCACCACCTCTCTGGACAGCCTGTGCCAGTGCTCAGTCACCCTCACAGTAAAAAAGTGTTTCCTGATGTTCAGAGGGAACCTCCTGTGTTTCAGTTTGTGCCCATTGCCTCTTGTCCTGGCACTGGGCACCACTGAAAAGGGCCTGTCTCTGTCTTCTTTGCACCTTCCCTTCAGGTATTTATGGGATCGCCCCTGAGCCTTCTCTTCTCTAGGCTGACCAGTCCCAGCTCTCTCAGCCTTTCCTTGTATGAGAGATGCTCCAGTCCCTTCATCACCTTCTTGGTCTTGCTGGACCCTCTCCAGTAGCTCCGTAGCTCTCAAATAACTATCCATTTCTATCTAGCACTGTATCTATCAAATTTTGTCATTTTATTCAGGGTATGTTTCTTCCGTGTTGCAGAAGGTTGCAATGAGCTCTTATATGTATTTTTTTTTTACATTTACATACAGAAAGAAGCAAGCTGTAACTAGCAAATATTTTTCTGGTGCTCCTATCTTGGTAGTTCTGACATGTTTTTTCTGCTTCGCTGTCACCTTACATACCAGTTTGGTCTGAGTACTGTTACATTTGAGTACAGGGTTTGCCAGCAGATGGGAAGCTGAAACTATCCTTGCACTCTTCTGTCAAATATACCAGTGTGAATCCTGGACTAATATGGGCTCTGTGGGACTCCAGCAGTCCCCTACAGTTTGTACTTTACACAGCAATTTGTATAAATTACATTGGCTGTATATTTACCTTATACAGGACTCCATAATGTTTTAACTGTAATTGCCCTTATTAAAAAAAATGCACATAATGTTTAAAGATATATAATATTTATATATGGGGATATTTTTATAAGTGATTTTGACAAATCAAAGTCAATCCACTAGCCTATTTCACTCATTTGCTCTTAAAATGCCAATAAATAGCTCTACAAGTACAGAGATTTCTGGGAATGAATGACTAAGGAGAGTCTTACAGGAAAGTAAATTATTTTTAAGGGATGAAGGCAGCATTAGTAAATATTTTTCTAAAATAAAGTATAAAATTTGAGATTGTTATAGGATCTCTCAAGCAAATACGCCTATGGTTTTGGTTAGCAGACTGTTCTCTGCTGCTGCTATCATTTCGAAAAGTTTTTGCTGTTAGCAGAAGAATTATGAGACTGCTGTCCATTCACCACATAAATGATCAAAATTTTGGGCAAGAAATGAACATGTGCCACGTGAAGAAGTTTGTCCTTCCTAGATAACTTTATCAGAGCATGCACATGGCTTCCCCCTCCCTTCCGTCTGTTGAAGCCAGCTACAGTTTTGAAAGGGAAATGACACACTGCGTACAACGAATGCACTCCACACCTTGGGTATTATCTGAAACAGCTCTGGCAGGACTGCAGTTTGTCATTCTTGCATGGCATAAAGCTGGTAAAATACCAGCTGCAGACTCTCCCTTTCTTTTCTTTCCTCTCCACGTCAACAGCACGTCCTCTGTGTGGCTTTCTCTTGACCTTGCACTACTATCCAAGGCCCACCTGCACTGGAAAACAATAAATTTCTGACCATGGTTCTGGACTTCTCCCACCCATGGACACTCCACTAACCAAGCAGAGTCTGCATGGATTCGGGCAGGAAGAAGAGCTGGCAGTACACTAAGTACACCCAGCTACCCTTCAGAAAAAAACAGGACACTGGATTCTTTCTGTGTGGCAGGCTCTGGGTCAGGAAGGCGCAGGACAATTTGTGTGATCAGGTGAAGAACCTTTTATAAAAGTCCCCTAGGACTTCGGACCGAGCAGTGCCTCACATGTCTACCACCTGCAGATCCAGGCACACAAAATTGGAGGAGTATCCCACAGTTGACAGTCTGGGCAGGATTCACTTCTGTAAACCTAGGGTTCTAGCATGCCTTCAGGTATTCTGCAGCTGCCAGTCCAAAAGATCACAGAATCACAGAATCGTATAGGTTGGAAAAGACCTTTAAGATCATCAAGTCCAACCGTAAACCTAACACTACCAAGACCACCACTATACCATGTCCCTAAGCACCTCATCCAAACGTCTTTTAAATACTTCCAGGGATGGCGACTCAACCACTTCCCTGGGCAGCCTGTTCCAATGCTTGACAACCCTTTCAGTGAAGTAAAATTTCCTAATATCCAGTCTAAAAGATGCAAGTCTTCTCCAAGTCCCATGAATACCTTCCAATGTTGTATTTTGGGTCTGCTAGAACACTTCAGATGACCATAGGCAGACGTGTTTAGGAAACTGAATTCTGCCCTTGGGTCCTCCTGAGGCTCAAATGACTACACAGACTAGATCCACATTCACTATAATGGAGGGATAGGCATTTATTTCACATGTCAACACCTACATTTGAGACACCTAAAGTTAGATGTCTGAAGCTGGAACTGAATATTATTGCAAGAATCCTATTATAATATTTGTAATAGAAAATGTGTAATTTTGTAATAATTTTGTAGTTTTGAGTAGTTGAATTTGGGAACAGCTCAGTTGAATCATGTACTTTTTATACTGCAAGGAATTTTGTTCCTTTTTGTCCTACATTCAGCTTGACCCTGGATTTTCCAGGCTTATTAGTATCATATGAACTTAGCGATTTAAACCTTTTTTTGTCAGTTACTCAGTACTCTTTTTCAAAAGTCAGTTTTATTCTGTATAAAAATTTATGGATGATACACTTACGAAGTACAACTAATAACCTCGGGGGGGGGAACATCCCTTTTTTCAGAGGAAAGAAACTATATAGTGAGGCTCATATAGGTTTATCATGGAACAGTGCTTCTTTCTTGTATTTTCCATTTCTAAGCGTGTCGAGTTATGGTTAACACCTTGGAAGGAAAGTTTTTATTCTTATCAGTCCTAACTAGCTGAACAGAACTTGAATATTACAGTAATGTTTCCCTCATTTAACTGCTTAAAATAAATACTGTATCAGTAATGTGAAAACTTTTGACATCCTAAAAAGTTTCTAAATTAGAAATTCCTAATTCTAATTCAGTACCTTTAGGAACTACTAAGTGTGATTGTCTTATTTCATATAGAGGTCTAGCCTTAAGAAATTATTTATTCGAATATATAGCACTACTGCAATAACAAAACTAAATCTAAATTTTTTATCAGTTTTTCTACCTGTCAATAATAGTTTACTTTTTTCCTGAAAATATAAATTTCTGCAGTACAAGATCATCATCATTAACAATAAAAGCTCAGCTTACAAAAATAAACACAGCAGGAATTTTTGTCTTGATCCTGTCTACATTCCTCACCAAGACTTCCTCCATAATCTCACAATAGGGAACCTCTAATGTTCCCTGATTTCAGCTCCCCTTTCCTGTCTAGATCTGTGTTTCTGAGGGACCAGGAGAACACGTCATTAATTTGTGGTAATGCATTCCATCCAGGGCATGCTCCCCTCTATTTTACCTTAAAGGTGATCTTCCTAGGGCATCTTTCAGTGGAATTACCACGGCTTTGAAGTGCAAAATACAGAAAACATTGTCCAGCACAGAATGAGGAAAGTGAACAGGCTTCCAACCAATAACTTCAGAAAAAAATGTGGGAATAACTCTTTGCTCACTCCTTTGCAGAGTAATGTTTCAGTAATATACAGTTTCTTGTCTCGTGATCACTGCCGGGCATCCTTTCCAACAGAAGACCACTTAAATTTAGATAAAAGAAGTTGGACAGCTCTGGTTTTTACAAGTAGGGTGCTGGGCAAAAACAAAAGCCCACAACAGCTAAAAAGGACATCTGTGGTTATTGGGTCCTCTTCCCAATGCCTAAATGTCCTTTCTGGGGCATTTGCTACTAATGATCAAAAAATGTCATCAGGTTCTCAAGTTGCCTGTTTCATGGGATTCCAGGAGTGGTTTTCAGACTTAGAATTAGGATTTTTATCTGATCCATTTATTTAGGGGCCTTTTTACTCTGTGAACATATTTTAAAGTCCAAACTTGTATTAATATTACTTATATACTGTGTGAGCAGCTAATGTAACCACCAGATCTGTCATTTTTCATTCTCTGCTTGAATTGCTTTTAGATTTGTAGCCTTTACTGGACCTTTTTTTTAATGTTTAGCTTCTGAGATTATGCTGAATATCTGTCTGATTGCTACAGTTTAATAAAAATTAGACATAAGAGAGCCATCTCAGTAAAGAAAAAACAGCTTCAGGGTTAGGTAGCAGTTTTTCACAAATGAGCTTGTATGTAATACAAGTACTTTTAGACAGTTTTTCCTAAATATTATGAAATGATCTGAAATAATTACAAAATCAGTGATGGCAAACCAGTGGCATTTCAAAGTTATGGAATTGCTTTTTCAATGGATATTCAATGTACTACCTTTGCTCCTACAGGCTATGAGCACTGAGCTGAAACTAATGACAGTGAGTTACCAATGGCTTCACCTGACAAGTGAAGATTTACTTAATAGTGTAATAGAATTGGAACCAGCGATATTTATCATTTTATCTGTTCCTCTGCAATCAGCAGTGGTTTTTTTCAGTCTAGAAGGCAGTATGGTCAAAGAGGGAAGATAACTGAATTATTTCCAGCTTTGCCAGTGACTTCTGCTTCGTAAGTCACTTAACCTCTGTGTCTGAGTCTCACTAGTTGTTAAACAAAGATAATGGTATTTTTTGTCTTTTGTAAATGACCCTTCTGGGCATATGACAGAGCAAAATAGCACTCCCGTAAACATGGGTACAAGGTATAAAAATTACAGAAAACAATGGCTGTCAAATGAAAAGCAGCTCTGGGAATAAATCCAAATGGATGACAGGGGCATGAATGCACATAAGTACATAGAAAATGCAAGTAACCATTTCTAGGAGAAGAATGAATGTGATATTGGCTTATTAGAACTGGTTTGAACAAGGCATGTAGTTATAGGAAGGGAAAATTCAGAGCTCACTGGAGGCTTAAGGAAATTTGGCTGCTGACTAGGGTGGCAATACGCAGAGAGTAGCGGACTGCCTGCCCTTCAGATGGGGACTGGAAGAGCTGGTCCATCCCCATCTGCTACCTTCACAGGCTGCAGCCCCTGCTGGGGCAGGGGGATGAAAAGTATGGGAAGGGACTGCTCCTCCCTCAGCAATAACTTGTTTTCACCTCCTTCATAAGGGTAAAGTCATGCCTTCCAGTGTATTCAGCAGCCTTTGGCCTGGCCCTGCAGGGCATCTGGGAGGCTTAGGGGGGTGATATAAGGGGTAGATGTGAACTGGTCAGGGGAAGTGGCTGCATGAGGAAAGGAACGGCTGGGGAGGTGAAGTCAGCAGAGCAGGGAAGGAAGAGGAATCCTGTGAGGTGGCCTTGGCTGCCCCTTTTCTGCTTTCCTTCCTTTCCTCTATTTACCCCCGTGTGACTCAATCTTTTACTGTAAGATTTTGCTGGCTGGCTGAAAAGTCGTGAGACATCTCCAAGATACTTAATGTGGGGATTAGAAATTAGTATGTAGAAATTTTAAAAATATATTTTAGAAAAGTATGTACTAGGTGATGGAACAGACAGATTGAGGATTATATTGTCCCTTAGGAGCAGAGTATACACTGCTGTTGTCTCAGTATAAACTTCTTTTCAAATATTAGTCAGACTTTGGAGTATTTTGCTTTACTGATTGTAGTTGTCTGGTGAATAATGAACAGTAATTCACAGAGTTTTATGTGTTGCACATTGGTGAGATTCAACAGGAATTTGATTATTTAAGTTAGACTGGAGAGCAACTGCGCCATTCCCATCTGTGCTCTGAATGAATGACTTACCAGCTGGGTTAGGTACATTTATGGAGAAAGATGGAGCCTGTCCTCAAGGACTATTTGAATTTCACTAGATGAAGTAATACTAGCACATATGTAAGAGAAACAGAATATATATTAACATCACTGCTGAATATTCCTTTTCTCTAGCCTGTCAGAGCGTGCCAGCTGAAATGAATTACCTTAATAGATTTTAAGGACAATGATGGTTTGTGATTAGCTGGTCTGTCCTCCTGAATAACATAGCCTATAGAATCTCCCCCCCAGTGATTTCTGCACCAAGCTCTTAACTTCTGTTTGTGCTATATACTACAGCATAAAGAAAAATAAGAAGACACCTCCCAAACACTCTCCCCCCAGCTCAAAGATACAGGTGGGGGATTTCCCATAAATTCAACAAGGAGCTACAGAGTATGGTAACAGTGACTCACTAGGTGGCACTCTTACTTCTGAATCCATACTAAATTAAATCCCAGGCATCTATTTTAAGGGTTTTATATTAAGTAAACCACTGTTTTGGGGGGAAGATATTATGCATAGTCCTCAACCTCCTTACTGCTTATGATTTCAAAGAATTATTTAGAAGAACTTGGTAATCTGGAAGTCCATTATCCTTTCACTCTTACATCTTTTTTTGCCACAGTCTGTGGCATTTTTCAAACCTTTAATAATTACCAAGGAGTTAAAAGTGTACAACTCAGCTAGATAAAATCTGCTGCATTTGGGCTGGGTAGTAGGCTTAAAAGAAAGGAAGCCTGATTACCAAAGGGTGCATGACCTGTCTTTGAATGGAAGCATTTTGCATGTGGGAAATCTGGCCTCCTTGCTAAGATGAATTAGATATGACCTAGATAATTGCTTTGCATACTCTTCAAGAGTAGGGGACCTGTGGGCTATAGCAATTGGCTTCTCTGTTACTGAGTGTGTTAAAATCTCTGCTGGGCCAAGGTCTTGATCAAGGAATTCAGTTTTGACCAAGTGTACACTGTCCCTCTGGGAGAAGACTGTAACACTTAAAGTGGAGGGATAATTCCTACCTCTAGTGAACCCTGCGAGGAAACTGAGGCAGGATGATAGCATTGCAGGATGATAATGTCCTCCAGGAGCAATGTGCATTGAAATGGGGTTTGTATACAAGAATCTTCCCCAGGTTTTCTTTGTATGGAAGCAAACCAATTTCTTCTACTCAGTTTGTAACTTAGTCTGTAAAATACTTTAGCATGTCTTAAGGTATGGAAAATACTCCGATTCCAACGTTGTAAAGAGCTGATTATATTAAACAGGTCATTCCAGTAGTATCATTAGTGCTATTTGCAAAAGTGCAAAAGTGCAAAAGAGCACAATACGAGATAGGCTTTCTATCCTATCATGTTATTAATGTTCTTTGTTTTTAAATTTGCAGTGTACTGGCATTCCTTACAGAACTCTTTAAATGTGCATGTAAGGGGTTGCACTTGTGATTTACTGTTATATAATTTATTGCAACATTGGTTTAGGGCCATGCAAGGGTATAAGAAAAGAAATAGGTAAGTCTGTGTACCTCCATTTTGTCTAACTGAGAGCATATCCACATGAGCAAATAGTGCAATTGGAGCAGACCAGAAAGCAAAACAGGTGATGATAAGGACCCAATGTCTACATCATATTCATCTGCAGGGCATTGTGTTACTTCAGACTAGCTCTGCTCTGCACTGAATGCCGGTTTGTTGGTCTGAATGCACTAGGTGTATATCACTCTGGGGCACAGCTTCTGTTTTAGTTTCATCTGAAAGCAATCCAATTTGTGTGCTCCAACACCGCTCCACAATATGAATGTAAGCAGAGATGATCAGAAATTCGCAACAAAAGGCACTCATGTTCTGAACTAAAATGCTAATGGAAGAACACCCCGAGTATCTTTGTTTTTAGTCCAGTGGTAGCATCCATAGGACAGTACTATGTGCTAATGGAAGAGTGGGTAGTCAACTGCTTTAGACTGACCTAATTTTTTTTTCTGGAAAAATCCTTTTCAGCAGGAATAATCTGGTGGTCTTCTGAAATTTAGAGGATTTGTTTTCCATTTCTCAATAATTTACTCTTAACTTAAAAGAAAACTTTTGATGATGAAACCACACCTTGTGATTCCACTGTTTAAAAATATTGTTTCCCATTAGAGGGGAATGTTGCATCATTTTCCTGAAGCTGTAGTAGATAATGAGATCCCAGATCACACTGTGTTTTCTATTTGACATATATGTCTTTTAAAATATAAATAGTCGCATATTCCCAATGCCTGGCATCAGCTTCATGTATTTTTGCTGCCAGTTTTTTGCTTAATAAATGTCAGTAGGTGACAGCCATGTTTTGTAGATGCTCTTGTGTATTACAGTGATTTATTTGTTCAGATATGTCTGAACCCACAATGTGGTAGGACAGGAGCTTTGTTTTAACATGCCCGATGCTGCAGGGATTCAAGGTGACAGATACAACTCAATACCACATACCCTGGGTTTTCCTAGAAACCTCAAAAACTTGTACCTGCTCAGTTATAGCCCATGAATCACTGTTGACACATTGGATACATCATTTTTCTTTTGGAAAAAAAATAGATTTGATACAGCATACTTGAGCAGAATTGCAGTATCTTCTAGCAAAGCCATCTAAGAGAAGCAAAACCACTAATATAGGAGAAATAAGGTGTTTTTCCAATTAGAGAAACTGAATACCTACAAAACCTCCTTTATAGATAAGCTATTGTCATTGGCATGTGACTTACTTTCTCCTTTCCTTAAAGGTAACTGACAGAACCCACTGATACACTGAAGAGGAAGTTACTTTTTTTTTGGCCAAGTTTTGTGGTTGGTAATACACTGGCTTTAGTTTTCTCTTTTCCTTTATTGGAGAGAGTGTCAGATGGCATATTTGGGTGCTATATTCCCTGGTAAAACTTGTGCACTTTTGATCTTTTTCACTTTAACAATTGTGATGTTAATAAAATGATAGTGAAAAGCTTGCAGGAGATTGAACTGTTTTATGCAAATGTTGTGCCTGTTTCAGTCATTGTCACATTCAGTTCATATATTCTTGTGGATGATTTTTGCCCCCAGGTTGGTGCCTCACAGTCTGCCCTCTTCTATTTTCCTTTCATCACGCTCTTTTCACAAAAAAATTCTGCTTAAAAGAACAAAAAAAAATCATGAAAACAGGAACCTACATAATGAAACAAAACCATTCAGCTGGTAACATTTAAGGCATTTCATTGGAGTACTGAAACTGATTGAAACCTTCTTTCTTCTTTGCTCTATGTCTGCCTTCAAAATAATATTAGATATTATATTAGATGAAATTGTCCCAGCCAGCCATTGTTTTATTCTATTGCAGAGTTCCTTGCATAACTAGGCCATAGGGAGTTCTCTAGCCAATGTTACTAGGATAGTAGGTCGTGAACTCAAGAAAACTCTAGGAATTGTAAATTAGGTTTCACACATATGAGACACCAAAATGAGAACCTGTTCGAGCCCTGAACAAGATTTTATCTTGTGCGTTTTGACTCCTTGGGGTCACAAGTGAGTTTTAAATGCAGCATGGGCTCGGACTGGTTCCCTGCTTGAAATGGTGTTCCACGAATGATTCTGTACTGTTGGCTCACCCTGGGTTTCTTAACTGTTTTCTTCCTCAGTAACCTATTAGGGAGTAACAATATTCATGTGCCAAAGTGAAATCCCCACAGAAAATTATTCTGACCTTCATATTATTTCCCTCATCCTCTTATAGTGCTTTGATCAGTGGCCAAATAAGTAATGTTGACAAGTTGATCTTTCAGTTATTATCAATGCACATCTGAGTTAACAACCCATTAAGCAATTCACACATCCCAGAGCCCTCAGTGCTAACTCATGCAGATGTTACAACTGTCCATGTTCTGACCTTGTTTTATCTGCAAGGATTAGAGAGGCGTGCCTTGTTCTAAAAAAAGTTTATAATACTGAAGAACATAAAAATAGTATCCTGGAAACAAAAGAAACAGACCTTACTTAATTAAAGCATTTGTTATTTGTAACTAGTTCCTTCTTTAACTGGATCTCAAACTGTCCCTTGAGCCATCCTACTGTGAAAAAAATATCTTACTTCTTTATGAGGAGTGCTTTAAGCCATGTTTTGAACTCAGTTGGGGAAAAAGAGAAAAATCATCTGAGTTGTAATGAAATGTGGTAATTGAGATGTCATTTCTGCTAGGATTTATTAGGAATAAAGAACTAAGCAGAGATCATTATTATATTATGTCAATGTGTAAGACTGCAATTTGCTTGTAAATGTTGTGTGCAGGTCTGCTAAAAATAGTAACCACTTTGTGTCAGACTAAAGGTCGGTTTGTCTCACCTGGCCTGTCTCCAGCAGTGGTCAACAGTGGCTGTCCACAGCAAGGGGAGAAGAGGGAAAGCATATGTGATCCTTCTCTGGAGTTCTCTCCCATTCTCCAGCAATTTCTGCCACAAGAAATGGTTGGTAGATATTTAGAAGCCTCTGGTGGCTTCCTCCTGAACTTGTCCGGACCAGGTGTGACTCCCATGACAGTAGCATTTACAGCATACTGTGACATAGATTCTGCATAGTATACTGTACTGATTTGGGCTGGGATAGAGTTAATTTTCTTCATAGCAGCTCATAGGGTGCTCTGTTTTGAATTTGTGACCAAAACAGTGTTGATGGGTGGGCAAGAAGTTGGGAGGGGACACAGCTGGGACAGCTGACCCCAACTGACCAAAGGGATATCCCATACCATATGATGCTGTGCTCAGCAATAAAAGCTGGGGGGGGTGGGAGAAAGAGGAAGGGGGGATGTTTGGAGTGATGGCATTTGTCTTCCCAAGTAACCATTACGCGTGATGGAGCCCTGCTTTCCTGGAGATGGCTGAACACCTGCCTGCCCATGGGAAGTAGTGAAGGAATTCCTTGTTTTGCTTTGTTTGTGTGCGCAGCTTTTGCTTTCTTTATTAATGTGTCTTTACCTCAGCCCACAAATTTTCTCACTTTTACCCTTCCAATTCTCTTCTCCATCCCGCTGTGGGGGAGTGAGCGAGCAGCTGTGTGGGGCTTAGCTGCCTACTGGGGTTTAACCATGACATATACTATATAACTATACGTTGTGTGAAGAAACACTGCTTTTTGATTGGTTTTAGCCTACTGTCTGATAGATTAATTTGTTGCCCCCTAGTTCTTAAATGGGAAGAAATAGTGTATAATTGATTAAAATCCTTGTCTTTTTTGGAGGCTGAGTACTTACATCATAAGCCTTTATGGGAACCTTTTTCGGCCTTAGATCATCTTTGCTCCCTTGAAACTTTTGCAGAGCTACTAAATCCTTTTGGACATGAGGGACTTCCACACAACGTTCCAGATATGGGTGCCCTGTGAAGTTTGTAATGGCACAATGTTATTCTCTCTCTCGTTCTCAACATTCTCAATCCTTTCCCCACCTCTTCTCTCTCCAACAAAACTCCCTCAACAGACAAAACAGTGTCTGAAGTCTTAATGGAGGCCATGCTGAGAACAGTGGAACAGAAGACTGGAAAGGATGTCTGCTTGGGTGGTTGAGTCTAGGATGTTGTCAGAGTAATCAATTATACAGTTTCATAAAATTCTACAGATCATCTGTTTTACATGGTGCCACCCAGCCAAGGCCATGTAATCCTCCCCAGCAATATTTAACAAACATAGGACTGATAATAAAAACAAAAATCCATAACCATGTTGTGCCACTGAAAGAAAAACAGAAAAGAAAAAATTGGTACATCCTATTACTACATGTTTTGATAAAGGTTATGGGTGACCCTAGTCAGGCTGAACCAATGCATAAACATAATTACTTAACTAATTAGCTTAATTTTCTGTTTCTTGTAATTCCAATTTTGTCATGCAATCCTTTCTATATGCCACCCAAGCATAATTATAAAGCATTTTATCTCCTTTTCTCATGCTATCTAGCTTGGAAACTGCCCTAGAAATTAATTTCTCAGTGGCCAGAAGCTTTATTCCAATTTTCTGTCTTAGATATATTTTCTGCTAATTATTATTATTCCTTAAACTTAATTTAATCTGGGAGACATTTCATTATTTTTTCAATTTACTGGGCTGAACCTATGGTGAAAATTTACCTACAGACAATTTAAAATGTTAAAAATACTCTATATGTTTTCTCAGTTTCACATTGCTTTTCTAGTTGGGTAAGTATTTCAACAATTTTGTTAGCTGTGAAGTTTCTGGTTTAAGCACTTTAATAGGAACATACTAAGGAAAAATAGTAGTTACACCTTTCTTTGGTACATATGCATAATGGCAAAATGTGTTTTATAGAAAAATTCCTAAACCCAAATCAATTTGACCAAAAGCTAAGACCAAGCATATGGAAAATTCCACTCCTAAAAGATTTTCAGAAAACTGAGTAATAGAAAATAGAGGTTTTTAGACCTCTTAAATGAATTATTAGCTACTGCCAAACCTTATAATATGGATAATATTACAATTTTTCCATTTCAATCTTTTTGTGCTTGCTATAGCTATGATTTCTTAAAGAAAAAAAAAGAATTGTTTTTTAATCAACGGAATGCTTAAAAAAAGTCTAACATTTGAACACTGCTAGCAGACTATTTCATGAATACACTGCAGAAACAAAAAGATTGGTTTGAATATTTTACAAGCTTAGGTTGTGAAATTCTTTGATCAAAGACTCGCAACTATGTCATAGCATTAAGTCAAACTTTCTGAAGTACTATGTGAATCAAAGGAATTTCCATTGTTTTCAAAGGATAATTTTTGCAGGCTGGCTTTGAAGTGAGGAAAACACAATGAGGCCTCTAAGTAGGTAATCTGTAGAAAACACAGCAGTTATAAAATCACATAAAGGCACTTTTGTTCACTGATAAGCATGTGAATATAATGTTTTACACTGAAAAAGAGTATTCGTATATTAAAATAAATGCACAATTTTGTAGTTTCACAGCCATAATCAGGATGTAAATGATTGAAAATAAAGTGTTTCAAACCAGAAATCAGTGTTGCCTTTTGCTTGTGTAGATAACTGCTGGTAATGGCTGGTTCAGTGTCAATACAACCTGATACAGCATCAAATTGGACCAACATAAGTTCTGTTATTTCAGTAAATAATCAAATTTAAAAATCTGTTCAGAGATTTTCAGGTTTGGTTTGAATATGTTCCAGAATACTTCTAGCTGATAAAAATATGCTGTATTGCAGATCTCACTCTTAAATATATAATACTGAAGTCACTGTACAAAGAATTCTTTCAATTTCCAGGTGGTACTAGATAATGCAGCTAGATATGAACTACATTAGTAGATGTACACAAATTAGTAAAGACTAATACAGATTTATTCTAGGATAAATATCATTAATTGTTGTGGAATTGTTGTGATTACTGTACTATAACTTTTTCTGTCACTTACTGGAAGTTAGCTATTGCTTGGACTTCATCTAAATTTCGAACAGTTTATTCCATGATACTGTCTCACTAAGGCGGAAAAAAAGTTTGCTTGATGGAAGTAAATTTAACTGTATGTACACTGAAACACAGAATTTAATGTTTTACCTGTTAATCTGTTGAAGTAATGTCATTTCACTGGTTAGCAAGAAAGAAAAAAGAAAGTACTTCTGTTAAGTTAAAATTTTTGGTCTGCTTTTCAGAATAGTTCTTTTTTCTTCCTGAAGTAACAAAAAACCTCCCCAGAACTAGATGTTCCTAATTTACTAAGAAATGGTATAAAAAATAAGGTGTGATAGATCCATTTCAGGAATTGGATTCTAGCTTCTGAAAAGAGGCATTTGCAATATATGTCCCATTCGACCAGATAATGTTAATGGTAAACTGATGCTTTGATATAAAATAGTTTTGAGTCTTGCAGTAAGAGAATGTTAAGTGTGCTCCCTTATTTCTGCTGAAATAAATCCCTCACTGTTTAAAAGCTTTAACATGAAAGAACAAAATGTTCGTGGTTTTGGCTTTTCTGCATTTTTACCTCTGTGATACTTGAAGCTCTTCTTCCTAAACTCTACCCCTTTCCTATTCCTAAGGTATCCCACCCAGCTCGACCTTATTTTTTGGTCTAAGAACTGAGAAACAGGAATTAACTGTCCTTCGTGATCGAAGTAGCATATGGACAGTCTTCATCTAAAAGCAGAAGCAAGAGGTGCCCCCCTGCAAATGTCCCCTGGAAGCCCCACTCCTACTGGCCATCACATGACCTCCTTGCACCAAAAGTCCCTCCTTTCTTCCAGACAGGTGGTTTCTTTACTCCATCTCTTTCTGCCCCTGTGGGGTCTCCATTTTGTAAAATGTCATACCCCACATGTTGCTAGAGTGCCCTGTGATTGCCTGTCAGGCCCAGCTGCCCCATCCAGTTTACCCAGAAGTACCTCCCAACAGGCAGCCCCTTCCTACTACATACACAGGGGCCACCATTTTGTTCAGCCACCATTTTATGGCAGAGAGCTGCCATTTTGTAAGATGTTGTAACCTACGTGTTTTCATAGTGCTTTGTGATTGGCTGATGGCTTTTTGTGACAGTGTCATACCCCACGTGGTCAGGTAGCCCTGTGATTGGCTGTCAGGACAAGTCTCCCCTTTCTGTCTACACTGGGGGGGCATCATCGCAGCAATTCTGCCTTCGCTAAATACCCTGGGGCTGCAATGTTGTTTCAGCTGCTCTTTTATGGCAGGGAGCTGCCATTTCTGACAAGGTCATGACCCTGTGATTGACTGCCCATTTGGACCACAAAATGCTAATATAGAGAAAAATATACATTTATAAATAAATGTTTATTTCTATATATAAATTTACATATAAAAGCATGTAGAAATATGCATAAATGTAGATGCTATACATGCACTTCATATGTATATATTTATATGTGTGTATATATAGCATACAATTAAACATACACATGAAGGCACATACCTTAAAAATATATACCTACCTAAAAGTGTAGGTATATCATGTACAAAACTTTCTTTAATAATAACTAATGAAATTAATAAGTAAAGTTTTAATGTGAATAGAAAGAAAACAGATAAAAGGTATAAGGCAAGTTTGAGGCCCCTCATTTTACAAGGCTGCTGAACAAGCCCTCACATGTTGGGATGGGGGGGAAGTTCATGGGGGGGATGGGACACCAGAAGGGTGGAGGGTCACAAACACTTTGGAACATGCCCAGAGGCTATGGACCCATCCAAGGAGGCCACCAAGGAGCCCTCACACAACTCCTGCCACATACAAAGCAGAGACCTGTGCAGAGACCTGCTCCGAGAGGCCCTGCATCCAGCCCCAGACGGCCAGGGTGACCATGCACCAGGGTGGGCTTTGGGGCTTTGCACTGTCCTGGAAGACACAGGCAACACTGCCTGTGAAAATGCAAAATCTCAACATCAGAAGAACATGTATGTGGGGACAATAAGGAAAAACTCCAAAGTGATTCCTGAAATTCCCATGTGAACCAGAAAAAAACAGCCAATGGGCCTGTGAATCAGAAACTGATAGTTTGAGTTGTTTCACACAGGGTGGGGAGTGGTGGGGTTAGCTCCCTTTCCCCATGGCTGTGGGGGAGCTCACAGCTACCTGTATGACCATTACAGGGTGCAGGTTGGTAATATATGTGTTTCCTTATTGTCCTGGTTTCAGCTGAGATAGAGTTAATTTTCTTTATAGTGGCTGGTATGGGGCTATGTTTTGGATTTGTGCTGAAAACAGTGTTGATAATACAGAGATGTTTTAGTTGTTGCTGCACTACTCAAGGACTTTTCAGCTTCCCGTGCTCTGCCAGGTGCAGAAGAAGCTGGGAGGGGACACAGCCAGGACAGTTGATCCAAACTGACCAAAGGGCTATTCCATACCACATGACATCATGCTCAGTATATAAAGCTGGGGAAGAAGAAGGAAGGGGGGGACATTAGGAGTGACGGTGTTTGTCTTCCCAAGTAACCATTACGCGTGATGGAGCCCTGCTTTCCTGGAGATGGCTGAACACCTGCCTGCCCATGGGAAGTAGTGAATGAATTCCTTGCTTTGCTTTGCTTGCGTGCGTGGCTTTTGCTTTCCCTATTAAACTGTCTTTATCTCAACCCTCGAGTTTTCTTACTTTTGCTCTTCCAATTCTCTCCCCCATTCCACCAGGGAGGAGTGAGCGAGTGGCTGCGTGGTGCTTAGTTGCCAGCTGGGGCTAAACCACGACACATCCTTAAGTCAATTAACTTAAAGACAGTTTCAAAAACTCCAGCTAAGTGACCGAGGTGTGCCATGGACTATTCACCTTCCTGTCTGGGCCTGCAGCAATCAAAGGAAGGAGAACGGGCATAGAAGAGACAGCAGCATTTGAGGGAAAAAAGGAAAAAAGCTGGAGAAGCCTAACAGGCAACCAACTCCCCTCATACTCTGTTAATAAATTTTCTTTGTGCATGACTTAAACTGATGGTCCAGTGTTTCCTTTCTTATGTGTGTGTAGTAGCTGCTGGCTGGTAAACATGTCTACGCCACCACTTCTGTTAAAAGTTAACTATGCTCCTGGAGAGGTGGGAAGCTTTGGCGGTATGAATCGTCTGTTAGAAGCTGCTAAAAGGCAAACAGAAATGGTCTGAACAGAAGCCAGGTGGCAACCTGGCTTACAAACCAGGATGCTTACAGCTTACACAAGGCAGCAAGAAAGTACTTTAAAAGAAACAGGGACTAGAGTTGAATAAAACATTGAATTCTTGTAAATATTGATGTTTTTCTTACATTTAGAACTACTGAAACTGTTTGTTTAAATCATACGATTATTTTTCATTTTGTTTCTTCACATTTTAATGGTCACATAAAAATGTCACTGTTTACGTGGCTAAACATTATCAGTGAATATTTTTATCATTTTATAAGATTTATTTGAAATTATTTTGGTCTGGAAGACTTACAATGAAACCTACACATAATCACAACTTTACTATTCTGCTGATAGTAGGTCTTAGAACATGTTCTCAAACACATACAGATTATTCTTTACTTTCATACTGTTGACTTCAGTCGTATGAAGATGTATATATGAATAAACTTCTAAACTATTCAACAGTTTAAACTTCCTATGTGAGATTTCAGTTGCTATTCACTTTACCATTAAGTGCTTTTTCCCTCCTTAGAATTTTGTGTTCTATAGCAAGTAATGAAGTACTGATTTCTTCCTCAGTGAACAAGGAAATCGTGTCTGACAGAAGAGAAGGCTGTGACCAAAGGCATGATGGAAATAAGAAGCTTTACATTAATTCTGTCACATTGGTGTGCCTGCCTTGGAACGATGTTTTCCTTTACCTGGGTACCTGATTCATAAGATTCTATTAAGATACAACAATTCTGCAAAATGGAATTTCCTTTTGTCTAACAAGTATTTCTGTTCTTAAGCTTTCTTCTAGGCTGTAAGGGTACAAGAGATATACTAGGGACATGCAGAAGCCTACGGAACACATTTTAACTATATATTTATTTTACCTTCGTGTGAACTGTAGTATCTGGAACTGGATGACATCTCAGGACTGCTATGGAAAACAACAATCCTAAACAATACAAAGGCATGGAGAGGCTGCTCGATCTCTCTTTAGTGATTTAATTTGTCTTTCAAGGCATACATTCTTACACTTTTACCACTAGATTTTTATGATCATCCTAATGGTTCTGAAACAACTTTCCAAATTATCTTAATGGTCTGATGATTAAGTATTTGAATAGTTTCTTTTTTTCCTATTATGAAACAATACTAACAGAATGTAAGACTAAAGATACAAACCTTGTATGCTTTTTGAAGTTATGTTTCAATGTTTACTATGGTATGAACCACGGTCTGTGGTAGAATCATGTGAAGAAAGTAAGTTTCTTCTTATTAATATGAATTCATTTAAAATGTCTGCCTGATTCTTGCAAACCTGTTTTCCCTTCAACATCCTGACTTTCTCATTAAAGGGATCTGTGAACTAAACTTTGTATTTGCTATCTGCCAGTGATCACTACGCTGCTAATCTGAGGAGGGAGCCAGCTGCCACTCCTAACTATAAATGTTGCATATAGAACTTGGGTCAAGATCTTTATCTGATGCCAAGCGACATCTCTATTATAACCAATAAAGTTCTGATTAGCCAATAAGGTAGACCTTAATAAATATGTAGCAGGACTGTCAGTGAAAGGGTATTATGAGAACTCACAGAAGGAGTACTTAAAATATTATTTAAAAATGAAAGAAATACTTTTGTTACTCAACAGATTTCTTTCTGTCTGTTCTATCAATGGCAAACTTTTTTCCAATTTGTCTTGCATAAGAAGGGATAATGTAATGTGGGTAATGGAAGATGATAAATTGGGAAGGCCTACCATAAAGCTTACCAGAAAAAAATAAAATAGAGGTAGAATATGAACACTGGATCAGATTAGAGTTTATAGATGAAACAACTGCATAGAAAGAAGTGAATTGTTATCTTCTTTTGTGATTCTGAGACAGGAAGGTGGAAAGTTTACTATAATATAATGCTGAAATACTGAGGGGCAGTACCAGAAGCTTGGGAGACTTTTCAGAGGAAAATTTATGAATTATAAAAGGCAGCTGTCATTTTATTGCCAGCAGGTACCCAAGTGCCTACAATGTATTAGAAAATAGAAACCCAGGAATCTTCTAGGCCTATGGAAAATCATTAAAAACATTTATATTGATATGAAGGGAGAGTGAATGTGAACACATGGGTGAAAATGCCAGGAGGAGAAGGGCTATAAAAATCACATGTGTTGCTGACACCTACAGTAGCAGCTTGTCAAGATCCTAGCACACATCTACTTGCAGTTTCTCAGGACAAGCAGATCTGAAACAGAGACAGTGTCTAAATCCTGCTGACTTGCAGAGGTGGGACAGGATGGACAGGTTAATCACTGCCAGCTCCTGAAGGGTAGGATGAAACACATCCAAAATAAGCACACTCCTAAGAAAAACCCAGGAAGTGTGGGAAGCAACTTGAAAACTGATGCCCCTTGTCCTCCATGTCATTGCAAGCAATCCTGGACAGACTACCTGGACAGAGGTGTCTTAGGGCCAGAATGCTTGGCAGACTACTTACATGCATCTTGGTGCTTGTGGATATGAGACTGTGAGTCTGAGAGACTGAAATCAGTTATGATTCAAGGTAGATTAATCTCTCCTTCCTCAGAGGTATTTCATTGAGCTATATTGTTGCTACAGTACTGCAACATCGTTTCCTCCAGGGTAATTTGGCAGTCATTACGTTTTAAGGAGTCTCTAAAAGATATGTATACTGCAATAAGCAATTCAACATTTGTTCATATAATTATAACCTGCAAGATAAAATGCCCTATTTGTCAAAATAAAAGGTCATCTCTAGTGCTGAAATACAAAAGAAAACCTGCATTTCTAGGGCTGGGTTCATCCCATCCTGACACAATGAATTGTAACCACCAGAGCACAGAACTGAATCTCCCCAGTGTCTTTCAGTAACATTGTATATAACTAAATTTAGCTTTCTAAATGTAGGAAAGCAATTAAAATGCCTAAACATATATTTGTAGAGCCATGGTGAGGGGAGGGCAGGGGAGGAGGAGGTGCTGTCCTGTGGAGGACTGTGCCCCGGGTGCTGCTCCAGTACTGCCGAGTTCAAGGGCTGTTGACCCCCGCTGCACCTAGACCTGCCCCTCTCCTGGCCATGAGGGAGACGTGGGGACTGAGTCAATCACATGAAAACACAATGGGATATCATAGTCTACAAAATGGTGGCTCCCAACCATAAACTGGCATCTGAAACAAAACAGTGGCCCTGTGCGTATAGCGGGAAGGGACTTCCAGTGCTGGCATACTTCTGGGTAAACAGGGCAGCTAGTCCTGCTGACCAATCACAGGGTGCTCTGTGATCATGTGGGGTATGACATTTTACAACATGGCGACCCCCTAAGGCAGAAAGGGGTGGAGTAAATAGACCGTGTAACTGGAAGAGGGGAGGGACTTCTGGGGCAAAGGGGTCATGTGATAGCCAGAAGGGGCGGGGCTTCCCCAGGAAGTTGGCTGTGGGGACACCTGTCACTTCTTCACTGGGAGCACCCTTGTCCTTACACTGCTCTTCCAAAGCTGCCCACATGTCATTTGGCGAGGCTGTCTTTGGGAAATAATTGCCCGTAGCTGGCTAACAGGCAGAAGAAATAGAGACTGAGTTTTCCTTCCCTTTGGTGCATGTGACTTTTGGTCTCTCTTTAGCTACAGTGTTTCATAAACCTTGTAGGAATTTACTTATCTGGCTACTCTTAAACTTCAACCTTCAGATTTGACTGAAATTGGAAAACGTACTCAAACCCTTTACTGGCAGATGGGCAGAGTAAAGACAGACAGAATGACTGTCTGTCTTTGGTTTGTTCGGCATTGAGGCTAGCAGAGGTTAAGATATGAAGAGACAGAGGTGAGCAGCTTCTGAATGTCACCTAATTGTGTGAATGTGCCAAATATAACCTAATGTTGGAGATAAGGCAGAGACACACAAAATGGACAAGAGCACATAGCTGAACTGAATTCAGTTTATAACTTCTGTTAACAATGGATAACAAGATGATTTGCAGAAGTGAGCTAGGCTATATCCTTCTCTAGCTCTAGATCTGGCAAAAGTTGGCTTCTGGAGGGGGGAGATGTTCAATACCTGTTTGCTATGGATCTCCAGACAGGTTACAAACTGCAGTAACTATATTTTTATATAAAGCTGCCTTCTTACATGATAGATTTAGGGAAGTTAAGCAAGGTCACTAGCATGTAGTAAGGAAAAACTGCAGCAGTGGAACTTGTTCCTCCTTGGAGTCTTCCTTCAACAAAGGATAAAGAATGTCAGAAATGGGAAGGAAGCTGAGCACCTCCTGATGGCCAGCCCTATGCCCGTTCCCCTGATTGGAGTAGAGGATTTATTTTATGTTCAGGGACACATTAAATCATGTATTGCGCTATGTTTTAACACAGCTCTTAGATTTGCATTTTTTCATTTCATTTTGGAAGTAAATATTGTGACAGTCAGTTATTTCTGTCAGTATTGCGCATTTGCAAGTGGAATGAACAGACGTATATGTCACAGATGATTGAGTGGATAACTGTCCTGGAGGATTCTAATAAGAGTTTAGGAACACAGTAGCAGAAAAGGCATTGAAGGTGGCTGAGATGAAAGATGCAGCCTCTGCTTTTTGCTCTCCACATCCATCTGCCTTGTACCAGCTGCTTGGAGTATATTTAGGGCATGTCATATGTACCTGCTCTTCACCAGGACTGCCTTGAGTTTTTGTTTCTTGCTTTCAACGATTCACATTTTATCTCTCTAGTAGACTGGAGACGGTGGTAGTATAGTGGTCATCGTGCTGGAAAATGAAAACATAGTCCTCAGCTTTGGTCTAGCCTTCAAAAAGAGCTGTCTGCTCTAAAGTGGCGTAACTGTTGTTATCTGCCAGGTTGCTAAGGCTAAGAAGTAATCACATTTTAATGTGAAACCTGTGGTTGAGGTGGATTTTCAACATGCTTCCTTTCTTGTCAAACCATGCAGAGGCAATAAAGTCTTCTCTGTCCTATTTGTCTAATTCAAGAGGGAGACATGCATATCAGTATTTCGGAAATAATGGGGGGTAGATGAAGTCCTTCTAACTTTTTTGGCTTCTTTTGCACCATTGGTGCAGTTGCAGTAGAAAAGACTTGGCTTTGTGCTGCTAACTTCCCAAGTTCTCTAGAGAGATGAACACCAGAATGAAGAGAAGTTCTCAGCCACGAGCAGCAAGCTACAGGCAGCCAAATGCCTGCAGCTGCTCAGCTGCTGCTCCACCTGTCAGCCTCTTTGTGGATGGAGTAAAAGTTGTCAGTTCAGCATGAAAAGAAAAAGAAAAGGCAGAGCTGGCAGTATACTAAAATGATTGCTTTTGAACACTGATGAGCTGTGTTGGAATCACTTTTTTGTTTCTAATGAGACACAGAGGTTCCCTGTTTTCTTTTTCTTATTCCCCTTGACTGAAAACCAAGGCTTCATTAAGATAGAAGATCCACTGATTCTTCATAGGCGTGAGAACAGATTTCTGATTCATTTTGTACATTGCTGCACCAATTCAGTCTGTCTTTAGTTTGCCTGGATACTTAAGTGATACCAGGTTTGTCATTACCATCTGAACAAACCCCAGGAAAAAGCAATCAAAGTAAAGGCTTAAGAATAGTAGGGAGAGGGAGAAAGGAAAATGTCTCTTTTTCATGCATATGTTAGTATACCAACAGTAACAGTTTTGTAATCTTTTGTGAAACCATTGCCATCTGGCATTTATTATTTTCTTTACAATCCCTGATCATTGTGACATAAGGATATCTGTGCTGCAGACAGCTGTGTAGTGAAGAGATGTGCAACATAAGCCTATTAGGATCCTTGAAGAATTGTGTCTGTATAGAGCTCTCCAGATCAAATTATCTCTTATGGAGATCTGTGCTGCCAGGGTTAGACTTCTTTCAGTAAGTTGTCTCTTTATTACAATTTGCTAAACTTTGAATTTAAACCTTTTTTAAAGCCTTCATTTCTGTGGGGAAAAGCTTAAATAGAAATGCTACAGAACATCACAAACAAAAAAAGAGAAGAACCGTACATTTCTAAGCTAATCCTGTAGGATTTATTGAGATCAAATTCGTGAGTTTCCTAGCTGAAGTTGATAATTATTGAGCATAAAAACTGGGCAAGCTCAAAGTTGATCCTATATGTATGCAATATGTGTAAATAAAATACTCAGAAACACGATAATGTGTGTGCTGTAGTTGAGATTACCCAGTATGTAGAGTATGTATGTACATATAGTACGTAGTAGTATGTATATTGTGTGGTTGTGTTAAAGCTCTAGTGTACTGAGGCTTTAAGTGCACAGATGTACAACATACTGTTGCCTTCTGCCAAGCAGGTGTTAGTGATGTGGTAGTACATGTGGTAACAAATGTAGTATTCTTTGTCACTTGATCAAAAACCAAGGGCTACGGGAAGGAATGATGAAGAGAAGGAACCTAGGAGTTAATTAATCCTGTCTTAGTTTGACAGGATAGCATAACTGAAATGAGAAATACTGTCTCTGTTCTGGATAGCTGTGAAATTCTGCATTACTAAGTTGAGGAAGACAGAATAAACTAAAATTATTAAACAGGGTCCAGGTTTGAACTCTTTCAGGGTTTCAATCCCATCGTTCCTACCAAGGAAGGGTAGCATCAAGTGAGCATCATATTTGCATCAAATTGGCCCTTGTGACTCTTACTATACAGAAACAATTCTGCAAGGGCAATAATAATGTTAGTCCCAAGTTCTTTTCCTCAAATAACTTATGTGAAAAGAGATAAAAAAGCGGAGAAACGTGGTTGTCATCCACTATGATAACACCATATGCTAACAAACAGCATACTACCTTTAAACAATGCTATAGGGTTACTCTTAGCCTGCTTAGCTTAAAATGCCGATGCAGTTCTAAAAGATAGAGTCAGTGTAGAGAGAAATAATGAAAATAAATGATACAGTTTATAAGTATTCAATGTGGAGGGAATGTTGACAAAAAACAATCTCTCTGGATTAACACCCAGTAATGAAGCATGTGCTATTGGAGTGCCTGAAACAATTATGGACATTGATATGCGTGAAATTATTCAAAATGGCTCAACACCCTATGAATAAATATGATGTGGTAGAGGATACTGGAAGTTGTGCAAGTGTTATGAACAGCTTAGTGTTGCTGTTCAAAACTGTAAAAGACATTTGGAAAAGTTACTAGTAAGCATATTCCTGTTTAGCCCTATTGCATATTGATTCATCTTTAAATCAGACACTGGAGCAAAGACAAATACTTCGTGGTTTTTTATGCATAGTATTGTCTATTCTGTGGAAATAAATAGAACACATGGTGACTGAAATAAAACCAAAGGCCGATGTGTATATGAAAAATGTGATTTTTTTTCAGGGTATTCATTAGCTACACACCTCCCGATCAGAAGTATCCCCGGCCCCCCCAAGTCTCTGCACCATATTTCAGTGCTTGTAAGAAATTTCTCTGAAATTGCAGTCAGCTATTCCTGTAAAAACTGTACCGGGAAGAAAGCTCTTGGTACAGTTCGAAGTAAAATGCTATTATTGCTCAATGTCTCTTTCTAAAGAAATGATATTGGCTGGATACTTGTTCTTTTGTATCAGATGCTTTGTGTGAGTCAGAACAAAAGTCCTCTAGCTCTCCAAAATTGTGGTTATTTGAAGCACCGGTGTAAAATCAATTGCCAGTGCTTCACAGCTTCTCCCTGGACCCCATTAAGATAGCAATATGTTTGGAGTTCTGGGTTTTGGAGCTGGGTTCCATTTCTCACTGCCTCTTTGAATTTTGCTTTGGTTTTACACATCTCTTTTCAAGCAGTTTACTTTTTCTGCCCTTTATTTTCTGGGGCTGACAGTCTCTTCTGAAACTTTCAACCAAACAACTGAACTTCTTATAATTGCCCCCAGAAACACCATTCACCAGTTTGGGTTTGGCACTGTAGATCACTGACCTCAGCCAATGTTCCCAGTGCTGACATTATGTCTATACACAGTCATTCAGTGGCCTTGATGTTTTCCTGCTGGCCTCCACACTTGTCAGTGGTCTTGACACATTTCTTGAAAATGTTTTCTGTGTAGATTTAAGTTCCCGATTCCTTCAAACAAAAAATAGCGTGTGTTCTCCCTACAGCTTATATCTCTGGACTTCTAAAAAAACCTGATTCTAGGAAAAAAAGGGATTACTTTACTGTGTTACTCTGTCCTGGAGGCTTCACTTCAGATTACCCGAGGAAAGAGGTTCACTTTATAACTCCTGAGCTCTCTGAACAAAATTTTCCTGAAGTTGGGCTATTCTCTTGTCTGGGGTGTTTGCAAGGTGCATTTTCAAGGCAGATCCTAATGTCAATATAAAATTGCATCTCTACCTGGAAAAGTGACTTTGACAAAAGGAAGACTTCAAGACACGAATGATGACACATCTGTCCCTCAGACTAGTTGTCTATCAGCTGACATAAAAGGAGCCCATTAGCACTGCTCTTAAAATTGATTTCAGAGCAGGGTTGCAAAATCACAGTGGCAATTTAATTAATGTTATGGAAATAGTTGAAAAAATGTCTGTGAATCTTTTGATTGCTTCTGAAATAGAAACAGCATGGCATCATAACTAATCTGTTGTAGCTGATAGATAGACTCAGTGCAACAGCTGTACAGGTGAAAATAATTTTAATAACAATGGAGGGAGAGAAAATAGGGATAAGCTTGCTAGGGGTAAGTGACACTAAACTTCATTAGTAAAGCTGCAGCTTTTGCCTTGCTGCAGGAAATGTCTTAAAGCATGAGTTATAAATTATGGTACAATCTACAAATTATAATCTCTCTCTATAGTATAACTCTCTCTCTGTAGTATAAACTATAGTGTGTAGAACTATTAGAGAACTTTTTCTGGAACTAAAATTGATCCATTCTCCACTTCATTTTGCAGAGTATAATTTTCTGCTGATGTCCAAGAATAGGAAGGATGATGTTTTGAAAACATGGAAGGAATCAATAGGAATCAGGTAGTTATCTACAATAATGCCAGAATTTGCCCCTAGATTACCTTGTTTATGTTTGCTTTGTAGTGCAAATAGGAAAACAAAAAATTATCCAGATGCAATTTTGCCTAAGTATCACTTTGTAATAATACTTGCTGAAGTCCAAAATCTCTAATCATTATCACTCATGACTTCTTGTGAAGAAAAGATATTAAGCTTCTGCCTTAATAAGAGAAGGAAAGATGTACCTGTGAAAACCAATCAGTATGTAAAAAGGTAACTTTATAATTAGCTCTGGTTGTATTCTAGACACTAAGTGATTTGGTCCTATTATTAATTTACTTATTCAAATTCCAGCTTTTATTGGCTTTGATAGAATTCTTTAGCTGAGATTTATAATTGGAGAGACAGACAATTCCTTAGACTAAATAAGAATTGATTATTATTGGTGGTTAATTTGATTTAGCACCAATTCAATACTGAAAGTCACTGCCCTGATCTATTTCTAGTTTAATTTAATATTTATAGAGAGTAGGACTGGAAGGGACTTCAAAAGGTCATCTAGTTCATCACCCTGTACCAAGGCAGGAACACTATACTCGCGTCATTAGTATTAATAGTAACTTAGCTTTGATGTAATATTTTCTTTTTTTTTCAGTGTTGTGTTAAAACTTGTACGATTTGCATTAGATCACAGTACTTGCAATAAACCACATCAATTCAACCTTTTGTATTTCAAGCAGTCAGTCTAAAACCTAAACTTGCCTTCCTGCTCTTCTGATCTTCACATGGAGTCCTGGCTTCTCCTGCTAATCATAGGAGTGTTTTTAGAAAAAAAAAGGATAAATAACTGCTTATAATTCTGCCTATCTTCAGAAAAACTGAATCAGCAAAATAAGTCAGATATCCTCTCACCTAATCTTGTCAACCTTTAAAACAGGGATGTGGATAGCCTCCTTATTAAAAGAGGCTGGCAGGGTATCTTTACTCAAATTATCCCATTTTGATCTCAAGCCCAGTTTTGCTGCATCCTTTTCTCTCATTTTTTGCCTATTTAAATTTTGTCTGTGTGTGTGGGTTGTCGTTGAGGCTGGTGCTAGTGTAGTGCCTGATACAGTGTTCAATAACTGTGCAGATCTGGGGGACTGCAGGGTTTTTTGCAGGTAGTTTAGAGGTAGTATCTTGCAACTGTACATGTTATAAGCTTATACACAGTAAGGTTTATATACTACACTACAGGTGTTTTGGAAGAAGAGGATGTAGAATACAGTCTCAAATAATCTTGATGTTTGAACTCAGAGTCAAATTCCTTTGGAGACCTTTGAGCTGTACTTCGTCAAGGTGAAACACAAGGTGTTTGTGTGAGGTTTTCTGTGTGTGTATCTCTTAATTTTACATCAGGAATGAAATTTGGTTTAGAGTACGAGATTAAAATTGGAGGAAGGATTTATGTAGCTCATGAAAATCACTGAACGGATAATCTTTGGCTACCACAAAGAATTACTACCACAAAGAATTCCAGTGGACAGCACTTTGTCACAGCATTGGCTGTAGTTGTGCTGCCCATTTTGTTTTGGATACACTTAGTACAATATTCTCTCTGTGTCAGTAAGGTTTTTCAAGAGTGACTTTTCAGGGAAAACCTTATTTTACAAATATTATTTGGGCAAAAATTAAAGTTTGAGAAACTTTGCTTCATGCTCATTGAGGCACTTGGAGTGAGAGAGAACTGCATTGCTGCTTGGCTTTTTATGAAATGGAACTGAAGTGCAAGGTGTTAAAGGACGAAATTTTTCAAACTCTGTCCTGTCTTATGTTAGGCGTGTTCTCCATCCAAGATTAGTAATCCAGTGAATCTGGTACTTACAGAGAAACAGTGTTACGGGTGGATAATTACTTCTTTTTAATAAATTTGAAATAAAAATGTACATAATCAGATGTTTTATTAGGTTCATATTTAATAGTTTCTGTGTTATATTAGCAGCTAACTAATGTACCTTGTTAATGAGGCCAAAATCATGTATCAAACTCAGAGAATGTGTACATCAAAAACATAGCAACAAAAATGAAAAAGAAGGTCAGTTCCCTCAGTTTCTTTTTTAAGAGTCTGTTTAAAAAAAACTCTTCTTCTGTTCTGTGTTTCTTTATTACAGATGTAGAAATAATCTAACAAAAAGTTCTAGTTCTATTCTGCCTTTATTACATATGTAGAGATAATTAGACTTTGCTGACAATAGAAGGACTTTGCAACACTTGGGGGTGGTGGGTTTGTGTCTGATTGATTGGTATACATTAATAACAGACTTAAGTTACTCATGGAACTCATTGGATAGATAAGCTTTGGTTACTACAAAGAATTATTGCATTTCAGCTGATGATGCAGAGACTCAGCTAGCACAAGCTGTAATGATAAATGTCCAGGTTGTCCACCGTGTTTTGTTGTGTCCTCAGTGCACTGAATAAAGTTTCCTACCAGACTTGTGATCTGCGTAGGTTGATGCATCCCAGTTGTATAATACATAAGAAGTCCTATTATTCTCATTAATTTCATACATCTGATTTAATCTATGGTATGCTATAAACCTTGTGATGCCACTGTTTTAACCTTGTAAATATTACATTGCCACCAAAAGTTTCTGATGTGTGTATTTTGAGGGTTGAAACTCAGGGTATAGTCCGACAAGAAGAGAAGGTTTTGGTGGCTATCTCTGAAGATGTAAGAAGTGCTGTTGTTATTACCATTGCTTTGATCATTAATTAAAAAAATTATATGAGGGTTTTTTTTCTGCCATTGTTTTACAGAAACATTTGGCTTATGAAGAGAAATAAGGAAGTGATCCAGGGTCTCCTCAAGAAAATGAAGACTGGAAAGGCTTCCTTGTGAAGTCTACTTCATTCCTATTTCTGTAGCTTTCTTGCAGTAAAGACTAAGAGCATTAGAGTTTTACACTTTCAAAGTTATGGGAAACTGTGTGTAGATATCTAATTTTCTAAGATCTGTCATGAAGATACAGGTAGTATTTGTTAACCGTGACCGTCAAACTTAGTGTGTCTTACTAATTCTAACTCAAAAAGAGAAGACTTACAGAATTTAAGGCAAAAGGGAAGAGTGCACCTCTCTTTTCATAAGCAATCCTAACAACATCACTGCATTCAAAATTTAGACTGAGATTAAGCATATATGAAGTTAGGAGATATGTTTTGATCAGGAACCCATCAAGTATTTTTGGGAGATTTGGATGTGAATTTGGTCCTTTCCAAAGCCCATATTAGGGCTTCATCAGACTGAGTGCTGAACTTGAAGCTGTCTCTGATATCTCCATCCCTAAAGTACCGGAATACTTGAGATCTGAATTTGAAACCAAAACTAAGGCATAACCAAAGGCAGAACTTCCTTTGAGTTGTGGAGTATGAAGGCACTTTCCTTAGAAGTGATGAAACATGAAAAGTCATTTCCTTCTGTTGCAGCTGTAAAGAGAAACTCCTCAACTCTACTTTTGTCAATAACTCTATGACAGCACATCATAAGTAAGGAAAACAACAACAAAAGAGTTCCATATGAGGGAAGAAATGAGGGAACAAGTAACACCTGACAACTATAGTCACACTACTCATTGAACCTCAGAAAGAAATGTTGCTATTACAGTGCTGAGAACTTGCATGGGATAGGACTGAACTCTTCTGTTGAGCTAAATAAAGAACAGTCAAAACAAATAATGATTAAATTATATACCTCACTGAGAGAGGCTAAGGAGCATGCTGATATTATCTGAAGTTTTTTAGAGTGTTCTCAAACCTTTATAGTTGAGGAGGGGTAAAGACTTCTTGCAATAGACTTGGACATATTTTGAGGAATTTAACTCACTCAGAGCATTTAATCTTCATTTTTTGAACACTGATTGACTTCTTTTGATTCTTTCTATGTAGGAGTAGCTACAGTCCTGCAAGAATATTTTTGACATGCTGCATTTTAAGGACCTCAGCAGTAACGAAAAATATGTTTATCTTATGAAAAATGTATGTATTTATCACATGATTTACAAATAAGAAAAACAACCCAAACTGTCTTAAATCTGATATACTCTGCATTGTACACTCAATTACTAAGTTTTATTATTTTTCAGTGTAATCACTTACATGTTATTAACTGGCTCTGAATATTCCTGCTGATGATAATGTAAATTCATGAGCTGTAATCAGCTATAGAGTAATTTTGTTCAGATCATTCTCAATGAATTTTTATAAAGAAAAATCCTAATTAGAGTAACGAGCATTTTAATGCTCAGCCAAATTTATCTGGTGTGATAACTTGTGACAACTTCTGTGACACTGGTGGTGTTATGCTGGGGATGAATTTATTCCTTAATAAATTCAGCCTGGTCAATCTTTTGTGGGTATTCTTCAAATTGAAGTAGTTAGCAGTGTAGGTGTTTCTATGATTAACATGGTAGTGTTTTATTGTTCTCTGCATAGATCAAGCTATAGGTGTAGTAGTATTACTGGGTAGGTACAAGCAGTTCACCAGCTGCCCTATCCCCAAAGCTGGTAACCAAACTTGTAAATTATTTGGGTAGATAAGCTGTATGCTATTCATATTGCTCTTACCTGATGGCTAAGCCTTTGAAGGCTGAGCATCTGGTATCGATGTGTTCTGTGGTCTTTGTTACATAACATCTGTTTACGAACTTACTATGTATTTGTTCATTAATAGTTGTATTGCGTGTGCCTTATGTTGCTTTCAGGTGGGCAGATTCGAGATGCCTGTATTGGAGTTGGAGGTGGCTAGTTGCAAGAAATGGTAAAGTCTGTATATTCTTTTCCTCTGAGCAAATGTAATGCAGGTGATACAATAATGCACAAGACTTCACTGCCATATGACAAGTGTCTGCATGATGTTTCTTTGATGAAGAAAGATCAGATCTAAAGCTTGGTAACTTTGGTATACTGTTTGGCTCTGTTGCACTTTATTTGGTGGTAGTTCTTTCTATTCATATCAATGCTTCAGGCAGGGAACATACCTTACTCTATAAAATGTCTGTCACTCCCTAATACTATTGAGGGTCAAGTCTGCTTTCCCTCATTTCACAAGTACTTGTGGAATTTAATAATGAAGATTCAGCAAAATCAAGAATACAACAGAACATGGAACATACATAGGAACACAGATATATAGGAAGTGTATGTTTTGACAGATGAAGTTATCGTAGGTGATTTTAAAAGTAAAGGCTTTGTTTGCCTGTTTGTTTAACCACTGCCTGATTAACCTTTTAATCTATTCCTGAATAACAGTTGACTGTAAAAGGTATATCAAAAGGGCAGTTTCTGATTGTCCTGATCAAAGGTGGAAGTTTGTTATTCAGAAAGGAAAGTCCAGCAAGTCATCTAGGTTCCTAGCTTGCCAGTAAACAGCTAATTTCTGTTTTCTTTGCTTACATTCATGCTGACTATGATTTGTGTTTGGTTAGAAGTGTTTGTTCCATTTATCCTAATTTTCCCTCTTCATCTTGTGGGAAGTGATCTTTGAAATGGAGACTTTTCAAATAGAGGATTTCAATGCAGATCTGTAGACTTCTGATACATATTTTTTTCCATAAAACATTATGTCAGATTTATCCACTCTTCCTTACATCTGGTTTGAACCAGTCATTGCTATTCTTGAATGTTGTAGAATGTTGCTACTCTTGTAGGCCTGTAATATGGTATTACCATTGCTTATAACAGGCCACAGGCTTTGTACTAAGTTTGGAAGGCCTCAGGACTGAGGCTTGTCAGGCTTGCTCTATCTGAACTTCTCTTGAGATATCTGGAGCTGTGTTTTACATGGCCTAGGTCTAACAGCAATTTTTGTTTTGCTTATGCCTACTTTGTTTCACTTCTACTTATCTTTATACGATACAACCATAGGTTTGTATAGATAACAGTAACAAGCAGTTATTCTGTGTAGAGTGAGATGTTCACAACTCTAACGTAATGATGTATTATAGAGTAATGCTGGTCTGGTGTGACAGCAAGAGGCCTTGGGAAGTGGAGGCACAGGATGCAGCATAGAGGAGTACAGGCATGGGGTGCCAAGAGGTGGGGCACAGGCTTGCTACTGGAGACCCCACTTCTTCAGACCCATACTTTCTTCAGTATGTCCCTGCCTCTTTTGTACTGGGGAGCCCAGAACTGGACCCAGCCCTGATGTGTCTCACATGGGCTGAATGGAGAGGAAGGATCACTTGCCTTGATCGGCTGGCAACAGCCTTCCTAATGCAACCCAAGACACTGTTGACCTTCTTAAATGAGGAATGAGCAAGGCATAAAAGCATGTTAGTAAACATATAAAAATGATCCCAAGTGGATTCTAGAGGGAGGAGAATGAAGCCATCAGCATGAACATCATACTCCTCCTGGTGAAGAACTCACATGCTGACAGTTTGTGTAACAGTCTCTCCCTCTCCCCCAATAGTGGGTTGAAACCACTGACCTCCTTAGGACCCAGAGGAGCAGGGGAAGGGTGAGCATAACACCAGGAGAAGGGATAGAAATTAGGAAATGTGTTTATTTTTAATGTATTATTACTATTAAGTCTTTTTCTGTATAGAAGTATTCTTTTTCTGTAATAATTAGGTCTGGACTAATAATTACTCTTTGAATAGATTGTTAAGATTTTGACTGTACTAACAATAAATTCTTGGCTTTATATGTAAAGAGCATTTCCTCTTTTCCTGTAAACAAAATTTTGAGTGTAAAAAGACCACAAGAAAGATTAATTGTACAGTTATAATTTGTTCACTCAAATTAGTATTCTGGAAGGAGATGTACTTTTTTTCTATGGAAACTAGCTGAGCAATTTGGGATTTGGAATGAAATTCCATAGTAGAGAGAATTAGGGTAATCCTGAAATGAGAAATATGATGTACAGTGTTTTTCAGGGTTAGGCTGACTGCAGGACTAAAGGATGTCAACTTGACTTTTTTCATGCAGTTATGAACAACTTGCAAAGCTCTTCTTTCTTCAATCAGCATTTTGCTTTGGAAATTTTTAAGGACAGATGCAAATGGAAAAGAGTTTATTTTGGAAAGGGATCCTTTTTTTTCCCCCAAATGTTGTAAGAAGTAACTGCATCTCGCTGTCTAGTTGGTAGCACCTGATTTGAGCCAGGGCTATTACATGCATAGCACAAGATTGCAGAGGTCCCACTTGAAGTTGGAGTCCTGGTGTGTTAGCTGCCATACATGCACACACTGCATAGGTAGATTTTGAATAGGATGCAGTCAAATCTTGTTGAAACAGTGGCATGCTAAATAGACCTGTTAATATTTCTATGTGGCAATAGCACTGTGCCAGATTCCATTACATGCTGTAGAATATTTACTGTAAGTAGCATATTTATTACTATAGTAATCCTTCACCCTTTTGCTATTTTGAGATCAAAGCAGGAGGGAAGAAAAAGTATAGAATTTCCATATTTGCTAAAAATAAATCCTGCTTCCCTTCATGAAACTTTTTGACAGAAAGTGTTTTGTCTTGCAGCTACTGTAAACAATATTTGTGAACTAAATGGCTCTGATGCACTCCATCACTGTCCAGATGAAGATCTTTGGGGAGTGGAAAATGATTTCATGCTCTGCTGAGATTAACACAGGGACGTCCCACATTCTTACTGGTGTTGCAAAATTATTTTTCAAAATCATACCTTCATATGATTTCAAATGACATATTTATTCATATGACATCCAAATTCATATGAATAAAGAAAAATCCAAATGAATATCTGCACAGATACGAAAAAAATCTTTTAATATTGTAGATCATCATAAACCATGGTTTGAGAAACTCTTGTTAATGGCCTATAAAGAGCTGGCCAATCATGAGTTTCTGTGCTCTCAACTGTCAAAGTACGTTAAATGTGTGCATTATTTTTATACATTCTTCTAAAAGTATAATATAACTCCCTGTCTACTTCAGTGTGTGTTATATGAAGTTATATTAGTCTGCTCCATTTAATAATTTGTTTTTCTTAAATGAACTTTTACATGGCGATGTACAGTCTACTGTATCCTGCATTTAATATTCTAGTTTTCCTCAGAATGTATTGTAGGCATTACGTTTCTATACTGGGGTTATTACCCCTTAATAGTGTTTGTTTTTTAGATTGGAATTAAAAAAGAAATTCAAGAAGCTTTATGAATCTCTCAAATAGACTTATTTATTGTAGTAGTATTGCCCAAGTGTTGTTAAGATTTCGACTGTACTAAAAATAAATTCTTGGCTTTATAAGTAAATAGCGTTTCCTCTTTTGTAGTATTGCCTCAAAAGTACTAGCAGGCATATAATAGTTACATTTGATTTGTAATTGTTAAAATATCGTCCCTACAAATAGAAAACATTTAAATGGTTACTGAAACTTGAATGAATACTACAAGTAGAAATCATGGTCTACTCTTAATGATATAATCTGCAACATTTATGAACGACATGATTAAAACTTCACAAATATAACACTTTAAAGCCAAACAATTACTGTTGAATGTAACAGTTGAAAATAAGGTTGAATAATGTGGATATTCTGAAGTTATGATCAACTGCAAACACACTACATATGACTGAGTTTTCATGAAGAGTTTACTGTAGTGCTATATGACAAAATAGACTGTAGTATTTTTTCCACATATAATGGTTAAATGTACTTAGTTAAAGCTAGAAAATTGAAGCATTAAGAAAGTAAATTTGCTTTTCATATGGAATATATTATTTTTATGTTAGTCTTGCTACACTTAATGAGGAAAGCACTCTGTTTTTTCAGTTCTGATTTTCACATACTGATAATGGGTGTAGACTGAGGTTTATTAAATTCTTTTTCCTGTGTCAGAAGTTTATATTTTCTCTAGAAGAGAGCCCATGTGTAGTGAATTACAGAAAATTACAAGTAAATAAGAGATGACAGCAGTCTGCCTGTTCAGTGTATGCACAGACAACAGAAAATAGATAGCCCCAATATGCTTCTCTTGTAAGCACAATCCTGTTCAAGGTCACAATCCTGTTTTTTTGTGTGGCTGATCCATACCTGTTTGAAAATCACCTTTTTCCTCCCATGAAAGTTTCATTCATAGGTAAAACATGGCATTATAAAGATAAATAAATAAGTGTTATCCAAGAATAAGAAACAACACAGTGTTTATGATCTGTGTCAGTAAAATGGCTACTGGAATTTTACATCCATTTTTTCTGTCCGGAAAGTAATACAATATCCACTAACTGGTACAAAGTGATTACAGTATAGCTAATTATGGTCTCAATAATTTCATTTCTGTAAAATGCTATAGCCTCAAAATGTCACATAAACAACTGATCAAATAATTCACTTAATTTTTCAGCCTTGTTGCTCTTTAACTGAATTCTTTGGAATAGCATATTTTACTTTTAATAAATGATTTATCTTATTATTCATACTCATTTACAAGAGTAGTTTTGTGTTCTAATTTCCTCACATTTTTTACAAATAAGAAGTATAAAACTAGAGGTTTTACCTTCTACTGTAATTTTCATAGCAAGTAATATTGCTGATTTGGTATGGGACACATCCATGATTGAAGTTGCAACTACTTCAGCAACTGAAAATCCAAGTGTGGACTCCTGTTCATGCTTGGACTTACGTGGATTTTACTGTTATAACTCCAGTAACAGTACACTGGTGTATAACTGTATACTGTTATATACAGTTACCACTGTAACTGTGTATAATTGTTATAGACTCCACATCTGTTTTAAGGTCCATTTATGCTACTGGTACAGTGTAATGAGAAACAGTTTCCAAGTATAGGCATGGGGGCAAAGTTTTGGCAGTTTCAAGGAACTCCCAAATACTTTGTTTATCATTGATGATACAGAGTTTTTACACATCAGGCTACACCTACTTGTCATCTTTTCACTGCATTGCTCTCAGTTACTATTTGAGTTAATGGACACACTTTTAGAAAGAGTCCAGCATAATACAAGAAATTGCAGAATCAAGCCCCAAATGTATATAATCTTCCAAGATTTACTGGAACACTCTTTGATATGATATTTCATAGATTCATGTCAGTATTATCTTAAAACCACTTCTGGTTTATCTGAAGTAAAATGTATTTATAGAAATTAAACAAGCATATAGGAATAGTATTTTAAATTAACATATATAAAAAGATTAGCTTTGCTTAGATGACACAGCTATAGCATTGCCTGTAATATATCACATGATTGTTGTTTATGATCTGTTGAAAATTTTTCCTTTCAGTGTGCTAGGATTATGAGATGGAGGTGGACAGTGATGATATTAAATATGTATAGTATTTGCTCAATTTGCATCCTTTTGGAACAAATCACATCTGAAGTTAATATATAAGGTACTGGGTTAATAAACCCAATTTAAGTATTGCAGCAGTAGTAAACCCAAGTTGAGTATTGCAGAAGATGACTAGTGAATTGGCAAATTCCTCCTTTTTTTTAATCCAAGTATCCCTTGGTTAGGACACCATACATATTGTAAATCTAAGTTCAGGTCTGGCTTTCTAAGGCCTAGGTTATTAAGAGGGCTTAAAGGGCACTTTTTCAAACTCGTGGGATGTACCTACATTAGTGTTTTAGTCAGAACAGAAGTTCACTTTCATAGAGAATTTCCAGATAGCCCCCACTTGGATACATGCTGCCCCATGGCCCCAGAGAACATAGATTCAGTTCTTCTGGGGTGAAATGAAACTGGGCTCTGGCTGAAACAACCCTGAGCCACTTCTGGGGCTAACTTTAATCATCACCAGCTATTCTTTGCAGATCCACTCCCATAGCTCTACACTACTTGCTAACGTAGTGGCACATCCTAACTGGGCAAAATGATAGTAAGATAGGCTAAATCCTAGTTGTTATGCTGAAATACCTGAATATGCTGTATAATAAGAAGGTATGAAATGATTTATTAGGTTTTATTAGATAACTTCAGTTTTTTAGTAAGAATTTAGCCCTTTCACTGTTAAAGTTGATATGGGGAAAATTAAGGCCTGTCACTTAATCTCATTTTATGCTAATGTTGTCTTGTCTTCCTTCTTCTCATTTATGGAAAATTTGAGATAATAGCAGAATGACATCTAATTTGGTTTTCTCAGTTTTCACAGATGGGAAACAAAGTTCCTTGCTCTCACCACCTCGTAAGTCTAATTAAAATTCTTATATGAAAGAAAATACTATTAAGATAAAATAACTTCCATATTGTTTCTCTGTATTTTCAGTGATGCACATTAAGAGGTGTATACAACTGTGTTATGCCACTTTTGCAACACCGTTTTAGGTCTGCGTGCACTGGTCTGATCCTCTAAGGTAGTATAAACTACCCTTAGGCAGCATTAAGTAATTTAAGTGCAAAAGCCATTAGAATCGTTGCCTCACAATAAGTACATGCTGTTGAGCTGCCTCCAGTCATACAGCTCTTGTGATACATCAGTTAAAGCTGACTGTTTACGTATTTTGTGTGTGTGTGGAGGCATGACACTAAAGAAAGTAGGTGGTAAAACAGTCAATGCTCCCTGTAATTGACTTCTCTTTGGGCTGTATAAAGAGGTGTTGAATGTCAGGCAGTGTTTTGTAAACTTCACTATGCATTTACATAAGTGTACTCCAAAGAGTATAAATATGGAAAAAAAGATTAATTGTTTAGGATGATATGAAAATGTACAAGTAGGTATCATGAAATATGTTAAGTAGCCTGTGACATATAATGCCGCTGGTTACATGCTTTGAAATTGATTATTTGAAATTGTAGATGCTGTAGATTTGATCTACATAGTACCTGAAATTACCAACCCCTCCCTGACTGTTATGGAGATAGTAAGAAGTTTCAAGAAAGAGAAAGAAAATTCTTCTTGGTAAGTAGACTGCTTGAAGCTAGTTACCAATTTTTTCATAAAAATTACTGTAATTTAGGAAGACTTTTTTTTTAAAGAACATTTTTTACTATATTTATTGGTGTAGATTGAAGTATTAAAGGTTAAATACTTACTGCCTTTTGGCCATAGAGTAGATTCCAAAGGAAGCCATGTATATTGGATGTTTAAAACTAGATGAGAGAAGAGCAAATGAAACTCTGGGATGTTAAAATATCTATTAGTGATACAAAAATGCATACATACAATAGAATTATGCTGGGTTTTAAATGCAGTTTTCCTAATTATTATTTCCATAGGACAGGCCTCTTTATACACAGCAAGGATTAATGCAGAATGACAAATATTAATTAGGTGATGCTATATTCTTCAGGTTCATTCCTCTCACTCCCAGCAGTTGTGCTGTTCTCAGGACAGCAGGATAATTTTTTTTTTGTGACAAAAAAGTAGAGGTAACAATGTCATCCTTAAATAGCATAGTGAAAGCATGGTGCTGGTCTGGCTAAATGTATATCAATAATTAGCATATCCAGTGGTATTTTGACCTTGAGGGGATGTTTGGTATTTTCTACAACTAGTTTCATAACTGAGATTTTATCCTTTTGTTAAAGGCAATTTATAGTGCCAGAATAAATTCTTTAAAAGAAGTACTAAGTTGTCTACCACATGGTGAGAAAATGGGTGCTTTGGAAAAGCTTCTCAGTTTTGAAGCATCACATTCCCTTTAACTGGAACATTTGTACATACTGTTAGTAATACGGAGATTTTCAAAGTTCCAGCCATAAGGATAGACTAAATTTTTTCACTATGTACAGCTTCAGATAATCACTGTTGGGAATAAAAGTTATAACCAGAACTGCATGTGTCTTTCTGCTACATTAGTGACTTAGTCACCTACAGTGTCTCCCACACTATTTGTGTCAAGTTAATTTAGGGAGGTGATAAAATGTATTCTGTTTTGTTTAGTGGACTCTCTAAAACTACTGACTTCAGTGCATATTGAGATATTTTCTTTCAAAACACTTTTGACAATGATATATGACCTGTAAAATTTTATATCGTAATTTTAGAAGATCAGCCACTCAATTCTTCTTTAATTGTTAATGGTAATTCTGATAGGGTGATCTAGCTAAGGAATATCTATTAAGAATATAAGATCTAATTCCTTTGAGATGTTTATATACATACTTTCTGCTGAAAATTCCCTTTTCCAGTGGAAGCTAAATATCTAAAAACTTTTGCTATTATCAGCCAAGAACTCTATTAATACTGTGTACCTCTGATTAGAGCATGTTGAATGCTTCTTGCAATGGAATACTTGATTGATTTGTGTTAATCTTTGGTAGCATTTCCTCCTTGTGCTACCTCTTTCTGCCACTGGCCAAATCTACTGTATAGTTACTTGGCTATTTGTCCACGTTACACTCAAAATCTTTTTATGGACAAAAAGGAAACATACCTATATAAAGGCAAGAATGTATTGTTAGTATATTTGAAATCTTAAGAGTCTAATCTAAGAATCCTAATTATTATGGAAAAAGAAAACAAAGAAAAAGCTCAAACACTTCTATATTGAAAATGTCTCAATAATGTGGTTAAAATTTCTATACGCGCAATTCCTGGTTTCTACCCCTTTTTCTTGTGTTAAGCACACAATTTGAATGTGGCCATGGAATATTGTATCATTCAGGACAGGGTAAACTGCTACAGGTGCTTGGCTTTTGTACATTTACTCCCTGCTCAACTGATAAGATAGTGGGCTCTAGGCTTTCCTATGCAGCCTAAGGGTACTTACCCTGTTTCTGTGGTGGAGAGTCAGGACCCATTCTCAGCACTTGACACAGATGCACCCACATTCTTATTTTTGGGGGGACCATAATTGGGGAAGAGTTTCTATCCATTTCTAGCCCTTGAGTGACTCAAGGAACTTGGTGCCTTTAAGTCTGCAGAGATGTACTACTGGGATAAATTCCACTTGTTCTCATGCTAACCTTCAGCAGCTTCACAGACATGGGTTGGCATCAATCCATTTTCTTGCAAAAAGGCTACAAGCAATTCCTTGCTCTTTCTTTTCTGGCAGACTGTTAGGATTAGTCTGTACACAAAATGTTCCAGTTCCTCTTGCGACCTCCCTATTCTGTAACTGACTTGGTGGGGGCACTGGGCCCACCTCCCCATTTTGTTATGCTGATCTATGTCAAGTGATCTACTAGGACAAACTTGGAATGTTGTCCTAGCATCTCAGCTGAACACCAGTCTCCTCTAGTGAAACTCTACTAGTGAACTACTCTAGTGAACTACTACTGCAGCTACTTATTGCCTTTGATCAGAGTTGGTCATCAGGAACTCTTTGCTATCTTCACCTTTTTTTTTCAGAAGAGATATGTCAGCTGACTTTGCAATTGCTGATATAGACATAACATCTGCCATGACCATTGGTTACTGAGCACTCTTCTCTTTAAATAGGAGTTTTCATCCTCAAAATGTTTCCCTAGAATTAAAAAAGTAATTCCATGGTTCTTGCTTTAGTGCAAGCACAAATATATTTTGTTCAGGTAAAAACCCCACAGAAACAATATTCTTAGTGCTTGGCAGCAATTACAGTCATACTCTGATCCTGGATTTACTAAATATTAAGATGGAAAGGATCATAGCAATGTATCTTAAGCAATAGCCCACAAGCTTATATGCTTAGGCCATAAGTTTTTACTACCAACTTTCTTTGTATCTGATCAATTTGCTGAGAACACTTGTCATACTTCTTTCATTCAAGCTGTCATAAAACTGCTATACTTTCCTGCCTGTTTTGCTCTGCTCTTTCTTTTACTTTCTGTAATCAGTTTCCACATTTTTATTAAGATTCTACAAAATCAGTATGGCTTTAGATTATCACATTATATGGTTGTGTCTTACCAGTGGCATAAGATTTTATTAAAATACCTATATTCTATGATTAAAAAAAAAATTCCAATGTGAACTACATCCTCCACCATTATTATAAATCTTGTAAGCAAGATATAAAATCTGTGTAGTCATGTTTTAATCTAAACCCTTTATGTTTATGGTTTCGGTTTCTTATAAACTTAAGAGAACTGATTTAGAGATATGAAGAAAATGGCAAGATCATTCCTTTTTGTAAAGTTTCACACTTCATTTCCTTGCATTTTATGCTATTCTGGCTAATGAAGAGCTGAAACTGAAACTGTGTTAAGAAGGAGTAAAAAGGTATTGCTCTGATCATAAGCAAATAAAATTATGTGGTATATGGTACAGAAACTGCAATTGTCAACACAAAGTAATGAAAATCTGCAATAAATATTAAAATATTGGCTACTTAAACCAATAAACCATTAATTCATTTGCAAGAGAGGTAATGTGGTGGCTCAGTATCAAAAGACTGTATTCAAATATTGTTTAGATATCGTATTAACATAAATTATGTATATTTGGGAATCTTTAAATACATTTACACTTCTCAAGCATTCCTTTCTTCCATGAGCAATTTTTTCCAATGTCTTCTGTTACTTGCATGAACATGTGTTACAGAAAAGGCAGTTTTCTAAAATTCAGAGTGATCTGTTGGAAGAACGAGTTTGAATGCAGTCAGTAAATTAAAAGTGTATTTAAACAGACAGTTAATGTTATAGAAAGGAAATTGTTCAGATCTGGACATATGATGAGAAAAAGACTTCACCTTTCCAAGAAGATAAATATGTTATCGAAAATACAATTGTGTACACTTTTCTACCTTTGACAGACTTTTCAAGGGTTGACCGCGTTGGAAGTTCAAGCTCCTTCATGCATACATGATTGATTATTGCTTTTTTCTGAATAATGCTATTGAATCTTATGGACTATTTAATCCAAAACATACCCACAAATTTACATTCACTATAAGGACAACATTCATATAGTAACATTTCCAGAGATCCAATGCACACAGAGGATCACATTCAATCAAGATGTAGGACACCTCAAACTATGTCCCATTTAAACTTGTCTGTTTACACGGAGGCTGAATTTGATCAGTTCTCTAGCAAACAACTAAATAATTCAGTCCAGTGGCAGCCTTATTTCACATGACTTGTACATCTGTCTTGATTGTGAATATAGCTGTTTTCCCAGGAATGGAGCTTTGCTTTGATGAAATGTGTCTGGAAAAACAATTTTTAATACATTCAGTAAATAATACTTTGTTTGTCATTCAACCCACATGTTTTTCCATCTCTATAGAACCTCTTTGTTTTAGATTCTGATGACTAAATAATTCAGTCCAGTAGAACCAGAACTATTTAACTTTGAAATTACAGCTGCTTGGAGCAGGAGAAGAGTGTCTTGTCCTCTCCTCCTGGTATTGTGGAGGGTCTCTCTCTGATGGATGGCACTGGAAAAAACAAACCAAAGGGACAGATGGATACTTTGGGAGTCTTACAGCCCCATTTTTGAAAAATACTATAGAACTTCTTTGTACAGCTACACAGTGTAGAATTGTTTAGAATCCATTACCTCATGCTGTGTTGCATTGTAAAATGAAGTGATTACAATGTGATTGGAGCAGCTGATATATTTCGAATCACTTGACAAAAGGGGAAGTGTAGTGGAAAATCAAATGGATATATATGGGAGCAGAAGTGATCAGAACAAATTGTGACCATAATTATCTTTGATTGCTATCCTTTTTTTAAATGTAACTGCTTTGCAGTAGCAGTTTGGTTTGGGTTCATGGTGGTATAGAACTTCTCTCAATTTTAATTTCTCAGAAACCATATAGCAAACGATAGTTGAATACCATGGTGATATCAAAACATGAGTAGATTATCTTTAGTTGTGTGAATTCGAAGCCCTTTTTGCTCTTTCCATTCATTTAATTGATTGTAACTCTTTCTAATCAACTGAGATAATAAAGCTAGCATCAATAGAGGTTTTTCATCCCCATTTTGATGGGGAATGAATCTTCTCTACCCTTATTCTCCAGTTGCTCTAGGCCAAATGCAACTGTTCCTAACACATTACAAAGTCTTGGATCTCTTCCAATCTTAATGTAAGCAGCATAGATATGATGACATTTGTTTTGATGGATAGTGTCCTCAGGGATATAGACAAGGATGAAATGTCAGTGCTAGTATTTTTCAGTTTGCTAAGAATCTCTGGCACTCCCATGCAAAATAATCTGCTGATCTGTTGGTGTGACTGAGCACAGGTATCTAGAGTTAGGTAAAGTAAAATCACTCACTCTTATCCAATAAAACTTGCTGGAGCATAATGAGAATCTCTTCTTCCACACTGAGTATTTCTATCTTTAAGGCTAATTCTGTCTCCTCTCTGATTGAACATGTACCTGGGGCCACTGGGACAGCTTTAATGATGAAAGCATAAAAAAGGAGTAAGGTGACCAGTCAATGGGTTGACAGCTGGAGAATGTACTTTGTAAGTCAGGATTGCAGATAGTCTGTTTTTTCTTTTCTGGCCTTTTTAATAATTGCTGGAGCTATGCACAGGTGCATAAATGCATGTAGCAGGGGAAAGGTAACAACACACTAATGAAGAAAAAGCTACTATATGTTTTCAAGCAAGTCTTCCATAAAATAATGAAGATGGCTAAGTCAAAATGTGGATGATGAATTTGTTAGTTGTTTTTGTGTTTTGTTTTTTTTTTTTTAAATTCAGTAATGCTGGAGCTAAGTTAGCACCTCAGATGTTGTCTGCTTTGGTGATATGCCACTGAGATACAACTTTGTTCATCTTCTCCAAGTCATGATAGCAAGTGATGTTGTCAGTAGAATTCTGGGACCTCCTCACATTAACAGGGGACTCAAACTCTTTTGAATATTCTCTCAGAGACATTTGTTTACCCTCCTTAGCACCTGTAACTTCAGACCTAGAAGGAGCCCCTTTTTCTGGATCCCTGTTTTGTACCTGTAGCAAATTGATATGAATGGAGCACTGTCAAGATTAATTTCTATGTCTTGTCCATTGTAAGAGCACTTTGTGCAACACAGATTTAATTCTGTTGGTGCTGTAATATACTTTTGAGATACACATTTCTAGCATATCACATATGTTGCGTTTTATAGAATGGTGTGAACATTGATTTGTATCATTCATCCATTAGATTTACCACCAAGCTTTCAGGCTTGGCATCTACCCAATAACCTTTGTTCACTTTGCTTCACTCAGATCACAATCCAAGACCCCCTTTGTTTTTTTTCAAATGCATTTTTCTGTTTGACTTGCTGTACAAAGAACATTTCCTCTCAGGAATGCATTCATCCTGAACATCATTGTGATTTTTTGCTGTATGCTTTGGCCTTTCTCTCCAAGCCTGCAGGTTAGGCTGCAGATCTTTGCATATGGAATTTATTCCATTCCCCAAATTCTGGGATTTGGGCCCAGAAATAAGAAATGTCTTATACTTGTCTAGGCAAATGTCTCATATTTGACTCAAGGAGGCATCATACAGTTATGGTGCTGTATAAGGCTTCACCTTTTAATGAGCTAGTAGTATATTACTACTAGGCCAATTTTATGGATCTCATGTTAGATGAATTTCCTCTTGTAGTTTAGTACCAGTTTGCAGTTATATACGTAGCTATGGGAAAATACAAAGAACATTATATACAGGAATATCTATTTTTTATACTCATATAGCTATTAATATATTTAATTCCTGCACCCCTCACCCCTCCACCCCACTTCGTTTCCCATTTTGTCTCTAATATTCCATCTGGAGATCTCTTTTCATGTTATTCATTATACAGTCTATGACATGATATAAATAATTATGTTTTCTGATTTGTATGCAGTTCATCAGCACAGAGATTTCAGCAGAATCTTGGAAAGCTCAAAACAAAGGAAATTTGTAAAAGGAATATCAGCAAGTACTAACTGAACGAAGTTAGCACAACAAAACTCAGTATTTTAAACTCAACCATTTCAGTATTTAACATTATGACTCATTGCGACAAATTTGTCAGTGCTATCAGTTTCAGTCTTATCAGTGACTCAGACTAACTGTGATGGATGTACATTTCCATATTATGATTTTGTCATGCTTCAGGGTGACACCTTGGCATAATTATTCCAAAGCATGTTGCTGATAGAGCAAATTTTGCAAAGCAGCAAGTAGAGAGCATTTCCCAGTCTGTATTATACATCTCTCTGAAACCTTCCTTTCTAGTGCTTCACTGTAGGCAAGCTAAATGGTAGCCAGGAACTTCAGGGCATATTTATTTATGAAAGATTATAACTATATAGAAGGCAAAAACGTAAGTGTTAAAAATATGTATTAAAAAAAAAAGAAAACGTGTCATACAATATTTGTCAAGGTCAGAAAAGAAATAATGTAATAGTTTCCCTGCAATATGGGTTTTCATGTCTGATTTTCAGAAAATCAATGTCCTCTGCCTATTGCTGTTTTATAATTAACCAGTACTTAAGCAAGTGCTGTGCAGATAGTGTAAGATCTTTTTTTTTACAAATTGCAAAACCTGAACCATCAACACTAAAACCTCAGATAAAAAGAGTAAATATAAGGTAACTGAACTCCCAAGCTAAATGAATCTGCTTGCTTGCTTAATAACTATCTTATGTCAAGGGTGACAAATTCATGTAGATCCTTTTGTTGCTTAATTTCCTATTTAATACAGTGTTAACTCTTACTTTCCTACCTCACAACAGTGTTTGCAGATAAACACATTTAAAAAGTATGACTTCCTCAGGAAGATGTCTTGCAAGTGTCTGAGATTAGTCTTTTCTAATGTGTGTGGGTAAATGGGGGGCAACGATGTAATCAAAGGAGAGAGAAGAAAAGGATGGTTGTTACAGAAATAAATAAAAATATAAAATACTGGTCTGCTACTTCATCTTTTATGAAGAAAGTAGCGTGCCAGTGAAATGGGAATCTCAGAGTTACCTTGCTCTGGAAATTCACAAAGTTTAGGATGACTTCTTCCAATGACCTTTGGGTTAGCTATTACGGATCTGGTCTGAGCCTCATGAGCACTTACTGGGAATGCTTGAGAGAGGGCATGCTGAGTTCCTGGCATAGAGTTTAGGCATCAAAATGTAAAAATGTCATAGAGATACATTTGCTGTGGGATGAAGAGAGAGAAGACACAAGTCCAGAAACAGTTTCAGGCAACAAACTTGAAACAAAACAAACATTCCCCTCACCAAAAGAGGGCAAAAGAGGACACTTACTCATAAATTCCTCTAACTGACCCGGAAAAGCTGTTTTTTCTCCCTGTATGTGTTTTTCTCCCTGTATGTGTCTTTTCTCCCTGGCTGTTATGCAGGGAGGTTGTGAAGTCTTTCCTCTACAGAGAATGCATCTGGCAGGAGGAGGCTGAGGACCATTGTGGTTTGGGCTGGCCACTGATGTGAAACTGAAGAGAGCATGAGAGGAGGATATTTAAATACGGAGTTATTCCCAAAGGTGTAATGACAGTGCTTTTTCCTGTTGAAGAGACTTTTCTGATAGTTCCTTTAGGAAGAGTTGACAGAAGAAGCATTAAGTATCATGATCTTATTTATAGATCTATATTTCACTCTGACGGTAGAAAGTTTCCTGGGGGGATCCCTGATAAGTAATATGAGTAACATGGCTTTGCCCACTAAAAGGAAGAAAAGGAAAACCTAAAGCCTAAAGATTCTTCCAGGTCAAGATATCTTTCAGATCAAAGTATTTTTACATCTACAAATATGTGCCATGAGGAGCTAAAGATCGAGGTGTTTACATTTATATTGGTAATGAAGATCAGTCTGTCTTCCAAATGCCTGCTTCTTCATGGTTACTTCTGACACATGTTGCTCACCATGGTTAAAAATCCTGGGTTGAAACAATATCAGAAACTCTGAACATAATTATAAACTGACACTATTGAGGAAACCTGTTTGCCTTGTATCAAAGGTGGCTGAAGGAGGGAAGAAGTATGGGGACTGAGAATTGCTGTCACATTGAGTGTTAGGAGGAAGGCAGAACTGAACTGGTCTGACTCTACTGTGAAACGCTGACATATGATAAGTATGCTAGATAGGAAATGGGAAGCTTTGTTTCAACAAATAAGTGGACATATTCATCTGTGAAAGGCAGTGTGTGATAAACTGCTATCAGCATCTAGTAGAACCTAAAGAAAATTACCTAATTGCACAATGAGTAGTCTTCCAAGTGTTCAAAATCTAAAATGTCACTGTTCTCCAAGAGCTGTTTGTGTGGCCTCCCCTAAGCTCTATTTCTACATCCATTCAAGTCAAGAGCCAAAACCTGACTGACTTTAATGGGAGCAGAATTAGGCTCATATTGAATTTTTGGAACAATGTTATTGCTGTCAGCGAGATTATGAGTTCTACCCTCATGCTTTCCCCTGACATCTGCCTGTTTCAAGGTATAAATGAACTAACACACAAGGCACACTTGAGGAAATTTTTACATCTGCCTGTATTGGCAGCCAGGAGAGACATTGTAAAATATGGGAAGCTTGACAAACCCTGCAGCTTTCAAAAGTTAGATTGCAAATGTTTTCAGTTTAGCCTCATTAAAATAGGAATAATAGTAAAGGGAAGACCAGAATCTAGATTTCTTTTTGATCTAAGACTGCAAGAAGACAGAACAAGTACTTCCTCTGAAGACCTATAAAGAGTTTGAAGTACAGGTTTATCTCTATTTACACAGTGAAACTAAGGGCAAAAAGAGACTAAACGATCTATTTGATGCCTTGGTAAAACTGTTTTTCTTTTAAAACAATAGGTTAAATGTATGTGAAAATTTATTTTCCACTTTACAATCTTTCTGCAATTGATATGTTACCATTACTTCATACTTTCTACTCTTCTGAACCTTTAATTTTTGTATCTGCTTCTAGTATTTTGTATGCAGACACAACAATTCTGTGTCCTGCATTGTTTGAATAATATATAGCAGAGGTCTGTTCTGTTTTTGCTGTTGTACAAATCAATATATTTTCTCAAATGGAAAGGAGAAGAAAAAAGGTCATCCTAGATGTTGTAGACAAACTGAGTTTGTCTAGTCTGAAATACAAATGCAAAACCCACAAGCTCTTCCCACTGAATGATCAGAAAAGGCTTCCTTTTTAAAAATATCAAAATATTTAACTCCCACTATTTTATGGCTCATTAAATTACTTCAACAACTTGTTCCAGACTCTCCAAAGGTACTCCATTCTTGACCACAACCAAGAATAAGCTATTTTTAAAATTGGATTGAGCTTTTGTTTTATTGTTATCAATATTAACACTGCATGTCCTTAACATGCAATCTTACTTCTATAAGAAGGAAATAAGAGTTGTTTCTTAGATACAGCTTTAAGACCTAACAATGCAAAGATACTGAGTGCTTCCTGTAAAGTGACAAACTTCTTCAGCTTCTTCTGGATTTTCAGTGAGCAGGAATTGAGACCATTAATTATCTCACAGGATGTACTGAACAGCTCTCAGGTCATGGGATGAAGTTCTTCCAAAATCTCTACTGCTACAAACTACTTTGGCTGAAATATCAGTAGATACAATGTAGCATTTTCTTACCACGATGATTTTCTATTTCCATGGTAGCAGACAGTTTGGACGGAATTCAAGCATGTGATTTTTTTTCTTCTTAGCAAAAGAACTAATGAGAGCAGTGGAATGAAATTGCAGCATCTCTGTTCTGTTTGTTATACAAAGCTGTGGTATGTGGCTGTTCCTGTCAAGAAGATCAATAATGAATGAGACAGATATGCAGTAGAAAGGAACTAGAGGTGAAGACGTGAAGTACCTTGCCTCAGATCTTTCAGTGACAGGATCTCTGGGCCACTAGTGCTTGTCCACTTCTTGCAACTTTGTTCTATGTTTTTTTATAATTCTAGTTGTCTTAAAGTGTTATGTGCCATAACATTGCACCATGGTTATGGTACATATTACATTTAATGGTGGTCTTCTCCACACTTTTGTTTATCCAGTTCTCTTCCCTTCTTCTCCACACTTTTGTTTATCCAGTTCTCTTCCCTCTCCACATTTCATATTGGATCTGAGTTTGGAAGATGCATAAAGCAGATTAGTTGCTGCTAGTCCTGTTGCTTAATTTTCAACAGGAATTACGGTTACTGTCATGATAAGGGTAATACAGAGCCTGAACTAATGTTAGATATAATAGTTTAAGATCAACTGAAGTTACTTTAAAGAGTGAAGGTGGCTATATATGCCACAGTACTCAACTATATGGCTTTATGATGCATTTTCGTTAATGTACTTCTACCTTACTCCATTTCAAAATGTGTATGTAGACTGTCCTGTGGAACAGAAATAAGAGTATTCAGAAAGAAGATTGTAGATAGGTATCATAATGGACTATACCTAAATACTGAGGATATGAATGCTCAGGAAGGAAGTAGGATAAATTAAGAAAAGGTTACAGAGCCAACTAATGATATAATAAAAAAGTAGTCCTTCATTCTTGTTTTCATGGCTATTATGTGTGTTAATCCTCTTGGTATATTGCCTTTCCAATTGGCATCTCAGAAATGGCTCATAATCAAGTTTAAGTGAAAGACTTAACTGCAACAAAAATGGCAAAGAGTGAAATTTTACAACTGCAGCCACATGCATTTTACTTCAGGGAAGACAAGGAGAGAAATGAGTTGAGGCATTTTAGGAGTTGCTAATAAGAAATTGTGAAAAAAACATGGAGTACTTCAACTCTTTGTTGTCTGTCTAAGATGTTTTGGATGGCTATTCTCCAAAATTATTAAATACAGTATCACAAATCAACATAGTTCTGTAAGAAATACTGTTGCAGTATGGTAGTGTGTTTGTTGAATTAATATCTTCAGAAATACTGTGGTACCAGCACAGTGAGGTTTGCATATTGCTAGAGCTAATGGCCACAAAGCGTCTGAGATGGAGTCCCCTTAAATTAATAAGATTTTTAATATTCTCTCTCAGCTTTTCAAATTCCCACTTTCATCCTAGTGCAAACTGACTAGGATCTGTTGCTATTTAGGTATATTTCAATTTCATTCTTTTAATCAAGCTTCCTCAGACCAATGTTTTTAAAACAGAAGGCCTTTTTACATTCTTTTTACTTTCTTGTGCAAAACAGTAAGTTTCAAGCTTCCAGTCTGTGGGGAAGCTGTTCCTTCTCTACTCCAACTATAAATACCTCTGTACTTTTGAGATCAGAATACGATATTAATTCTGACATAGTTACAAAAGACGTAGATAACTTGCATTCACAGATCATATTGCTTGTAGCACAAGCATGAAATCTTCCTGCTACCTGAGCAAAGCTAGGAGACTGAGCAGTTAGTAGAAGATGTTGGACCTTCAGAGTGCTCAATGGATTTGGATATAGAGCAGCACTGAGCACAGAGGATAACAGTGCAATGGAGTAAAAATCAATCAGTTTAAAAGGTCTGACAGAAAAGTGGGGAGAAAATAACTTTGTATCACAAAGACAGCTTCATGTTAAGGCAAGTATGTGCCAGCTTAGCCTGCTGGCAAGGATGACAAACAGCTGCCTCAGTCACTAACAATAATTGTAACATGCCAAATTTAAAGCCAGCCGTGTCACTACAAGTTCTTGATTGCAAAGTTAAGTCAAGTCACAGATCCTGCTGTGTGGTTACCCCTGTCTTCTACCATAGCTAATAGCCAAAGTTAAGGTATCATTTAAGTCTGTCTGTGTTAATTACTGGCAGATGTTCGTTAATATGACTACGTAAATGCTTTTCCATTGAAAATTCTTCTTAGAGAATTGTAACCATGTCAAGTTAGAGTCTCCTTTTCATGGAAAACTTTTGCTCATAGACCATGAAATGTAACACAACACATAATTTTGGAATATAATTTTTTTATCCTCAATGCAAGGCTTTGGATTTTATACTTTCAGATTTTGAATGTTAAATAAGATTTTAATCTACTTATGTGGTTTTAAACCTTTCATAAGGTAAAGAGCTACAGTGATGGAGGTAGAGTGCCTCAAGATTTTCCAGTGCCTTTTTGCCAAATTTAATACAATATTTGAACATAGCTGGGCTCAACCAGTGTTTACAGTGTGTATTACTTTACATTTATTTTTAATTTAAATGCTTAGTCTCATGCTAAATAAGAATCTCGTAAAGGTCTAAGGCTTGTTGAAAATCTGTATTAATGATCTAGAAAACTCCTTGATAAACTCTCTTAAAATTCTCAGGTAAAAATTATCTGAACCACAATTTTTAAACTCCTAAATTAAGAAAACGCAGTGTCCTCTGAAATTAATGATGAAGTGAAAAGGAATTCTTATTCTATGTAATACCTTTATCACCACATTTTTCTGAAATACTGATGAGCTATATTTATTACATACTGCTATGAGCTTTGTGTTGCTGTTGACAGTTTTACCATTTACCATTATTAGAATATATTTTCTTACATCTTCCAAAATTAATAGTCAGCTATTTTATCTTTTGTCCTTCTGTCTCCCTAGTTTTTAATTTGTCGTCACTGATATAAAATTCTAGTCTTCATTTGCTATATGCTACTTTTTATTATTTTTAATGTCTGCTTTTTATAATCCTCTAAGCCAATACAGTCATTAGTGTTTCTTAATTACAGATTTATGAAATATGTAGTGTAATAATTTTAGTTGGAATTCACATTTTTCTGTTCATAAAATTAGTTGATTTAACTCCTAATTTACTTCTCGATTTGTGAAAATGCTATTTTTTAAGCACCAAACATATATAAATCCTTTTTCTGTCTTATTCCACTTGCACATAGCAAAGATATTCAAAACAAGATTGCTTGCTACAAAGTCATTTTAGTTCTGTGATTGTAACTAAATGAATTTGGAATTTCTCTTATATGGGTGAAAATGTCTGTAAATTAGGAGATTGACACACGTGCCGGAAATTCTGATTAAATCAATTGTATCAGGAGGGTGAAACTTCTGGCATTTTTCACTGTGAATAAAAGTTCCTGTGATATCACTTTTTTTACTTCTTATGTAGGTGACTGTAAGAGTTGGTATCAATATTCTCTGAAGCCTAATTCTGCATGTGAATAGTGATCCATAATCTTTTCAAGGATTATTTGCTTGTCAGTTACGGGTAACTGTTGTGGGTTAACACCAATAGACAGCTGAGCCCCACACAGCCGTTCGCTCACTCCCCCACAGTGGGATGGGGGAGAAAATCAGAAGCGTAAAAGTGAGAAAACTCGTGGGTTGAGATAAAGACGGTTTAATAAGTAAAGCAAAAGCCGCGCACACAAGCAAAGCAAAACAAGGAACTCATTCACTACTTCCCATCGGCAGGCAGGTGTTCAGCCATCTCCAGGAAAGCAGGGCTCCATCGCGCGTAACATAACTCTGAACGTCCCCCTTCTGCCTTCTTCCCCTAGCTTTTATTGCTGAGCATGATGTCCTATGGTCTGGGGTATCCCTTTTGTCAGTTGGGGTCAGCTGTGCCAGCTGTGTCCCCTCCCAGCTTCTTGTGCATCCCCAGCCTACTCGCTGGTGGGGTGCGGTGAGAAGCAGAAAAGGCCTTGACTCTGTGTAAGCACTGCTCAGCAATAGCTAAGACATCCCTGTGTTATTGACACTGTTTTGGTCACAAATCCAAAACAGAGCACCATATGAGCTGCTATGAAGAAAATTAACTCTATCCCAAACAAAACCAGTACAGTAACTTAGTAACAGCTAACACTACTTTGATATACTGAGTGCTGCTTCAATTCCCACTTTGCTTTCTCTGTCCTTTTTAAGTAAGTCATATCTTATTCTTCAAGTTATGCAGTTAATTTCACAAGGGTGCTGCAATACCAATTCTATTAAGTTTGGGCATGTAAACAATTCTGATTCATCTTATTTATCACTCAAGCCCCTAGCTCAATATCTTCATAGGCTTTTTTTTTTGGATAATGTTTTTAAAAGACAACTTGATTTAGTTCTAAACAAGTGCTTTGGTCTTTATATTTGTTAATAGTTTAACAACCTAGTAACTAGGCTAGCAAGCTTTGTCTGAGAAGGAGGATGACTACATTGTACATAGCATTATTGATAGAAGCAAGAGATGTCGGGGACAGCAGTATTTTTCAGCCACATACCCAAAAAGCATCTGGGAAATATTTGCACATCAGTATTTGCACCTTTTTTTTTTTTTTTAACATACCACAGTTTGTAATCCTTATCCTAGAAGATTGCCTCTACTGCCTCTTAAATGGTAGCTAGGGGGAAAAAAACCCCAATTTGTTAGAGGTTATAAATAAGTTTATAATGAATATGAATGGTTCTTCAAGTGTATTTCAGCTCACTTCTTACTATATATTAAAGAATTAGTGATGCAATAAAAAGAGAAATCTTGATATGTTGCAGTTTTATGTGGCAGCCTCGATGGCAAAACTGACTGTACCCCTTTCTGCAAGAGGTGTTCAGCAAGCTATCAAACAATATGGCAGGTTTTCCTTATATATAATATATTAAAAAATGGCAAAAGACTCAAACAACCAATGAGACAAATTGCAGTTATCCCATATGGAGGCATTCAGGACTGGAGAGACTTGAGGCAGAACTGAGCTTGCTTATTCCGGTATATCTAAAAAAGTCGATCATTCTGTCATGCCTAATCATATCAGCTATGATGAGTCCTAAAATGAACAGTACTGCTATAATTTACTGTAGATGCATACAGTACTATCATGTCATATATACCATCCAAAAGTGTTGTCCAGAGTTGTTTCAGGTCTGGGAAAAATATTCCAGGCTCTCATGACTCCTGCTGCTTCTGTGGTACCACCCAGTAACCAAAGCATGAGGTAGCAGTGGCAGTCTTACTGAACTAGGGAAGGGAGGTGAGGAGAAAAGGGTCATTTCTTAATTTCTTTCATGCTTCTGAGATACTTACTGTTGCAGGACTCTGGGGGAACTACTCTACTATCTGAACGGCCTTATCTAGAGAAAAGGAATTTTTCAGAGACACACCTTCATAGCCATAAATATATATATATTTAATATTTACCTAAGCTTACACTTTTAAGCATTGACCACATACTCTTGACACAGCTTGAGGGAAAAATGAGTAAATTCACTTATTACCTCAAGGTCAGCAATTCTGTATCAGCTCATTATTTTTAGTGATAAAATTATTAGCAAGAAGAACATATAAAACAATTTCCAGTCTCTTGATATATGTACATTATCTTCAAGTCAAGGGAACTTTAGGATATAAATTAACTGCTTATGGAGTTCTAATTACTGAGTAGATATTTTAAGTAAAAAAAAATTTTAATGTAAATACAGAGGAATTAGCAATTGTGTATTATGTAAACAATATATTATATGATTGAAAGTGATTTGTACTGTCTTGTTTAGGCTTAAACTCTTGGTGTTGGAAATAATGCACTTTTTATTTAAAAGAACATAGCTTTCTGGTTCAGAATTTTAGAAAAATGAATAAAAAGGACAGGACAATTTATTTTGCTTTCAAAAGTGACAGACATGCAATAGCTTCTCTTTAGGCATCTGAAGATATGTACTGTACATTTGGCAGTGTTGTACCTTTGGCTTCTCATCACAAATGGTCTTATACCAGTGACCAGATGATCTGCTTTTATAAGAAGTTATTTCAAGTCAGTGATCCTCCTTGTCAGCTAAAGACTTGAGTGTCTTCTTTTATCAGTCCATCAACTTTAAAAGCTTTTCTTTCCTCATCAGTTATCCTGAATTCATATTTGGCTTGGTTTATCTATGATAGACATAAACTCCATTTGAGGACTTGAATGCTATCTAAAATACAAGTTAGTGCTACAGAAGTATTTTCCATGGTATTTCTGCTCCTTTTGCTATAATTTAAATATATAAACTTATTTTTCTGTTCTAAATCCATTTTCTTATTTAAATATTTCTCTACACTTGTCCCTGGCAAACCTCTTTTCCTTACTTAGTTAGAAACACTTCTTCAAAGTGAAGTAAGTAGCAACAAAAACTATATAACATTTCCTCATCTTTTATGTTTACGTTTTCAAGTAGCTCTTGTTCACTATTTAACAAATACCAGGATTAAAGTTGGTCAGGATTCTTTTTGCTTTTGTTACACACGAAAAGCTTAACAAAAATGTCAGGCTCTGAGTAGACTTTCATCAGCATTCTGTGGTGGTTCTGAATGAAATCTAATGCATCCTCGAGCCTCAGCCCTGAGGTCCGTATCCTTTTGACAGTCTATATAATAAAAATGCAGCACATAGGAGGTACTGTTTGAGATCAATGTCCTAATGTCACAGAAAACTAGAGAAACTTCAAAGAAAGTAAGCTAATGACTTACCCAAAATACTCTATGAAAAATCATTCTGAATGATTTACTTCTGCTTTCATATGGTCCATCATATATTTCTTAAGTATTGCAGCCACTATATAGTTCAGATACTGACCAATAACAAATTGTTACAGGAAGATTTTTTTGGTAACATTTTTCATGTGAAAGTTGCCTACATTTACTATGGTCTTAGATTTTCATGCTTTAAAATTCAAGATGTAAGTATTTATCTTAGCAAGGGTATTTCAAGCAGAGAAGGTTGTAAAAGATTTTCTATCTTGTGAAAAATTTTGAAGCCTAAAAATCCTATTCTATGCCAGCATGAGGTCAAGGTATCTTGGGAGAGACAAACCAGGCTAGTCAAGGCATTCCCTTGTAACAGAGAATCTCATTTCCTTCTGTTTCTGACTGAGATCCTGAGAGCCTGAAGTTGCTAAGTTAGTCTATCCACTAGAGTATTGATGTGGGGCAAAGTCACTTTCTCTTCTTGTCTTCTATTAAAAAATAGATCATGGACCAGATTATCCAATTTTTTTTTTTCTGGATTAAAATCTTATTGAAAATGTTTCAGCATAAATTTTTAGTTACGTAAACTGACTGATGTAAAATCATTCAATTGAGATTTCTCAATCAGCTCCAACTCTGATGTTATTATAGCTGCAAAGTATTATTTATTAATTATTTTGCTTCCCCTCATCTGTTTGACTTTGTGTTCTCCAGAATTATTTCTGTTTTACAAACAGTAAGGCAAAAACTGTTGTTGAAGCATCTAGTTGCACAATACAATGTTTCTACAGCTAATAGAAGAGTTAAGAAAACAAAATTCAAGAGACTTTAAAAGATTAGAGAAATCTGGGAGATTATTTCGTCCAGTTGAAGTGAAATTTAGCATGCTTCTTCCTTGGAAGGGAAGTTGTCATTTACAGTCTAAAACAATAATAAAGATGCTGTTTTATTAATTTCAGATTTGTGTGTGTATGTATCTGTTTTCTGAAGACTAACAACAAATAAATGTGTAGAATATATTCTATATGTGTTATGCTGCAATACAAAGGAGTTGTACCTCGTCATATATGCGTCATACAAATTTGCTTATACAAAGACCTGCTTTGATGTGAGTGATGCTTATGAATTATTCCTTTACAAGCACACATTTGGTACATTTCAGATCACACATTTATTTCTGCTATAATCAAGCAGATCCTATCATTTAAGGCATCATCTTTACGAGGTTTAAGATGGTCATTGAATGAAGATTCAACATTTCCAATACTCAGGCAGAGATCAGTAAGGTTTGACTAGAAGGCTCACAGTTGCAAAACACACACTTCAAAAATAAGGCAATAGTATCCTCTCTGAACAAATATTTTCTTGCCACCTGAGTCTTTATAGGCAAGAGGAGAGGAATTCAGTAAAATCTTCTATAGGTTTTTGGAGACAAGATTATCTCCAATCTTTTGGTTGCTCTTGGGTTTTGTGGAGGCTGACTAGCAAAGTTATGGTTGACTTCAAATTTCCTCTTCAATATTTTAAACAGAATATTTACTATATTCTTTTAAGGCATTTTTAAAAAGATTAGTATTATAATTTCTAAGCCTTAGCTCTTTGCTAATAAATCCATTGTCCAAGGAATTCTCTAGTGTGTCCAAGAATGTTTCCATGTTGTCCAGTAAAGCTTACAGCTGTTTAAAGATAGGAGATGTCTCAGAAGAATAGCCTTTATCCTTAAAATACTGGCCTCTTTGTTTTGTGTTTCATTCTGATCCTTCAGGAATGGGTTTTCTTTTCTAATAAAATAATAGTAAAGTATAGTAAATCAAATAATGGTAGAGTAGGAGCTGGTGCATAAAGCCAAAGCTAAAAGCTGTATACCATCTTAGCTACAAAAGAATTATTTGCAAACATATGGAAATACTTAAAAAAAGTTATACCTTCTGAAATACTATATATTGATTACAATTTTTTGCAGCATTTCAGAATTCTGATGAGATGATTACCTAATCCAGCACACCAAACCATGTTCCAGTGCATCAGGACAATTGATAGGTATGTTACAATCACACCTAATAGGTAGTTAAATTGAAAAATACTTGTGATAAAAAAAATATTCTTTACCCAACATATTATCATCAATGGATTTAAAAAGTGTCTTCTTATGTTAGTCAACCATACTATGTTTGCTTTCTAGCCTGCTTCCCACAAGAATATAATGAACTAAATCCTAATTGCAGCATCTATATTAGAATATATTATCTTATCTTCCTGTAATATAGATATCTGGAAGATTGTGATGTGATTTTTTTCTCCACCTTCATAACCAGTCAGAACTTTTTTACTCAGTTTAAAAATGAACAAAACCTAATTTGTTACCTGAATAAACTGGATACAGAAATTATTGATAGGAAAGAAATAAGGACCCCTACAATTTTATTTCTGTCATTGCTCTTCTGAGTGTCTTTTGAAATGGTTTGCTTTGATTTAAAGCGTGTGTATTGGGTTATAAAACACCTCTGTACAAATAGACCTGAATGCTTTGAGTAGTATATTATAAAACTTATTTCTATATTTTGGTTTGTGAGACAACATTTGCATTCATTATAGAAGCAAAGATTGAGCAGAATAAATTTAAAGCCTATTAAGTCAACCATATGCAATATGCATCTACTGATGATAATAAGAAAAAATAGCTAGTGAAGTTTTATTTTATTTTACTATATTTACATATTTAAAATTCCTTGCCTTATGGAGCATTAATAAGATCATATGTGCAATCTTCCTGGACCATTGTATTTGTTGTATTTACAGAAGGCAGCTGATGGCACCTGACATGAATTAGGATTTTACAGTTGTAGAATGAATTACAAGGCTACAAAGGAGAATCTGAAGAGTTTTCATGGTGTTTCTCTTGTCTAAAATCTAATGGTGCAAAATCATTTTAATTTCTCTGTAACACTGAATGCTCTGGGGTTAGACACATTTTATTTGGAGAAAGGACATTTGTTTGTGCAAAGAAATCAAACCTCCTAGGATAGGAGGCTCTAGGGAAAGGTAGATAGACAAGGCAAAGCTTCTGTAAAAGTTTAGTAGGTAAATTCCTGGCAAATATGGGAAGAAGGATGGAGGGTAAACAAACTGGAGAACAGAAATATTCTTGGGAATGGTTTCAAATCAACTGACCTACCTCGCTCTTTTGCATACCAATGTGGAAGGGAGAAGGGTTGTAAGAAATCTAACATGAATGAATGGATTTTTGGCTACTTTTGCAGTCACGTAAAGGCACTTGAACCTGGTTGATGATTTGCATTGGCACAATGTCTGCTGAGTGTAGGTTTGCATTCATATAGCAATGCTAATTATTAATAATCTACTAGATGTTCCTTAAACTTGCAACCTTTTTGTTATAGTAAATTTTCCCAATCACTCACCTGTAGCTTAATAGGCTTTTATAGAAGCTTATTCTTTTTTTTTTTTTTCTTTTTTTTTTCTTTCAGAATCCTAATTCTGCAATTGGATTGTTTCCTTACTCTTTAATCTCTTGGTGGTATAAAGGTATACCTCCACAAAAGAATGAAATCTGTTTTGAGGTTCTGTGTTTCTTCAACAGTGATAAGAACAGCTCCTTTATCTTTCTTGATTGACTAAAATTTCTGTGGTTTTAATATTACATTTTTATCCTTTGTGTGCTTTAGCAGCATTATACATAGTAACTGCAAGAACCATGAGCATCCATGATTATTGCCTATTACCTTATAAGGCAATAGAATAATCTCCGCAGAGTCATTTGCTATTTCATTTGCAAAAAAATCTGTTGTAATAGTAACTTTGTCTTTTTTTTCATGCTGTATATTCTTGACAATGCCGTTTTCCCCTGTTTATCTTTTTTTTTCTGGTTAGCATTTGGTCTAGTTGTCAGCAGTCTCATTTAAATTATTTAACTTTTTTTCACTTTCTCGTGAAAATTTTCGAATTCACTTTGATTCACTTCTTGTGATGCTTTCTGTATTGTTTTTTCATTATTAACTTTGCATGCAATCGTATAAGATGTGAATATTTGGCAATTCAGTTCACCAGGCACTGTCACATAAATAATGTATTTCTAGACTTCTACACATGCCTATTAACCTGAATGACCTCAAACCCCTTTCCAATTTGTAAGAAGTTTCTTTCTATAGCAATACTTTATATTTTGCTCCTGATCCAGTCTTTTTATCCAGTAGCCCATTTTAACCCTTATTCTTTACCTCAGCCACTAATCTCTAGTTTGGAACCTTGTCAAATACTTTTGAAAATCTGAGTATATTACATCCACTGAATTCCCTTTATCTCTTACAGCAGCAATATCTTCAAAGAACTCCAACAGGCTAGATAAGCATGCCAGTTCCCTGCCAGAGTCCTTGCTAGTTATCCTTAATCAAACTATGCTTCTCCAGGTGTTCTCCCTACTGCAAAGGCCTGTGTGAAATAGTTTAAATTATTTTCTTCGTGAACTACTATCTACAGTTTGCTGTTAAGCCATTTCTGATTACTTGAAATTTAAATCTACAGTTTTCCTTGGCTTTACTTAGTGCTGTTTTCCTTCTCACTGGCATATATGCTATGCCAATATTTTTTACTCACATTTTAAATATTATTATGGATAGATGATTACTGTTTGATTTGTATCTGGTCTAACCAGATCTGTTACTGTGAGCTGTGGTTGTCACTTAAAGACAAACTTGCAAACTAGTTCTGCTGTGTGCTAAGCAGATGAATTGCTGCTTTAACAAATTGCAAAGAGAATCTATTATATTGCCCTAGAAATTTTAGTCAAAATTTGTATTCATTTCTGCTCAGTTTTGGACCACTCCTAAATTCACACCAAATGATGTCATGAGTGTTCTCTTTTGAAAAACATTTATCATTTATGTGAGGGATAACTCTTCTTTGTCTTCTTCAACATATGTTTATAAAAAATCAAGACTCCAGTTATCATGATCTTTAGCTTTTCCCTCTTAATCCTGACAACTCTAATAACAAAGTATAAAAATCATCCATATATTTCCTTATTTTCAAATAACAATTCTGTGGAGTGTTATGTAAATGTATGTGGCTCCACTGGTAGATATATATGTATGTGATAAAAATACGACAATAAATATAACCTGGGGGGGGGGCTCCTCTTCTCTTCTCTTCTCTTCTCTTCTCTTCTCTTCTCTTCTCTTCTCTTCTCTTCTCTTCTCTTCTCTTCTCTCTTCTCTTCTCTTCTCTTCTCTTCTCTTCTCTTCTCTTCTCTTCTCTTCTCTTCTCTTCTCTTCTCTTCTCTTCTCTTCTCTTCTCTTCTCTTCTCTTCTCTTCTCTTCTCTTCTCTTCTCTTCTCTTCTCTTCTCTTCTCTTCTCTTCTCTTCTCTTCTCTTCTCTTCTCTTCTCTTCTCTTCTCTTCTCTTCTCTTCTCTTCTCTTCTCTTCTCTTCTCTTCTCTCTCTCCTCTCCTCTCCTCTCCTCTCCTCTCCTCTCCTCTCCTCTTCTCTCCTCTTCTCTCTCTCTCTCTCTTCTCTTCTCTTCTCTTCTCTTCTCTTCTCTTCTCTCTCTCTCTCTCTTCTCTTCTCTTCTCTTCTCTTCTCTTCTCTTCTCTTCTCTTCTCTTCTCTTCTCCTCTCCTCTCCTCTCCTCTCCTCTCCTCTCCTCTCCTCTCCTCTCCTCTCCTCTCCTCTCCTCTCCTCTCCTCTCCTCTTCTCTTCTCTTCTCTTCTCTTCTCTTCTCTTCTCTTCTCTTCTCTTCTCTTCTCTTCTCTTCTCTTCTCTTCTCTTCTCTTTTCACAGACTTAGAGAAATTACGGTACTGCTAAATTTAAATTCTCCTGAGTCTTTGTATAACATCAGTCTGTAAAAGTTGGTTTTGACTCTGATTGTTTTCTTTATTTTGGTCTGACATTTTTATTCTGTACCTTCTTGAGGAGTCAGTAAACCACATATCAAACCAGTGCTTCTATACAACAGATCAGAAATAGCTTACAGGCTCTTCTTCAGCAGTACCTGTCAAGACATCAGGAATGAATGGCTTAAGAGATTCATTCCCTCCCCAGAGCAGTCTGGGGTACAAGGGGATGTGTGTGATATATAATATGATTTGCCTGTCCTATTGATGCACTATTCCTCCATTGCTGACTGCATTGGGGTGAGGTTGTCAATAAAATCTAACTGCAGACATTTTTGTTCTCACAGGACCATGTCAGATTGGTCTTCATTTGTAACTAACTTGCCTTTCTGCAAGGTTGTTAGTCACAGTTCTGTAATAGACTGGCATTAGATAAAGCTTAGATAATTAGATAATGGAAATGGCAAGTACTTCATCCTTCCTTCCATCCATCTGTCTTTCCTTTCTTCTGTTTGTCCTTCTTTCCTTTGTTCTGTATGTCTTCTCTAAAAGTTTTCTGCTTAAGCAGTTGCCAGAGACTTCAGTACACCAATCACTTGAGCCATTGCAGCTGAAGGAATTATATTGTGGGCTTGTTTCTCAAACAACTCATATAACTTTTATCAAGCCTGTAGCTCTGAAGCGTTTACTTTTCTGTCACTCCCCAGGGATGGAGTCTCCCATGAACAAAAGAGCCACATAAGCTATGTGTTTGAAATGGAAGATTTCCTTGTCGTCCTGCCACCTCCATGTTCTGAGCTGCTGTGACATTAGGATCTGGCTACAGCTATTCGATGGTTCTTTTTGCATCTGACATGCTTTATTGTTGCTCTTAATTGAGATAACACTAAGTGCCTCCACTATCAGAAGAAGCCTGGAAATCAACAAGTGGGGTGCAATTTCTCTTGCTTAACAGTGATGCCTAAATTGCTATTTGCTTTCAACAGTGCTTAGCTGATGATTTGATAGTGAGGATTTTTTTTTTTTAATGATTCTCTCTCACCACACTTATAGCTAAAAAATTTGCAGGCATATAATAATTGTTCTGGCTTTGGAAACTAGTTACTGAGAATGATTTATATTTGCAGCTCTCTGATGGACTTATAAGAAGTGATTTAACAGAAAATTTCCCTTGACAATTGAGGCTGTACTGTCTATGACAAACTTACAGTAGATGATAACTTCTTAAGAAAAAAAAAAGTTCCATATTTTGATGAGGTTGTAAGAGTATGACTATCATTCACTTGAACAGAATGACAACAAAATATTTTAAATATAATAATTAGGAAAGACTATTGAGGGTTTGAGGAATAAATCTATAAAATTATCTATGCAATTTTCTTTCTTTCTTCTATTTATGTCATTTTCTCTGTAACTCATGTTTATGACTGTAACTTTTACCATGAGGAAAGCATCCATTTCTTGTAGCAGAGGTTTGCCACCTCTTGGACATGTTATTGGTTTGCTTTTCTTATGGCTTAAGCTGGACACATCAGCCCCTTATCACACGCCTTAGCTCTGTGCTTTGCTGACTTGAACCAAAAAAGTTTGGACTGCCTCAGAGCTGTCAGCTTGTAGCACAGGCAGAACCTGACAAAGCTGGGTAGGGTTGTCCTTAGTATGTCCACAAGGTTTCCCAATATATAAGCAAGGGCAGTTCATATGTTTCTAGGACTTTGTAGACATATCATGTGACTGAGAAACAGGACTGAGCACTGAGCGAATCAACCTGCAGTGTAATATTGGTGCTGTGTGAGCGTATTCTGTTCTGGAGAAATATACTTGCTAAACTATGTTATGTATTCTCTGCCATTGTCCTTGGTGGTTATAACTAAAATGTAACGATGTAACCTTAGGGAAGGTATTTGGACAATCGGATGTTAAAGGTGCTATATAGCATTTAGTTCTGAATGTAGGCTGGCAGATTTCAAGGTGAAACAGCTTCTGTTAAAGAGTATCTGTATGTGAAATCTGTCCAGATTTTGTACAGAGAAATCCTTCATAATAATTACTCAGTTGATGGTTATTTTTAATTCTTGTGAATTACAGTGAAAGTTGGGTCAATTAAAGTTTTTGGAAACCATTACAAATTCAGAATATTTTCTGAAAATAAAGCTATCAGTCTTTATTTATACCATTAAATTATGCTTATAGGAAAATTATACTGCAAGGTTGAGGGTTATTTTGGAAGAATTCTCTCCTTAGTGTCAACCTGCATTAATTAGACTGGGCAGAGCAGGAGTCTGTGACAGAGAAGTATCTCTGTCTAAAAGCATGGCTTCACTGGCCTCACAGCACATGGACACACTGTTAGATTCCTCCTCCTCCTTTCAGCCGACAAACATCATTTTGAAAGCTTTTTGTCTGTCAGGAAGAATTCACTTTCATAAATAAAGTATCTGCCTTTCTTAAGCTAGCACTTCAATAGAGACAAGGTCTGCATCATGCTGAGGATGTTTATTCCATGAAATTCATAAACCAGTAAATGCCTACATGGCTTAAAAAGAATTGCCCTTACAGTATTGTCTCAAAAATTAAGTTTCTAATTTGATCAATACAGGAAAACATAATTATATTATCTTCTCCTCATCGTACACATACACTTTATTTATGATGTTTTTTACAATATTATCGTTCTTGTTGTCCTGCCTGTAGCACTACTCTACATATTTACTGTCTTTGAACTGGATCAGGGATGAAAATTCCTCCTCCAACCCTCAGCTGCATTTTATTTTCTGTATGATTATTTTAACTTGGGTCAATTTGCTGATCCAGTTCACTCTGTGGCCCTACAGATAGTTATATTCGCAAAAACAAGGGAGCAGCACAGATGTGGAAACAAGCACAAGGCAGAGAGAGGAGAATAACTGCTTAAACTTGTGCTGCTGCAGAGAGAAATGTCTGTGGACACACAGCCTCAGTTAAACATTTATGAGGAGACGTGTGGATATACTGTGCACATATCTAGGATCAGAGCAATTTTTCTTTCTTTCATAAAGCACTTGTCATCAATCTTCTGCAAGCAGTAAGTGAAAACGGAAGCTGTCATCTATGCCATGGTGTTTGCCTTACACCCTGCAGGCAGCAAATTTCGTCTCAGTTCTCTTAAACACCAGGCCTTTCTACTTTGCTTTTTGATAGCCAGAAGATTTGCTTCGTCTGTCATACAGTCCAGCATACAGATGTGTTTGTTAAATTATTTTCCTTCCTTCATTTTAAGGAACCAAAGAACGATTAAGAGTTTTTCTCTCAAAGAATGCCACTCTCTCATCCCAGCTGTGTGTAGTACCTGCTAGGCATAGAAAGACAACTGTAGCTGGATAGCAGTCAGGAAAAGTACATTCAGGACATAAAGATCTGCTTTAACATAATATACAAAACAAAATACAATATAGCTACCGAAGAAAATGTCAGTGAAACATATGGTTTGACTCTGCAGTCTTCCAGAGAATAAAAGTTTTGCCTCAAGAATTACAAGCTCAGGCTTTCAATCTTCATTGCCTGAGATGAGTGCATGATATTAAGCATTGTGTTCTTCAGCATCTGGATGTAATGAAATGCATTAAGGGGAGTGTCATTCTTGATATTCTGCTATAGCTCTAAATTGCTTATTCTCTACCAGTTTGCATTACAAATGTGTTTCTTTGCCTAAAGTAACATTAAAAATATATATATTCCTTTTTGTTAGAAAACTCTCCATTAATATGTGTGGTTTACAGACTTATGCTCCAAATTATGAAATGAGTATATAACAATCTTCATGGGTTATCGAGAAAATAATAAAGATTGTGTCATGTTTGCCAGATAAACACAAAAGGAGAGATTTTACAAAAGGGCTCTTAGTTCTTTTCCGATTTCTAACAGAATCAGAACCTGATAAATCATAACAGCTATTTTTAGTCTCTTGTGTAACAACCTACTTTGTAGCTTTTAGAAACTTCTAGCTCATAAATTGCCTTGGTGATCTGCACTACCTTTTGTGGAGCTGTTAAAATCGAGTCGGTATGTACCTTTAAAAAGTATAATAGATTTACTTCCTAATTGTTCATTTCTTTAAATATTTTTTTCAGTTTTCAAAAGTCTTCGATACAAACAAAGAAAATGTGAATGTTAAGAAGTGAAGACTGAGATCCTGGTTTTGGACTAATACAAATGTTATAAATGTAGAGTACAGAAGAAACATAGGTATTGACTGGGATCAAAATGTCAATCCATATTTTCCAACATTCTGTCTCCGTAAATGTACCGTATAAGATGCTGCAGAGACAGATATAAGAAAGCTTTCAGTAGACAAATTTTGAATAGCTGTTCACACAGCAAGATAGGGTGTCAAAATAGTGAACAAAATTCTCCATGGGAGTGTGCTGCTTTATTTCCAAACAAATAAATGTTTATTTTATTTTTTTTCTGGTCTTGCACAGTACATTGGCATTTTAACTGAGCTATCTATACTGACTGTTATGAAAAAAAAAAAAAAAAGCTTCTGAAATGATTGAAAGCTCTTGGGATTTCAGAAAAATGCTTGGATACCTAATTCTTATTGAAATTGATGAATATTATCAAATAATTTAAAATTCTGTTCTGCAGTGGCTATATTTATGCTGGAAAATTATAGTGGCAAATACTCGGGATCATTCAATGGTATTGAACCTGGCTGGCACAGGACAACCTACATGCATGCTATATGTTCACTTACTTTCCAAACCACACTGGCCATGTCTGAACTGTCTATCTGTAACTGCTTGTCCTTTGTTAAATTCAAGATGATGTCCAGAAATTGTCTGAGAGGCTGATACTTGGTCCAGGTTAAAACTGTATTAGTGACCATTCTAAATTTTACAGATTAGATTATTTTGTTCCAGTGCCTGGGAATGTTCCATGGCACTGTTTATTTTACTAGCACAGGTATCACAGAATCATAGAATGGTTTGGGTTGGAAGGGACCTTTAAAGGTCATCTAGTTCCACCTCCCCTGCCACGGGCAGGGATAGCTTCCACTAAATCAGGTTACTTGATCTTGAACACTTCCAGGGAGGAGGCATCTACAGGTTCTCTGGGCAGCCTATTCCAGTGTCTCACCACACTCACAGTAAAGAATTTCTTCCTAATATCTAATCTAAATCTACCCTCTTTCAATTTAAAACCATTACCCCTTGTCTTATCAGTACACTGCCTGATAGAGTCCCTCCCCATCTTTCCTGTGGGCCCCCTTTAAGTACTGGAAGGCTGTGATAAGGTCTCCCTGGAGCCTTCTCTTGTCTAGGCTAAACAACCCCAATTGTCTCAGCCTGTCTTTATAGGGGAGGTGCTCCAGACCCCTGATCATCTTCGTGGCCCTCATTTGGACCCACTCGAGCAGGTCCATATCTTTCTTATGCTGGGGGCCCCAGAGCTGGACACAGTACTCCAGGTGGGGTCTCACAAGAGCAGAATAGAGGAGGAGAATCACCTCCCTCAACCCCTCTGGCCACACTTCTTTTGATGCAGCCCAGGATGTGATTGGCTTTCTGGGCTGCTAGTGCACATTGCTGGCTCATACTCAGTTTTTCATCCACCAATACCCCCAAGCCCTTCTCCGCAGGGCTGCTCTCTATAGCCTAAATTGTCTTAGATTACAAATCTAGCCAATACACACAGTGGTTTCATGAAGGTATCTTTAAGGAGATGGCATTTTCAAAATGTATTTGCAATTTGCCTTGCAATTTCAAATAGAAGTCTGACTAAAATGTGTTGCATTCTGTGTGATATGAAAAACAGAACCTATATTGACAAAGTGTTAAAAGCCTAAAACCATTGCTAAAATGAAACATAACAACTGGTTTCATGAAGTCACTCTTCAAATTTATGCTACAAAATTTTGTCTAGACTGCTCAGAATACATACAATTAAGCTGTAAAAGAATTGCACGAGTCCTTTAGTTGCTTTTTTCTGACACTATCTGTATAAACGAATTATTGTATTATTTTCCTTAATTTAAAGTCCATTCATTATCCCAGGTAAATTTCACTTGCCCTCTTCTTACTCCATGTGAGTCTTCCTAGCCATCCCAATTTTCTGGGAAAATTGTTTCACGTTTGCCTACAAAGTAACTTCCTTTAAATGAAATGTCAGCAGGCAACAGTAATCGATTAAAAATACAGGTTTCACTATGTATCCTTCTCTTTTATAACACTTACGCACTATGAAATTCTTTAACAACTAAAACTTAAAATGATGCTTTTATAGCCTAGACTGAGTCTACAACTGTAGAATTTAATCTTGCTGAAAAATGATGCTACATAATGTAGCATTGACCTCATACTTTCTTGAGGTTCATTTGATAAAGACCCTTGGCAATTCCTTCTCAGTAGTATGCTAACTCCACTAATCAGAAATGGTAACATATTGAAAACTTAAGATGTGTCACAGCTGAAGAGAAATTCAATTTGTATAAAAATAACATATAGCTACTCTAATAATAAAATCTATTTTATGTTTAAAATGTATATTTATAGCTGTGTAGAATTTTTGCTTTAGGTTCAGAAGACATACCCTCAGATTTGCAGTGTTAGAAAGTATGACTTTAGCATTTGGGGGGTGGTGGGTGATAGAAAGAGGAATGTAATTATTTATTAATTCCCAGGTTCAAAAATGGCCTTTACTAAAAATGACATTTTGTCAAGAATTTAAAAATGCAAAGTTTATTTTATAAGGTTATTTAATGCTCAGTCTTTTTTTTTTCATTTTATTTTCTTTTTTAAAAACAACTTTTTCTTTTCTCCAATCTTTTTTTCTCAGTGCAAAGACAAAAAAGAAGTGGATATGTGATGAGAGGTGATGCAGAAAAATCAATTCCATGGGACAGACATAAGAAAGCTGTTCCATCCCATCAATTCCATGGGACAAAAAATAGGAAAAGGGTACCCTTTTAAAGCCTTTAACATGCTTCCTAAGTTGTTGATACTTGTGTGAAAATATGTTGGAGAAATCCATGTGAAAAAAACCTGTCTCTTTTTAAGGTCTTCTCTTATTCCTGGTAGACTGTTAATAGTTCACAGGAAACAACATCGAATGCTATTACTAATTTATCTTTAGAAATAATTGAACATTTAGCTCTGGGAAATGTAATGATCAAAGGTATATGCTTCCCATGGGAAAATGTTTGGATAGGGAGTTGCAGCTTATATCCAGAGGGAATTCAGTTTATTTCCAGAGGTATGAGCACGTATGTTGTGAGTTGACTTTGGCTAGTTGCCAGGTGCCCACCAAGCTGCTCTATCACTCCCTCTCCTCAGCAGCACAGGGGGAGAAGATACGATGAAAAACTCATGGGTTGAGATAAGGACAGGGAGATCACTTACCAATTGCCATCATGAGCAAAACAGACTCAGCGTGGGAAATGAATTTAATTTATTGCCAATCAAACAGAGTAGGATAATGAGAAATAAGAAAAAGTCTACAAAACACCTTCCTCCCACCCTTCCCTTCTTCCCAGGCTCAATTTCACTCCTGATTCTTCTACCTCCTCCCCCCAAGCGGCACAGGGGCACAGGTTAGTTCATAACACTTGGTCTCTGCTGCTCCTTCCTCCTAACACTCTTCCCTTGCTCCAGCTTGGGGTCCAACTCACAGGAGACAGTCCTTCATAAGCTTTACCAACGTGAGTCCTTTCCACAGGGTGCAGTCCTTCAGGAATGGACTGCTCCAGCGTGGGTCCCCCACAAGGTGATAGGTCCTGCCAGAAAAACTGCTCCTACATGGCCTCCTCTCCACGGGCCACAGTTCCTGCCAGGAGGCTGCTCCAGTGTGGGTTGTCTAAGGAGTCACAGTTTCCTTCAAGGTACATCCACCTGCTCTGGTGGTCCTCCACAGGCTGCAGGGTGGATATCTGCTCCACCTTGGACCTCCATGGGCTGCAGGGGACAACCTGCATCACTAAGGTCTTCAGCACAGGCTGCAGGACAATTTCTGCTCAGGTACCCAGAGCACCTCCTCCCCCTCCTTCTTCACTCTCACATATTCTCATTCCTCTCTCCCAGCTGCTGTTGTGCAGCATTTTTTACCTCTTCTTAAATATGTTATCACAGAGGTGCTACCAATGTCACTGATGGGCTCAGCTTTGGCCAGCAGTGGGTCCTTGGAGCTGGCTGAAACTGGCTCTGTCCAACATGGGGGCAATTTCTGGTGTCTTCTCACAAAAGCCACTGCTTCAGCCCCCCTGCTACCAAAACCTTGCCATGTAAACCCAATACATTATGTCAGATGTTATAGTATTTTATTGAGGTTGATAAAATAGTTAGAGAAATTCTTTGGGCCCTGAGAAGTTGAATTCATTTCCTAAAGCAAACTTAAATAAGCTCACTATTAAGTCTTGTCCAGAATGGTTAAACATAATACCTAGTCCCAATCCAAGCTTAATTTTAACATAAGCAAGAGTATATCTTTTGAAAAGCTGTTGTTTATAAAGGAAGTTTTGCAAAACCATGGAGTTGATGGATGAGATAAATGCAGAATCATTACTCACAAAACGTTATTGTACTAGAACTAGCTGAAACTAGTAGAAGATAATTTTGAAACAGATTTTTTTAAAAGTATGGTTTTAAGCAGCAAGTGGTGAAATGTTGAAATTTGTTGCCACAGAAAATTGTAGAGACAGACAATATCAAGAGATAAAAAAGGGATTAGACAAATTCAGGGACTATAAATAAATAAAGAAGGGCTAGAGAGTCGTGTACCTCCCAAGACCCTTAATCCAGTGGCTGGGGATCCGAGGGGAGTGTCCACTTTGAGGACCTCAGAGGGTGGTCAGGTTTATGTGCCTTTCTTGAATAGCATCTCCTATGGTCACTCAGCTAGGTAGACCAGACTACATGTCTGACGCTGTTAGGGCATTTCTAATGCTTGTATGTCTGTCATCGAACATTCATTCACTTTTTTTTCTAATTCAGAATGAAAAACCAGCACAAGATTACCTTCTATGCAAACTCCCTTGTCCTCCATCCACCCACACATATTTCTACCTCCTTACAAATATTTGAGTAGAATTTGGCTTGGAAATTTCAGAAATGTTTCAAACAGACAACTAGCTAGGTCATACTTTTTTTTTTTGGTTCAATAATTCAAGCTATTACACATCGTTGGTTTAGTCTGCTCTATTGTTTTATTTCTGGTTCATCTTTTAGGACATAATTTCAGTTCCAACAATGGTGTAGAGGCAAGGGAGTACACAATAAACATCTGAACTGAATTGATCTGTGACTGAAATTCCTGCTTTTTGTATATATCTATGACTGTAGCTTCTAAACACAGGAAACTGTGTCTTTCCACAATGACAGTTAATGTTGATGAATGTTAGAAAATGGCTTGGATGATGCATGTGATAATGTTACTTTACAGTAATTTACAATGGCACAATAGTCCCATTAACAAGTGATTCACATGAGCTGGAAACATTTTATTATATTTACAACACAATAGAGCTCTACTTCTCTTCAAATAATGATGTTCATTGCAAATCATTGTGCTAGGGGTTTTTTTATGTTTTAAGTTTCTCCTTTATTAAGTTTCTCTTTCCATGGTGGCCCTTTCACATCTTGTCTAATGCAATGAAATTATCTGTTGCTGACAGTGACTGTTAACCACAGCTGCAGCCAACGTGCTGCTGCAATGATTGTAGTGCAAGTGTGGACAAGGACCACGTTCGGTGATTTTTTTCAGGAAGCTCTGGGTAGTAGTATGATCACTGACCTTTATCATGTTCTGCAGTGGCAGTTAATGGTTAACTGCATCTGTGTCTGAAACTCACTCTTCTGTAGAATAAGATACAATATATAAAACTGATAAGAAAGAAAGAAATTTTGTAGTTTGTACACAACTTCAGTAACACCTATCTTTTGTTTCCTTCTCTTTTTCCTTCAAATGATTGCTGGGGGCTATCATGTCCTAAATATGAGAAACCTGTGAATTAGCCAATGTTACATTTGGAAAATGTTAATTTCATTACAGAGTAGGGGTGTGTACTTCTCCATTAATTCCATGAGGAAATCAAAGGGATCTTGAAGGATATATAAAGAAAGAAAACAGAAATTTATTTCAAAGCTGTAATATTAGAAGGAGAATAAAAAATTGTGATCCTTGAATAGTATTTTAGACTTATGTGAATTGCTTAAAAGGATGTAGCTCTTTAGCTGCAATAAGCAGTTTATTTAACAATTAATATGCAGTTAATTGCCAAAACAATGTCTCAGACATACCAGCTCTCTGTTCAGTTACTCATTATGCCATTGGATTGTTCTTGACCTTGTATAACTCATACTGAGTCATATGCTCACCTGACCATTGAATTACATGACCTCTGATCAGTCAGTCAAAATCAGTCATATCTCTTAGTTGTTACTTACAGGTTTTTGTCTGTTAAACAGATCTAATACCCTACATTACTCCATAAATGTGACTCTACCAGACAAAAAGTGATGTTTTATTGTTAGAAGGCTGACTTTAATTCCTTAAAAAAAGTCTTATCTGAATGTATGATATTAGCTCTCTCTCACAGAAACATATTTCCACAGTTTCAAAGTTATTGAGTAAGCCTTTATCTGAGATACAGGACTTTGGAAAAAAAGATTGAAACTGTATGATCATAAAGCTAAAGTAAGTGTTTGATCCAGAAATTTCAGTTTGATTTTCTTCTGATATAAAAACTAGTGTATAGGAGTGTGTTCAGTTTTAGCGTAATAAAGGAAAAAAAGGAAAGTAGGAAAAGAAGCATTTCTCTTCAAGACATATACTTTAACCAATAAGAACTACTATTGTTTCCCTCTAAGTACAGGATGTTACAAACATGTTCTCTTCACCTGCAACTTAAGCTCATAACTTGAGTTCTTACTCCTTGTGATGAATAACTTGAGGCCAGCTTAATGCAGAGTTTTGGGCTAGGTAGTGATTTGACCCATTTTAGTCACTACCATAATGGCGGATATTGACAATATTCAAGTACTTCAGGGAACACGTTTTAATATTTGCTGTGATCCCCTGTGAGGTTGTAACTGTGCCGTGATTGTGGTGCATCACCAAGACAAGAAGAAACATTTATGAAAGCTGCCATATTCACGGCAACTGAAATACAACAAGGCAGAGAATGTTGTGGCCTACCTCCAAACCAGGATTTAGTCAGTGGACTCTTGGTAACATTTTTTCTCATCCTCACAGTTCCTTCACATGCTTTTGTGCCCCCTTCTTTTCATTGCCTCATTCTAGAACCCTCATCTCTTCAATTGCTCCTCGCCCATATCCCTAAATACCAAATTCTTCTTATATATATATCTCTTTTATCTTCAGGTGACCCAACTCAGAGCTACAAGCACCATTTCTTTTCTCTTCACATCTTGCAATTTGCTATTGGCTTTACTGTTGTCCACCTTACCACTGCATTCAGCTACACCAAGCTCCGACTCTTGTAGAAAAACATAGAAGTAGGCTGCAATCATTAGAAAAAAACCTTCCCATGCAATTTTTAAAAAAGCAATGGTGATGGAAAACCATCACAGATAGTCTAAGAGTTTCTTAGAACAAATATTAATGGGCTTTACATTAGCATATACAATTGGGTTATTAAAGTCTTGTTAACAATTAATTTGCATTAAAGTCTTAAGCATGCTGTGCTTAGATAAAAATACAGGTTGATTAACACTTAGTGCTTCTGTTAGTCTTTCTTGTTAACATCTGTGTATTTTTCTTTTTTTGCATCTTTCTGAAGATGCATAAGAAAAGATTAGTACCTTATGAATGAGTGAAACTAGGACTAATTCAGGGCTTTAGCCACTATTATAGCTGCATTCATTTAATTGTGCTATTTCAGCAATAGCCACAATTCTTCCATGACAACTGATCAAATTAAAACCTCTCATTAAGAGACCAGTATGTACATAGAGCAAACATGCCAATGTGACATACCAAAGTGCTGTGGTTTTGGTTTAAAACAAAATAATAAAAAGATACAAGACATGGAAGAATATTTCTTGGTTTTATTTCTTGTAATGCCCAAAATGAAAGGTTGAGAAAACTAATGTGTTCCACTGAGAAAAGACTGGAAAACCTACACCTCCCTTTCTCAGTAGTTTTAGGCAAGAGTTATTTCATTTACTGCAAAGAGAATCCCAAACCTTCCCATTTTTTTCCCAAACAATGGACAAAAATGCCAAGTCTGAATTTCTATTTATTTTTCCCATGCCAAATATTTTGATGTGATTCTTTATGTTTAAGAGTGCACACCCTAAACTGGAGACTTGCAATTATGTTTTTAAGTCACTTTGAGATCCTTGAGCAAATAACTATATATTTGTCAAGTGGATCTTCCCAAGTTTATGTAGTATGTAACATATGACTTTCAGAAACCTGAGATACACATGCTGTACCTAATTACAGAAATGTGCCTTGTAACCTTGTAAACCAAGAGCATCCCCTCTTTAGGCGTGAAAGTAAGGCTTTGAGTTATGAGCTCTGATCTTGCATCAGCCTAGACTGATATCTGTATCTGATAGCTCTTCATCCCTTCTCATCCACCTGAGGTTACTACCCCTGTATCAGAAAAAATGTCTGTCAAGCCTTTAGCTGGAGCAGTTCACAGCTAGGATTATTAAACTCAGTTGTGATTGCTTATAGTTTAATACACTTGACTGTGAAACGTGGCAGTTTAGGACCCTCCTTACAATACATGTTGGTTTTAAATGCCACAACTGAGGTAGCTGCCAGTTCCCACTGAGGCTAGTAACATCCTTGTCTGTGACAACATACTCACCAAGACTGTCAAAACACCAAAGACAGCTATGAAACTGTAGGAATACAGCTGCTGGGATTTGGCAGCAAGGCTGGACCAGAAGATGAAAGAGATACGTAACAAATTTGGGAATTAATGAAATCTACTGGGGGTATGATGTACCCACTTGCTCAGTAGAGGTTTTCATACAATGCTACATTAGAATGCTTCACTCTTATATTCTTTTGAGCACTGTTATAATCTCTTACCTCAAGATTCTGTAAATCTGGGTCAATCATTTGGATGCTGTAACATGTCAGGTGCCACAAAATGGAAAACTATATATGAAACTATAAATCAGACAGTCCAGTCAGGTGCACAGTGGCACAAGTTACCCTTGTACAGGTATCTCACATGCCAGCTCAGCAGAAATTATAATGGTTTTATTTGTGCTAGATCTGAGCCTGGCGAGTAGGAGTTAGGGAGAATTAGCATTGCTGTGATTCTGGAAGTAAAGTTCATCTCAGGCACAGTTTTAGCTATTTATCTTCTGTCATCTATATGTGAAGCGTTCGTGTAGAAATTCTCTCAGAGATTTTAAATGCAAAGGTATAATATGACTGTGTTTCCATGATAGTAAAAAACCCAATCAAACAAATTCAGTTGATCTTAGATCTATGCACTGTAAAAGTTATGGTAATTTAGGGCTCAATGGTAAGAGAGGAAGATGGAACAGAGACACAGGACTGGATTTGCTGAATTGATTTCTTCTCCTAAGGAACAGGAGAAACAGCTACATCTCTAAAGATAAGCCCAGTTCAGGCAAAGAAGATAGATGCCTTAGGGTCTCTATAGTGCCATTCTGAAGTTCTGTCACAGTGCTCATGGCATTGATACGCCACAATCTTTTGTTGATGTAACTTAAAACTGTGGCAGTGATAAAGAATTTCCATGTGTTTTCTTGGTTTTCTTGTATGACAGATATGAGAGGTGTTAGCAGACACTGCAGGCAGTCCTTTACTGCTCCCTGGGAAGTGAGGATATGTCAGAAATTGCAGTTACCTTTGGGGAGGGTGGGTCTTCTAGAAGAGTATTGTAACAGAGCTGGAGAATTATGTGGCGGTGTGGGGCATCTGCACCGTTTGATTCCAAACTTTGCTTGGGATCAGCTCTCATATCAAAACTAACACCGTTCCAGTTCTGTAGAGTACAAAATGCACAGTGTTCTTACTTCCCTTAAGGAACTTATTTCACTTTTGGTTTGACAGGACTTGTTAAACTTCATTACATTCTTTAGGGTCTTTCTGCTTGCACAAGCATTTAACTCAATCTTTTGTGATACTTCAGTATGGATCTTTGAGGGGTACTTCAGGTTTGTTTTTAGGGGATACTTGTTAGCATCTTGCTAGATCACTGAATTTCTTTTTCCCTTGTGTGAACTGACATCACTTCACTTCTTTATCTGAGCAAAAAAGAGGGGGTAAGAAAGAAATTTTACCACTCAGCACAACTTGGGTTATATTCTAAATGCAGCCATGTCTCAGGTGGAATTTGCTATTAATAATGATTTAGCCTTAAGAATTTTTTACAAGTTTAAGCATTTGTAGGGTTTCTGTAGAAATAAGACTTTTATTTCTACGTAGAAATAATAGACTTTTATTTTCTGGTTAGCAGAGTGACAGAGAGAACGTAGAATCAGGTCCTTAGCAGATGTGAACTAGTGGGTAGTGGGGTTTTTTATTGTTTTAAGTGAAACTTTTTAACAGATTACTTTATTCACAGTTTTCAGGAAATGAGATTTTGGCCAATGGAATTTAAGGATATCTTACTCAGAAAGTGAACTCATTTTGTCCACTTATCCAAGAAAGAAAACAAAATCTCTCAGAGCCACTATTCACCACCTTGCTTTCTTTAGCATGTCTTGTTTTTCTGCCTCCAGAAACCCAAGCGGATTTTAAACAATTGTATCTTGATTCTGAAGTTTTTGAGATCCATTTTGAAATGAAAGTTGGCCTATTATGAAAGGAAAGAATAATATGTTAGAATACGTTTGAAGAGGGGTTTGCTACAGCAAAAGCTTACTGGCTGCAGCTGCTCTTCAATTCTTGCTGTGACTATTTATATTTAACAGCTCTTGTAGCCAAATCATCCTATAGGTCAATGATGGGCTTTGGAGTGGACAGTCAGCAGCATTAAGCATAAGGTAATTGGGGATAAGAGTGGTGGAGATGGAGTGGTTTAGTGAGAAGGAAAGGGACGAGGAATAGGACAGAAGCAACAAGATGCCTTGTAGCATCCTTACCAATCCAGGCAACTCTAACTTGACAGAGACATTTTTGTGATATTCATGCCCTGCTCCTTCCTTCAGAACTAACACCATGCAGGGCTGTTGGGCTCTCTGTCTCTCCTAATAATTTTCTTTTTGCTATCAGATGTAAGTTGAACAGTAGATACATGTGATGTCTGTAAGTCAGGGCTTTTCAGATGGCTAGATCTACAAATTCCCAGGGGATGTTTTTAAAGGAAGTTCACTCAATTACTAGCTGTGTTTTCTTCCTCCTTTTGGTCAAATGAATGCAGTTCTAGGGTGGCTGCTCTACACAGTCTCAAAAGACTTTATTTTAAAACAGCATAAATTAATATGCATTTTTGTAGTCATTGACACTTCTGAAATAAAAGGATAGCATGTGCTGTGCATTTTAGACTGTACCAGTTTGACATAAGTTAGTCTTTTTCAGGAACTGCTGTCACAAAAATACAGGTTTGCTATTTGTGTAATCCTTTAGTGAAAGAAAAATCATTCTTAGAATGATTTATGAGCACATATGTTTCAAAGTGATTACTTTAGGCAGTATATCTGTGTTTTCACTTAAGTTTGCACTAGAAATGCAAAAGATAGGATGGATGGGCAGGAATTGTCTCATTTCCTTCATAACAAGGAAATGCTTCATATTAAAAAATTATAGGTAGTTTTGGAAAAGCCAGTTTAGAAATCTGATGGAAAATTTCATCATTTGTCATTATAGAGAACTACTTCTGGCTAGAGAAACATTTTTTCCTTCAAATCAGTACAGGCTTACTACATACCAGCTTAATTATGGTCAGGCAAAGATGAGAAAACATGCAATCCTTAACTGATACAGAAGAGCTAGCATAAACCAGGAGATGGAAATGTATTTACATTTAAAAAAATAACTTTTAGTGATTTGGCATAGTTATGGTGGTCTTGATGCCTTAGTATAGTGGCAAAGACATAGTGTGTCTTTCCTCAAAGGACCGATGGAGGTGCCCAAGTTAGGAGTGAAACTACCCATAACTTTTGGGTGGTCATTGGGGAATAAATGGTCCTTTTATGGGGGAGCTTAAGTCCACACATGATCCTAATCCCCATGTCCAAAGGTGTTGTCGGAGTATAATCTCTCTAAATTCTTTTTAACCTAAGCTCTTCCATTAGGTGGCATAAAACTGGCCCACAGAACTTTATCATTCCAGTGTACAGGAAAGGTAGGCAATTCATGGTAAACAAATATCCAAATAGCATTGGCTGAGGGAGGGAACCCCTATAACTCTGTAAATGAGAACAGCCAACTCAACTGCAAATAGATATAACATATTTTTAGCTTTAGTGAGAGGTGCATATTTATTTGTTTTTGTTCCCTCCCTAAACTGGCAATGAGCAATGCAGAAAGATGAATACAGCTTTTGCATAAGCTAATCAAGAAATCAGTCCTTGAGTCTCTCATTTAAATTGCATGAAGCTGGAGTGAGAAAGCACGGGGGGGAAGAGGAGGCAGAAAACTTCAGCTGAAAATGAACAAAATTTATAAGCAAGATAAATGACATGCTACAGTTGTATTCCCAAATAGAAAATAGTAGGATAGTTAAGATGATTGTATTTGTATAACCCTGTTTTTTCGCTACATGTACCCCTACATCTAAGTGGGAAAAAAGTTGCAATTGTGATTGTGTGAACTGAAAAAGGAGGAACTCTTCCTTCTCCTCATGATACAGAGAATTATGTGGAAAATGGTTGTACTACCTGCTTTTTCAGTTTCTTCTGTTGGAAACCTGACTGGAATGGCTGAGCCCTGAGGAATTTTTCACTGAATCTGGAATTTTCCTGCAAAAGATTGTTTTGAGTATTTAAAAAAAAAATAATCCCTTTACATCAAAAAAATTCCTTACCAGTAGGAATATGTTGGTACTGCAATAGATCAAGAGTAGGTCTGAATATATAGTCACAGGCATTTGTTTCCTGTGGGGAATCCCTCCACATTTAAACTATATATGAATACAGCTGTTGTAGGTACTGTCTATAGTATCTACAAAGCCAAAAGAGAGAGCTGCTACAACAGATTATACTGGCTGGATTCTTCAGTTTGTCTGCAATTTTGTACAGAAAACAGTGTCCAGCACTGAGGTGTGGGTTGTCGGGGCCCTGAGGGTACTGTTAGTTCTCGCTGTCCCTGTCCACCTTCCTGGGGCTCCCCCCACCATGCCCAGGGCCCCATTTCAGCCCCACCAGGGCCATCAGTCCCTGCCCCAGCGAAGCCACATCAGGGCCAGCCTCCAGCTCCCCACAGCCCTGCCCTGCCTGTCCCCAGGAAGATGCCCGGTGCCCTGGGCTGGGGCTGCCAACGGTGCCCCCCAGCTGCCCCACTCCTGGCTGGGGCAGTGGGACAAGCCCTGGCTGCCAGGTCCTGCCCTGAGGGACCCGGGGAGCCTCCGGCCCCTGCTGCACCTGGCACAGGTCATTCAGGATGAGTCTGCTTTTAAGTGAGAGCAGGCAACACTCCAGAACAGAAGGAGAGAAAACGCTGCTGCATCTTGTTTGGAACAGGCTGCCTCAAATACATTACAAATGTGGAAGAGGGATGGAAAAGTGCAGTAAACTCTTAGTAATATTAACATATCACAGCAATTGCATTCATGCTCTACAGACTTACTTATTGAAAAATTAGTTACTATCAAGCAAACTATTCTGTGAAGTAAAAAATACACTGTTTTTCCCTCCTGTGTTGATCTATCTTTATCATTGCTTGGTGCAGGTGATTATAACAGAAACGATTCAACCATTCAACTTTTTTTTTTTACACTTTGGCTTTAAACTAATGATTTTATCAGTGGCCATTTGACCGATATGATCGGTAGATGTAGATGTTCTGCATCAAGTACTGTTGTCCTGTCTTGTACAGCTTTTATGAGGATATTGCTAGTTGTGCTGACATGGCACTTTCTGATGTGGATGGATAAGATCACTAAGTGGGTGGCAGTACTATGTAAACCTGCTATGCAGGTTGCTGCTATGCAGTGCTGCTATACAGCACTGTTATGTTTATGATAGATTTCTCTGATGATGTCAATACAATATGTGCATATACATAAAATATAAGCATTTTCACTTCTATTGGAATTTTGGTGAGCAAGAATAAGTGGTATCTGAATGTGTAACATTACAGCCTGTCTGATGAGGAGTTTGGCCTTGAAATCTCTTGAGATGAATTTTTCTCATGCGACTGACTGTTTGAAGTGTTTTATATGGCAAAAATGCATGAATACATGCATATAATATGGATTTGAGTGGGAAGATATGGGAAAAATAGTGAAATCAAGAAATAAATTGAACTGACCTTTTCCAGAGCTGATTGTCTCAATGTTTGCTTGGGATCTTATACTACGCAGTGTCTTACGTACTACAGATTAATGCATTGCTTGGACAGCTTGCTTTGACTTCCAGTCAGTGTTTAGGGTTTTGGGTTGCTCCTTATTGCTTGTTCCAGAACTATGGGGTAGCAGCTCTGCCAGTGCCACCTAGCCAGCTGAGTCCTGAAGCATCAAGCAGAACAACTCTTCTGTCTGTTACAATCAGCTTAAAGGATTTCTTTTTTATTTACACAAGGGGTTTTTTTGTAACTACTTTTGTTTTATAACTATTAAGGTTATTTAGCACTTGTGCCCATGCATAGAAACTCTGATTCTCTAGTAGTAGTCATTCAGTGATAAGAATATTTTTAAGGACAATTTCTGCTGAATATAAGTATCCTAAATATTTTAGAATTGAAAATTTTTAAGTTAAATTATAACAAAAATATTTTTTTAAAACATAAGTTGTTGTTGGACTATGTGATAAACACTGTGATAAACACTGGCAATGTGAACAGTCAGTTGAACATTTCATCAAAACAATTTCTTTGATTATTTTAGTAATATTTATATCCTTTGACAGCAGAATAGGTCAAAATTAAGATCAATATTTTCTCTGTTGTAGGAAGACACTATTTAAATTTAAAACTAGACACATTCAATTTTATTATTTCATAGCCTGCCCTAACCAAAATAAAACAAAAAATTAAGACTATGTAAAGTGTTGGATGGAAATCTCTTTCTTTGTACAGGTGTCACACTCTATCAGAATTGTGGCACTGCAATTAAATTCTTATTACACTTACATGTTTTTAGTCTTATATTGGTACAGTTAATTATATCCTACTTTGTGTGCAGCTTTGAACAGGTGTTTATACCTTTATGGTAGTAATCCTTCTATTGGAGTTGAAATCAGTCCTTCATTGTCATTAATGAACAATCCTTAGGTAATTTGTCCTTAACTGACAGAGTCAAATTTCTGCTAATAAGCTTCAATTTCATACCATGCTCAGTAAGTGCTCTATCAGAATTATGCGTAAACTTTACATTGAACCTATACGTAAAGTTGTAAGAATGGTCACTCAGTGGATGTTCACCTATACTGATAAGATTGTAAAACGGATTAGATTACTAGATATGTGTAGCAGGACTGAAAACAAAACTCCCTTGGAAAATCTTCACACATTTATATGTCAAATGGCATAAAAGGAGGTAGTGCTTTCTAATAGAGAGAACAGACTTTGAAGGTCGAACCTCTGAGTGGGGAGGGGAAATTAATTTTGTGCTACAGTTGCTGTGTAAAGCAGTTGTGATGAGAGTGAGTCACCTCAGTCATACTAGGGCTCAATGTGAGGAGTTAAAGGACAACAGTTATGCTCAAGATGACTCAGAAGAGAGAGTCTGGGGAGAAAAGGAGGGCCTTTGGTACTCTCCAGTTCATCTTTTGGGGTTTTTTTTGGGGGGGGGGTTAATTTTATTTTATTTTTATTTTTATTTTAAATTTGGTTACTGACAAAATGTCTCCCATTGCCCTAACCTCTTCCTTCTACTTCATGCTCCCTTGCCCTCATTGTTGACTGAACAACAATGGCTCTGCACAATTGCATTCACTGGGAGTTGTTCATGCTTTGCCAGACCTTGTTAATGAAAAGAAGTATGTATGTGAAAGATAACTAGAAGTGTAGCACAGCCAGGAAGCACATGGATGGCAGAACTGGAGCTGAAGGTAAATTCAATTATTCATTTTTAATTTGGGAAATATTTAGTTTACCCACTTCAGTTCAAGGGTGAATAAAGAATTCAACAAAGGAAACTTTGGAGCAAATGGATTTAAGGACATAAAATTAATATTTAAACATGAGGCTATGAGGACAAGTCAATAGACATGCACTATAGATATGCCTCCTCTCATTTTCTTTAAGCATATCATGAAATGTTTTCTAAGCAGAGATTGGAACGGGAGTGGTGCCTTTCCACTGAAAAACAGTGTATTTTTAAATTTAGGATTTGTTAAGCAAATTAATAAACTTCTGTTGGTATTGCAACTTCAGAAAGAATGCATGGAGAAGCCTTTCGCCTCTCTTACTACTGCATCTAACTCTCTCAGATCCATAGACATCTATTTTTGTGGGGTAAGAGAGACGTCTTCCAAAAAGGGCTCGTAATTCACATTTTTCAGTTAGGTGCTTGAAGCTGAGCAAAATGAAGTTGGGGTGTAAGGGAGGGGAAGACGATGCATATAACATGGCACCAATGACGATGTTATCCATTGCACCATCTGAGCTAGTTTGACCATCAGGCTATAAAATATTTGAAGCCTAAAAGTATTATGTCTGTGCTATGACTACGTTAAGATGGGTTAAGAACAAGGGGAAATGTTTTGTATTTTTAATTTTTTAGGAAATAGGTTCCCAGACTGTGGCATAAATACCATTAATTGTGTGAACTAGTACTACATGAACTACGACTTGTGGTAGTACATGAACTTTTTCGAAATGTGGGGTGAGGTTCTTCACACAGTCAATTACCAATCCAAGTAACTGAGTGCAGCTTGGGTGGGCTCCTTTGTACAGGCAGTTGCAGCTGATCTGTTGGTAACTACTGGGGCTGGCAAGAGAGAGGGTGCTTGCTAAGGTTGCAAGAGATGGGGACTGGTGTTTTACTTGGGGAGTCTGGTGACAGAAAGGTGAAGGTGTAAAATTGGGGTACTACTTTGGCAAGCAGGAGGGAATGAAAGGATGACAAGCCTGATGCTTGAGCCTGACATGAGACCGAGCTGCAAGCTGTTGAGGTATTGCCAGTGGTGACAACTACTTGTTTTTACAGAAGGGACAATGCATGTTCTGTCACAGAGTATTTGTGACTTCTCTGAGCACCATGAATACCATACTTCCATTTTCACCTTTTAACAAAACATTTGCCATTTATGTTTGAAAAACATATTTTTAAATTATTTTGCTTTGCTTGATTTTTTTCACCTTCAGAAACATAGCAGTCAAAGTTGCTTGGAAAAGGCATGAAGGAAGTAAGTTGTCAAATACTGTTTTAGTAAATCATTTACCTTTCAAATGCAAAATTTAGCTTGTGGGATACTGATTTTTTTGTGATTCACTTATGACCTATGAGAGTCATATCAAAGATAACATTTATGAGATTGTTACATTGGCATCCTTCTTGTAATAAACATTTGTAGAACAACTGAAATTTGGTAGATGAGTGGTGCTTCAAAATATTAAAGCTGTTTACTGTGTGATGTTACACAACATAGCTTCAGCAGAATTAAGTAAAAGCAAAGTTCTTATCAAACAGATGCATTAGTTTTCTTAATTCCACTTTATCATCAGAAGAGATAGATAAAATGGAGCGTTTCAGGAGCAACTCCTCTTTTCCCATCCATTTACAAACTGTGAGTTTCCAACAATGCTGGAACGTGAGCCATAGAACTGTAAAGAGCTATTTCCAGAACCCAACCAGATGTGTAGCTCGTTCTACAGAAACCAAGATCCATGCTACACAAATGTTAGCTTATTCGCTTGATGCCTCGTCAATTGGCTGCATGTACTTCTGCATGTCAAACATCAGATATACTTTCGGGCAGAAACATTTAAGTCAAACATATTATTCAACTGAAAATTATTTTTTACAAAAATACAAATAGATTAGCAATTTCCATGAAGCTTGTTAATTCTGTAGAAGTTCTTAAGAAATGTGTCTCTCTGCCTTGGAACAAATGTTAGAAAGTGAGCATTTTTTTTAAGGAAATGCAATAAGTGGAAGCTATGACAAATGCTTTGTATGTTGCAACTGATCTGTATTTTCTGGGATGCACACAGCCCTAGACTCCTGTAATACGCTTCCTCTCTTAGCAAAAGATATCTTAATGAGTAACAAGATAAATTGTTCAAAGTTGGGATGATGAAAGGAGAATAAGCTGAGGACTGCTGAAATTCTGGAGCAATGTTTCCATATTGAAATATTTCTGATTATAGCTTCAATTCAATCAGAAAAAAAAAGAAATTTTGCTTAGGATGTATACAGTTGATCAATGCTGCTATAAATGTGTTCTGCAACTACATCAATATATTCCAGTCTGTCATACAAATAAATAAGAAAAAAAACCCAAAACTATGAAGCAGAAGACCAAACTCTGCTTTGTAAGTATTTCTCTAGGGAACAGCTAGTGACATATAATACATGTGATGGCTTATTGGGGAAAACCTCTTCCTCAGATCTGGCAGGTAGAAAGCTGGAGAGCTATGCATTTGTTTGCAATGGTAGACAATATCAAGAACAGTTAAACCCAAAATCAAGGCCCAATGGACCTGACAAAAAAGAACAGAAGGATTCTTTTACTGTGCCTAATGCACCTTTGAGACTTGCTGTAAAACTTAATTCATTGTTCATGAAGAACTTTGACATCATTATATAAAAAAGTTTGAGAAGTATTAGTGGTCGGTTTTGCTCATAAAAAATACATTATAGTCTACTACTACAATATATTTTTCAGTGAAATAAAGTAATAGTAAATTTGATTTTTATTATGTTTCTGTTATATTGTAATTATTTTTTATAATCATATATGATGTTCAGTACCTCAGCAAAGAGTTGCTTTATAAATAATTAGCATTGCTATTGCTGCAGATTATAAAATACCAGTGTAGGAGTCATATACTGAAGGAGAATATGTGCTAAAAGTTGAGTGAAACACTTACCATTCAATATGCCAGAATGATTGGCACAGAGGGAAAAAATATCGATATATTGACTTAAGCATATTTGCATATCAAGTCATAAACGTTCTTTGACTTTACGACTCAGGAAGTTAAAGTATCAAAGACTGTCTATTCTGATTGGAATAAAGACTCTTTTAAACTGATCTACTCTAAAACACTTTAGCATAAAGCTTAATTATTAAGTCACCAGAAGTACTGATATTCAGAAGTGTAAGCATAATTATGTGCAAATTTCTTTGGAACTAATGGTGGAATACGACAGCACTCACTGGAAACGAGAATGTTTGTTTTAAGTGCTCCTGTGAATCCGATTTTTGGTTTCCAGAGTGCAGATGTCCATATATGTAGAAATGCAATGTTCTTAACTCTTGCAGTTCTTCCAAACTTCTCTGTAAAATATTTCCTACCACCGTGTCTTCATCCTGCTGTTCCCATTTTGTATCTCCCTCCTGTCCCTTTCACTCCCCTCATATCTGATCTAAGCAAGGATCTAGGATTTCTCTGTAATGAAATGAAAATTATGAGTACCCTCAGAGCTCATTTCATCCCATCTGCCTAAAATATTTGGTTTAAAATGGGGCTGTATATATGACTAGTTTGGACAAACAAAATCAGGGAAGATTCATTCCAGCCCTTTGTGAAGTATTTTCACAATTGAATGGTAATTATTACAATATTAAGAACAGCTACTGCATGATTTTAGAAATAAAAGTAAAATAGACAGATCTTTCATTTTCACAAACAAGGGTTAAATATCCCATTTAATACCAACATACAATTTTCAGTTGTTTTCTGAAAAGATTAAAAATGGTAGTTACTGTGCAGAATGACTGATTTCACAATGCAACATGTGAAAATATAACTGTATCAAGTATCTAATATAGGTTTTACTGTAATTATTAGTAATTATAATTAACTTTTATCAGGTAAATATAGATAATTGTTAGAAGTCATCTTTTTCTATGATAGCCTGTAAATTAAAGTAATCAATAACATCATTATTTTTGTCACCATCACAGACTGTATCTTTGTTTATAATGAATCATGGGAGAGAATATGTTAAAATTCATGAATAATTTCATCTAGAATTGGATTGACCACGTGAGTTCACCTAGATCTTTGTACTTAAATCATATAATGAATTTGTCCCTTCTTATCTTGCCCATTACATTAAATCTACAAGAGCTTCACTTAATCATTTTCATCGATCCTCCACCTGTCACATAGTTTCTCTTTACCTTCCTTTGGTTAAGTTGTCAGTAAAAATTACTCAAACCTCTTGCACTGATAATGCTTCCATTTCCCTAAAGAATGAGGGAAAGTGTCTGAAAACTACTTAAAGTTTACAACATACACAAATGAGGCAGAAAGAAGAGAACATGCAAAGTCTGATGTTTAGGAATAAAAAATAATACATATGTTATTCTTGTAGTGAAAAGTAGCATTTCTTTGTTCATGGACATAACTGGGAAACAAAATCAGCAAATAACTGTGTTTGAGTTAATGTTTAAGAACTGGGCATCTCAAATGAATATATAGCTAAGGTTTAATCATACCACCTTTGGCATTAATAGACCAGAGCTCATTCTTCCTGATAGGCACTTTTTTTTTCTGATAAAGAATCTGCCATTTGCTTTACAGATTTGTCTCCCTGGCAAGAAGTGTCACATTTAGCTGTGCAGAAGCCAGCTCACCTCTCTGTTAACAACCTGGTGATTTTTGCAAGTATATAGCAAACTTCAATAGGAATTTTGCCTCATTAAATATTGCTAGGTGAGTATTTTCTGGGGTTTTTTTTCCTTCTTTTGGAATAATGGAAAATTATTTACAACCATAAAATATAAAAATTTTATGTTTAAATTTTAAGGTGTTTAAATTTTGTGGTTTCCTTCTCTTTTTGAAATTATTTTTGTTTGCATGAGGGTAGTAGAATTGGCAAAAAAATCTAATGGTCTCAAGCCATGAAATCTTCAGGGATCTCAAGGCTTATCCTGTGCTTCCCTACTTTGGAACAACTTTGACAATGGAGTTACCCAAGAAAGCACCCTAGAAGGGTGCGATGTTTCTTTTGAGTTGATACCTATAGTCTGAGTACCATGCACACTTCATAGCCATGAGGATTCCCAAATGTTCAGGGAAAAAGGTTGTTGTCAAGGTTATGCATGGGCACACTTGCTTTCACTGAGTGAAAAAAACAAACCAAGCAACAATAGGTGGTAAGGAAATTATGATTTTATATATTTTTTTATCTCTTGCACTGGGTTTTAGAAAGTGCTAAAGTTGGTTGCCAGTAATAGATAAAACCTCATATTATTTACTTGCAACAGTGTGATGCCATACATTAGCTTCATGGGAATAGAGGATACGTCTTGTTTGGTAAGATTATAACTTCCAAACTCCAGTAAACTTTTTTTCCAGACCTTCATGCCAGCCATCTGTTAAAGCATCTCTGCAGAACTAGCCATCTGTTAAGTACTAAATCTTCTCTAGTGCTGTGCTTGTGTATATTTTTTTTCAAGAATATTTAAGTTTTCTGTTTTGGCTGGTATTGTATCAACAAATATGAATAAGTGCATTATTCTTACCATGAAAACTCTTACAGTATGCATACTTTAGATGGGTAACTTTTAATACATTAGCCGCCATTCATAGGCAAACGTCCCATCAGAACATTAGTGCTTTATCCATTATCTAATTCAAAACATAAACTCTATTTCTATTATCTTGTGACTACATAACTCAAGATTAATAAATAGATAGTAGCTTTTTCCTGCATTCTGCTCATATTAACAGTGTTAGAGCTAATTTAATAATGGTTAGTTCTCTTGCACTTGTGCATAGAAAACTTGGAAACTGTAAAATAAAATTGACTAATACATCAAACTGGAAAAAGAAAGTCCTGTGCGTTAAAAAAAGACTGCTATATAATCTAATTTGTGCCATTGGCAAATGTACTGTATTGTCTGTATTGAACTTATTAAAGGTTTTGCAGTTGGTAGTGCTGTAATGAAACTAGTTTATCGATGTGCTAGCTGGATGACTGCAGAATTATTTGTTGTTGATTTATAAGTCATAGATTTTTATGGTAACTTCAAATATAATTATCATTTGTAATTACCAAGAAAAATAATCATAATTATTCTGTGCTGTATAAAATTACAAAAAAATTTATCAGTTTAGTCAGATTAGTATTTTATTTCTTTGTAGCATAATAACACTATACTGTAAAATACATTATTTTCTAAAACTATGAATAATCAGCGAAACACAGTAAATGTAAGAAACAAGGCTAATTTCACTCAAGTGAACTTTTGACATGATAAAAAAATACTATAGAAAGTGAAAATCTTCAGCAACTTTGTTTTGGAAATATTAATGAGTGTTTTAAAGCATTTGTTTCATTCAAAGGACAAATTAATGTCATAACTGGTAGTATGTTCTCATATAACATAAAGCAAGCATGATTTTAAAAAAATTTCTAGTGATCAGATCTCAGAGAAACAAACAGTCCAAACCTTACAAGTCTTCTATGAGGTCCTGATATATAAAAGTGTTCAAGTATCTGCTTAATGTGCATGTGCTTAAAGGCTGCTTTTCTGTACTGGATTGAATAATTCGTACTGCTTGCATCTAAAAATGGCTTTTGAGTAATTCCAGTGTTTATATAGACTTATTTAAGGTACTGGAAATGGTATTTACCCTGTTAACCAACTTCATCAACATGTTCCCTTTAATAGCCAAGAGGAAGAATCTGACGGTGGGCTGGGAGGAATCCCTATTGCCTAGACAGTGAACCAAAGCCAGATCGAGTGTCCTAATTTAGGCACATGAACTGGATGCTCAGAATTCAGTGTTATGCTGTGACTTGGCAATGCTTTGTCACCAGGACATTTGTATTGTTGCTGTTGCTGAATTCTTTCAGCAAATGTTAAACTACTGTCAGATATTTTCTCAGTTTGAGGACCAGGGCTGCTGCATATGTGCATGGCGTTCAGGCTGCTCATCAGTCATACGAGATGGCATCTTCCTCACCAAGTGGCGATTCCTAGAAAAGTCCTGTCTTTGCAGAATGATAGAGAGGAGTTCTTATTCTTTCTGCTTTTAGAAGAAAGTAGTTTTTATTTTATGGAATTTAAGATGACCACACTCTTACCCCACACCTGCCTCACTGGCTGTTCTGCTGCCTTCCCCTGTTACAAACTTTTAAAATTTTTCAATCTTTCTGATAGCTGTTTGCACAGTTACTGCAAATGTAGTATATGGGTCTCTCATTTATGACTGTCCAGAAACTTCAGCTAATGGATACATCACTTCCCATTTAGCAACACTTCTTTCATTTGTGTTTGCAACTCTGCTTTGAAGTACCATCCCGTAGGAACCCTCACTATATATACTTCTGGTTCTGACTTAATATTATTCTGTTCTTATGTACTATGTAATAAAGTAATATGAATTTTGCCATTGGTTGCAAACCTCTGTCAATTCACAAGTACAATCTCGATTCTCAAGGTAATCTGAGACGCAATAACTGAGAGATTTAAATAGTGAGATTATAAGCAAGACATTCTCAGGAATGTTTAACTTGAATTTGATTGCTGTGTTCTATAAAAGCCACATAGATTACTTTTAGGGAGAATTCATGTCACATTAAGTTCTTAGTCTTCAGTATGGGTAACCAAAAGATGAGTGCACTGAGGTTCACTATTACATCTATAGACAATTATTTTAGAATTTAACATATTTTTTAAATTTTTTTTAATTTTTTTTTTACAGGTAGCCTGGTGTGCCTACTGTAGGTATTCTACTCTCCTTTAGATTTGTAGGATCTTTGATTCGATCAAATGACAGGCTATAGTATTTATTTCTCTAAGTCATTCTTAATGTTAGAAGAAGCAACAGACTAATAAAAGATGCCACATTTACCTACACATCTTTCCTCATGTTGCTCATACCATCAAAAGTATGACAACATTGTTATTATTTCTGCTTTAGATCACATGTACATATTGTGAATATTCTGGTTCTTGTAGAGAAGCAAAAGGTCAGATGATTAATGAAACGCAACAATATAAAATGTTATAGTCTATTCCTATAGCTTTAATAGTGATCAGTATTTTTGCTCTTTTTAGTGAAATTGTTTAGCCTCTGTACCAATGTACCGCATAAGAAAACTTGGCTCCAGTAAGAGTAATTGTGAATATGAAGTGGTGTAACTTTCTTAAAAGCAGAAAGGCCTAACAATCTCAGAATTGGCAATGAATAAAGGTGAAGAAAGACTAGATAGAATAAGGACAGGGCATACTTACTTATATAGTAAAACACTTGAACTTCTTCAAGTGTCTTTCACTAGTTACTTGTATTTTTCTAGCTAAAGTCCTTCTAGACTTTTCCCTCAGCATGGAAATTACTTCAGTCTGCAAACACATCACTGATGTTTCACTTAACCTATTGTTTCTGCTGTCTCCAATATTGGCTTTTAAGCTGAACTGTTTCACTCTTGATGAGAAATATGTATATTTCACACAAATATCTTGCAGAGAAATTGAATTATATATTTTTTTCAGACTTATGCAATGAAAATGCATGCTAAAATTATTGCTAAGCGCCTGTTGTGCAAGGTTATGTATGGGTGGTGCCTCTGACCTTCTACATTAAACCCAAGCTGAGTGTTTAATGAACTACTATTTTTGGAGCATCTTACAAAAATCAGGTAAATGACTCACTTAGCTCCCCACAGTCGAACGTTAGCTAACCATGTAATTTGTGGTGCCACGTACTAGATCCCTACAGTGAGCATGTGCGTACTAAATCTGCTTGATGAAAAGTAGAAGCCTGTCCTCTCAGTTGGTCAGAACACACTTTTGCTCTGCTCATTGCCAAGGCAAGTGGACGTAGTTTACATGCCACATACATGTACACAGCACGAGTACACCCACAGGATGGCTAGGCTATTTATGAAAGTGTTCAGAGTAACTGTTCAGATACTTTCAGACATCAGAGAGTCAATTCCTTTCTTACCAAGATTGCGAGTGTAGAGATATAGCAATGGGTAAGAGGGAGTTTCTTGGTTAAAAAGACCCACAACCTTACTGAATTACTATAAAAGAAAAAATGTTTTACCAACTTTGTAAATGATAACGTTGATTAATTAACTCATTGCCTGTTACTTAATGTCCAATAGAGGAGACAATGAAGGGACAAGAGTGAGTTTCAATGCCATGAGACTAAGTTGTCATGTTTTCACATTGGCCAAGCTCCTTTAATTTTAAGTGCTATCCCCAGTTTACACCCGCTGAAGAAAAAAACAGTAAGCCTGAAGTGTGCTAGATATCAAAGCAGCTGAAAATCAAAGGAACAAATTCACTGGGCTATCTTAGCTGCATTATACCTCTCTAGTGATAGAAAGGGCACATGAGTCCAATGTCTTTGTCAGTTAGCTTCAGGTTTGTAGTTGCTTTATTTCCAAGGAGTGCAAAGAATTTAGCGAAAGGTGATGAATCCATCACCAGATCTGTAAACATCTGCGTACTTCAATATAGGAGTGGAATACCACAATGATATTGATGCAGGAAGAAGAAAAGAAGAGCTGCATGGGGATTGTGGGACATGGATTATGCAATGCATTACTAGATACTGGTAATGGGATGAGAGGAGGATAGCTTCCCCCCTTGCTTCTAAATCTTTTTTCTTACATGGAATCAGCAACCCTGTTTATGTATTACTCTGGTGTAGACTCTTGATCCAGTCAGTGGCTTTCCCCACTTTCTCCCAGTGCCCTGAATGCTCTCCAGGGCCCTCTGTCCTTCTCAACAATTATCTAAATCTTTTTCTTTGTAGAACTGTCATTCCTGTTTCTGTTCAGTGGTTGTATCTTTAACCTCCAAGCAACACTTAGCCTGGTTTCCAGTGTTGTTTCCTTGGCTCAAAGCTGTTGCTGTTGCTTAATTCTTTACATATTAGCACGTGTTCTTAGAAACAGTTGCTAGAGACTTCCTTTAAAAATGTGGACAGCCCCATCCCAATAAAAGCCTTAACATGATAATGCATCACAAAAAAAAAAAAAATCTGTTTTTAAGGTAAGAGTAGCGAGAAGGAACACAGAATTTCTAAATAATAGCATGACTGTGCAGTTTATAGACTATAATAATGCCATGTAATGCAGGAGTGTAGGTGATACTGGCAAGTAGCTGATGATCATAATGGCCAATTGAGGTAAATTTGCACCAGTATATTAAAATGCACATCATGGAAGAAAGTACAAACAACTCCTTTTCTCATAAATGTCAGAAACACCAAGGTAGCAGAAGAGACTAGAAAGATAAACCCCCATGTAAAATAAGCTACCTCTGACACCTTATTTATTATACAAATGTATTTTAATGTAAGTGTGAATTAAATATAGATGAACAAGGGTCGGAGTCAAGCACAGTAAATAGATCCTATAGGCCACCGCTTAACAGGCCAGAACAGAATCAATAGCAAAGCTCAAAAATCCCAGTGACTCATTTTCAGAGACCTAACCAATTGCAACCTAGAAACAGGAGACTCAGTCCAGAGGAACTGAATTAATAATAACCTGTTTCCAATGTCCTGGAAGAAATTGCAGACTTCACTACTTCAAGCATACCTGTGACAAACTTCTTTCTTCACAACAGTTGAAAGAAGTAATCTCTTAATCCAAAGGTTTCTCAAGTCACTGTAATTTTTAGGTTACCTAATGCCATTACAGATTTTCAGGTGGTTTATTGACTTTTTATTTGGTCCATTACTGACAACTAAATGCAGCTTTGGGGAATTCCAAGAATTGCGTTTCTAACCAGCATAGCTGCTGGCAGATGATGACCCACCCATTTCCAAGACTCAAGGTGATCTGGATAACTTGTTACCTGGCAGTCCTTGTCGGCTGGTATAACACAAAGGATGACAGAGGCATCTTCGAAAGTGGAAAAGACTTGATAGAGCTTTCTCAGTAGGCTATCACTAGATAGACAGTTGGCAACTCCAAGACTTTGAAATCTGAAAAGAATTTAAAGACCAGGCCAAATTCCCTCAGATCCATAATACCTAAAGGTAAAGTCAGGTTTGTGAATTCTGCCCAGCCCCCATCTCTCACTTCAGTGAAGTAGAGGTAAGGATGAAAATGATATGTAGACAATCCAAAAAGGACTACAGCATGAGAACACCAAAAAGTTAGGTAGCTGGTCCCAATATGTTGGAAGGAAATGATGTTGTACTCTTGGTCAATCTAGTTTAAACTATTTCTAGAGAACACACAGTTTTATTAGGACCAGTAATGACTCATGGTTTGTCTTTCATTATTTAGGCTGAGAGAGTAAAGTCTTCCTTGCCCTTTAATATATTTCTACTGCAGTTCTAGCATTGTTTTTTTAACTAGTTACATGATTAGAAGTTTATAGAACATGGGGAAAGATTGAAGACATTTGATTTATTTAGAGCTAGAGAAGAGAAGATAATCTATTAGGCAATAATCTATTCACTGTGCCCAGGACTAGAAATAATGGGCTCAAACTGCAGCATGGAAAAAGATTTGGCAGAAGTTTCTAGCAGTTTGCCAGTGAAACTGAATGCTGAAATTGACTGTCTGGAAGGCCTGAGGAGTCTCCATCACTGAAGATCTTAAAGGAAAGGTCTTTTGTGCATGAACACAATTGGATGAACTTCTGAGATATTTTTCAGTTTTATGTTTCCTATGATTCTATGATTTTATGCTATCAAATTGTATGACCAAACCCTCTATAGCATGATGCAACAAAGAAAACAGCAGAGAGACATAACTGTAGAGACTATGGGAAGCTAAGCCTCCAATATTTATGGCTGTCATTGTGCTGAAAAATCAAATTAGTTTCTCTCCAAAGAAATAGCAAAAGCTGAATGCATGTGCACCAAATTAACAAGATGTTGGCATCTTCCTGATTGTACTATTATTTCTGAAGCTTAATTTTGCCACAAGCCTAATCTAATTGATGCTTTGTTATTCTGCAGACCACTAAATAGGAAAACACCTATCTCAATGCAACCTTGCAATTTGCTTTTACCTTTCTACAGATTTCCACTCATTTAAATTTCATTGGCCTGTCTTGAAAACAGTAAAAGGAAACCTTTATATTTAATGAATTGTATTATGCATCACAGATGTTTTGCTATTTACAACTTTGTTGGTCAAAAAAACCCTATCCCAACCTCTCTGCCCAATTATGAGTCCTTATTTTAAGACCAGCTAATGTGAACACTATTCCAAGTCTGAACTTATGCAAGACATCTGCTACTTCCACATTCTCTGTTTATATCAATTAAGTCTTAAAGAACAGGCAAGCCCATATGTACTATTTTTCTAGTTCAGTCTCAGAAAAAGCAACTCTATTCTCAATCTTGGAGCCTGCTTCTAGTCAGATACACCTAAAACTTCATCTGTGTCACTTCAAATTCTCATTCACTGATGAATTCATCACCTTGGTGGCAACACTTGTTCTTCTCCAGCTATCCTTGAGTAGCCCTTTGTGATCATGATGATTGATAAGTCTCTTGAATCAATGCTATGAGATTTTTAGCACAGATATTGTAATACATATTTTAATGATGGATATGTCTGAAGCCAGATGCATAGTAATGATATGTTTTGAAGCCCTATTTTGAGATCATTATCCTTCTGATCTTTGAAGGTCTGATTATAAAGGACTCTTATTTCCATGATAAATAGGTACTAAAGTACTCCTGGCTTCCTTTACTCATGGTATCCACTCTGTGTAATTCAGGATGAATGAACAAGAGATTTACTAGTTATTACTGATGTTCTTGCTCACAGAATTACAGGCAAGTAGCATAAAAGTGGGGATAATTTTCTAGAGAAAAGAGCACCAGACAATGGGGAGCAGGTAAGAGAATACAGATACTTCTGTTTGGGGTTCTGAACCTGAAGGTTTATCATAGGGTTAACGGTTGGGAGTGGGGTAGGACAGTTGACATGTCAGGTGCTGTGTCTTAGAGCAATCACTCTTGGAGCATACAGCTTCTGGCTAATGTAGGGGCTGAATTTAGCTGTGCCTGACCTGGCCTGTCTTAGATTTTGCTGGATGGAGTTCCGCACCCTGCATGCAGGGTGGCAAATGGTGCATGCCTAGCAAAAAAGAGAAATATGTTAGTTCTGTAATAAAAATGTTGTGTTTTACTGCAATACATTAGGGGAGTTAATGCATCTCCAACAAAATAAAAACCCTTCATTTCAGGATATCAAATAAATAAATCACGTGATGTTGCACCATAAATTTTCCTTGCTTATATACAAAAGGAATATCCTCAAGACATGTGGGTCTCTCCAAAAGAACATGGTTGTTGGTTTCTTCTTTATTATTTACTTAGTTGATAGCTTGAAGTGCAAGCGTGTCCCTCAGGTGATATAAATATCTCTGTGAGTACTCTGCATTAAGTTACTTGGATTTTTTTCACTGCAGGAGACCATACTAATATGAGGTTGCCTCCTATCAAACAGTTCATATGCTTAAGCTTTCCTGAAGCAGGGCTGGTGTAATTACTCCCCATTTCATGCTACTGTAACTGCTTACACAGTATGTGAATTGACCATTTATTGTTAATTTTTGTATTTCTGCCTTGTATTAAATATATATAAGTATACTTTGCTTTTCATCAAGCACTCACCAAGCTTCCTTAATAGCTTTATGTAATGGACTTTATCAAAAGCCTTTATCAGAAACTTCTTCTGTTAGTTAATGTTAATGGAGCACTTTGAAAATGAAAAATGTAGTATAAGTGTTCAGTAGTGTAGTTATATAAAAAAGTCCTTTTATTAACCATTTTGCTAATTTTAAATGTTTATTTTATGACAAATTTTTAGAACAATATTATTTACATACAAAATATTCAGGATTATAACCTGTACCAATGGAGAAATCAAATTAAGAAACCAAATTTAAAAAATGGAATTAAAAAGAATTTTAAAGCTCAGAAGTCTTCATTTTTTTATTCCATTAATTCCTTTGTGTGCCTAATTTTCTTCCTTTCTGTCTCAGATTCTTGAGCCTTCACTTGGCTGCACATCAGCTCTTTGCTGTCAATTGAGTTAATAGCTTTCCTCTCTTTCTCTTGGTGTATATATATCAACTAAACACAACTGGCTATTTCTACTTCGCCCTTAAAATAGCGCCTATTTTTAAATCTACTATTCAAACTTATTCTCTTCCTAATACTTTGTTTTCTGACTCAAAAGAAGTAGTACAACATAACTTCTTTGAATGCTTCTATCTGGGCATTTCTTTGCTTAGAGAAGAGAAACAATCTCTTTATGTCCTATCTAAAACTAATTGGGCTCACTGCCAAAATGTCTTCCTCTTAATTAGCCTGAATCTTTGATGAGATAATGGATAGAGTATTATATGTACACACAGAAATGCATATTGAGCCTTACAATCTGCCACAATTGCACTACCATATAATTTAACATGGCCTGGTTCTACATTTTTGGGGTTTCTTAAACGATTCTCTGGTTTATCATGCAGATGAGATAAGGACATAATTTTAGAAATTATTAATAGTTTTCAGTAGTGTAACAACCGTAAATGATTGTGTTTGCATAATCATCTTGCAGCATTTCTACACATAAGATTATTCAGATTGTTGTCTCTCAAAACTAATCTCTGTTAATTTGTGGGGGATGTCACAGGTCATTTATGTCAGCTGGGCAAAATGAAATTTCAGCTAAACTAAATCAAAATTCTTACTGGACTTATCAATAAGTGGATAAGTAAATAAGTGAATAAGATTGAATGAGTTTCTCAGAGCAGGCAATTTCTTCCTTAGACCTACAGAGAGGAAGAGGGAGAAAGTGTCATCACATTTTCTCTTCCTGCTGCTACCCCTGCTAACTGAAGTTGCACATCTCCAGAGCATTAGTTCCAGAGGCAACTGCCTCCTGAGGTACCCTAATTCAGGTGCTTGTGAGATCACTTTAGTCTATATAAACCAGATTAGCATGGATATATTATTTAATTTTTTTAAGCAGTCCTGGTTTGTTGTGAATAAAAAGGCCTGGGGGATACTCACATGGCAGGTCAGAGAGAAAACAGTTGCCTTGGGCTGGGGACAGTAATTTTTCAGCCAGTGTAACTTCAGCTGGAAGAAGATTGTGACTGTGCTACTGAAATGACTGTAAAGACTTAGCTCTAGGTTAGCTTAATGCATAAATGCATTCATGTGTACAGATTAAAGTCCTTGTAAAATCTGTACATGGTTAGGCCTTAGGCTGTGACTAGGACTTGCAATGTCAATAATTTACAGTGGAACATCCTAATTGGAACTGCAGTGGTCATGGGGAATTAATTTGATACAAATCTTCTCACAGATTTTTTTTGGCCAACGTCCCTCAACTCTGCTGAGCAGAGATTTACTAAAGAAGGGTGGGGAGAACATAAAGCTACAAGAGGAAGTGCCCTCTAATAATACTGGCTGCTGCAGTGTGTCCTGCTGGGTTAAGTGATGTGGCTACAGCCATGTAGCTGCTCAGCCCTCTTTATTCAAAGCAGGAAAGCATTTGCTTTAATCTGTTATGACAGTGGTAGCTTATAGATGTTGCAATACTTAAATATGTTTGCTTTCTGGATAAATAGAGTATTATTGCTCATTTAGTGGACAAAACTCTTTCATCAGCTTATCATTATGTATTTGTAAAGTGCTTTAGTCTATTTGGTCATTCTTTTACTCTGTAGAAAGCCATGATGCTTTCTGTTATATTGTAAAGGCCAGATCTAAAAGGATTATATGTTCTAAAGTGATAACACCCACCAAGGTAAAACTGTCATTCTGAAAAATCTCGCTTAGCTACCATGTAAAGACAGCCCATACGTTACAGGAAGTCTTCATTGTCTTTATGCTCCTCATATGACCAGAACTGCATCTTCATGAATCTTTCAAATTGTCCTGGTTTCAAGCGGCTTGTTCGCTATCTCATGACTAGGTCCAGCCAGGATTTTGAGTTTCATTGTTTCGCTTCAGTCCCCTGGGAAACCTCAGCCTAGATGGTATTCTCAGGCAAACTGACAGAACTAAGCTGTAAGGCAGTGGAATTTCAGTTGCTACTTTCGTAAAAAGCACAGAGAGAAGAGGAGGCTGTGGGTGTATTTTCTAAAATATCTTGTGACAGAATATTTTCTGAGGAAGGTAGGAGGCCCAAGTTCAGACTTCCTTTTCTGCCAAAGTCGATTCAAACTCACATCTCCAATGAATGTGCCCTAATTAGCAGGATTTTAAGTACAGAAGGCATAAATAGGAAGCCTGAATGCTTAACCTACAGAATCAACAGTGGGAAGCAGGGGTTGCAGGACTGAGCAATAAAAAAACACTGTCTGGTCGTCTCTTTTTCTATCATGGGAGAAAAAGCCGATACCGGAGGGTTTACCATTCTAGCAAAGAGATGCCCAATAAAATCCATTGACTAGAGGTGAAAATTAGATTATCCAGAAAAGAAATTAGGCACAATGCACAGTGAGAAGAATTAACCTCTGGAATAAAATTATTTAAGGACAGACCATCAGGTCTGTAAATCAAAATCTATATGTTTCCAAAAGAGAAACTGTTGCTGGAGCACATTAGGGATTTCCTTTAGAAAAAAACTCATACAGCATTCAGTATGTTATGTGGGATTTTGGAGGATGGTCTTCATAGGTGTGAACACATGAAAAATCAAACTTTCCTTAAAAGCTCACATGAGCCCAATGCAGAGTACAGACAGCAGAAGTGAGGACTTAAATACTTCTTAAGAAGCTGAGCCAAAATACTGGCCTATTCAATAGTGCTATTTTTCATGTTTCCATAGTTCCAAAGCACAGCTTCTTAGCAGAAATCAGAGTATTTTCAATTGCTTTCTTTCTAATGGGCTAATATTTTATTGAAATATTCAGTTTGGCACAAAAGTTGATGTTGATCAGGACTCTGCACTGTACATTATGTAAGGCAAATCTGGACTGTTTTGCTAGGATGGGTCTTTGTCAGCTGTTCCTGAATTCCTGAAACTGTGTTGCTTTGGGTGCCTTTCTTGAGCTGTTTTCTAGCCTTCCTGAGCTCAATAGTAAGTGATACTTAGGTAATGTTTCTGCCACCAAAAAGCCTTCCTTGGAAGTGTTAATTTACATGACATGATCCAGAGCCATGTCCTCGTTATAGAATTTAATGATTGTGATAAAAATATGGCTTTCACATGTTTTGATTAGTTGACTTGGAGTCAGTTACTGCTTTAATTAGATATTTGACAAGAAACAAATCTCAGTGTTGCTTATGGAGTTACATAGATTGCCATGCCTTTATTTTACAGAACATTTATATAGACTGCTTGCTATCATCCCAATTCTGCAGGCATTGTGAAAATTTGAATTTGTGCCATCAAAGCGTCAGTAGTGTTAGATTGGATCCTATATTGTATTTACTTGAGTGGTATTGATCTTTCAATTTCATTAGCTAAACTCCTTATTCATGGAGGGTCTGATTTTAATGATAAGCCTAATATAGTACTCACTGACTTGTTATTATTTTGTGAGCAAGAATCTTTTTGTTATTTCTAAAATACCCCAAAGAGAGAGAGAGAGAGAGAGAGAGAGAAAACAATCACAACAGCGGATCTTGGTAACAAAAAGGCAGAGTTTTTCACTGCATAATCATCCATTTGTCATCTGCATTGCCACTGGAGGTTCATGTTAATTATGCTCATTCATCTGAACCAGCCACAGGGGAAGTTCTCTAAACAGCTTAAGGCAGTCTGGCTACTGAAGACACTCCTTTTATTCCTATCTGCACATTGTGTTGCTCACTTAACTTGCTGCTACTTGAGTAGTCAAGAGACTAACACCTGCAAAATCAAATGGTAAACTAAATATAGTAAAGAGACATATATATATATGAAAAATGCCAAGATCTAGAGGTGCTTTAAATTTGCAAGAGATAAAAATAATCTGTAATTTTAAATAAACACAAGCATTCATATAGAAGCAAACATTAAAGGAGTTTTAAAGTTGTAGTGTCAAATGGCCAAAACTTAGCAAGTGCCAGATTTCTAATTCTCAATTTCTCCCCACTGATGAAAGCAAATTAAAATATAATCTTTGTTTACATTGTCACGTTATATTTTCTTTCATAAAAGCATGCTTATTCAGTGCTTAGTATGAGAATTATTTTTTATATGGACAAAACAAAGCCTTTATTCTGGTTGAAATGGATGAACTGGTTTTCCTGAAATTTTGTTTATAAACCCCAACATAATCACTTATATCCATGATATGGAAAATGTCATCCTCACACCTAGTAAAGCTGTAGCCAAATGGATGCAAGATCTTACAACAACAAGCACCAAGCAATCTCTAGAATTAGATAAAGGTTAGACGGCCATGTGAATACTTAGAGATTTGTGGTAAAAAATAAATGTCATTTATGCAACCTTCAGTTATTTCTTTTCTTTTGTGTATGTTTGTGCCACATATGTTAGTCAGGGAGTAACATCTAAATAAATTGTAAGGGATTGCATCTGAATTAGCAGTAATCATCTTGCTGTAACAAATACAACTTTCTTCCTTCAAGAAAGGGTATCAAATCCACATTTGTCTTCTTACAAAATATAATATTCAAAGGAGTCACATCAGATAAGACAAATTAAGTCAAATGATTTCATCTGAGAAAATCCACCACTGTAGACCATGACTTACAACCCTGAAGACAAAAAAAAAAAAAAAAATCTTAAAGTTTAAATATTTTTGGCTTATTGTCCTGGGAAATGTCAATACAATATTGATTGTACTTAAAGAAGTAGTAAAAAATATTTTGTCTAAAGAAAAATATGTCTTGAACTATTTTTTCACATGCCTGACAGGTTGACTTTGATCTTCCTGATAAAACTGTCCTCGCATTAGAGCTGATATCTCGCCTTGTACATCAAGGACATCATCCACAAAAAAAGTGCCTTTTCTGGCTCATGAAAGATAGTTGTGAAAAAGAAATGCTGCTGAAATGTTACTGAATCAGACAGTGTGCCATAAGAGGAACCCCACTGGTATGTGAGACAACAGGCAAACCGGTCTCCTGGAGACAGGGCAGATACCTGCTTGCTCTCAGGCTGCCTGACAGATGTCTGCCTGTCCCAGGCCTTGCACTCCAGGACTGAACACTCTGCGCTATTTTCTGAACACACCATCTATGTGAGGGTGCCAGACCACTGACTCCAGTGCCAGTAAAAAGCAGATGACATCTTCACAAGATAGAGCCACAATCTTATAGCCAAGCCCAAAGATAAATGCAATCAGTTTATGGATGACGAATGGTTTGGCAAAAGGCAAACCTGGGCAAGGCAAAAGTGTGCTCTGGACAAAGTCAAATGTCTTTTCAGATATTATAGCTTCTCTGTAGATATATTGTCCAAAAGAAAACATCTCTGTTGTTCTGTTTAGTCCATAATTCTCCTTAATTTTTTCACTGGGTGTCGTGGTTTAACCACGGCCAGCAGCTCAGCCCCACACAGCCGCTTGCTCACTCCCCCCCCTGGTGGGATGGGGGAGAGAATCAGAAGAGTAAAAGTGAGAAAACTCATGGGTTGAGATAAAGACAGTTTAATAGGGAAAGCAAAAGCCACGCATGCAAGCAAAGCAAAGCAAGGAATTCATTCACTACTTCCCATGGGCAGGCAGGTGTTCAACCATCTCCAGGAAAGCAGGGCTCCAGCACATGTAATGGTTACTTGGGAAGACAAACACCATAACTGAATGTACCCCTTTCCTCCCTCTTTCCCCAGCTTTATATGCTGAGCATGACATCATATGGTATGGAATGTCCCTTTGGTCAGCTGGGGTCAGCTGTCCCAGCTGTGTCCCCTCCCAGCTTCTTGTGCACCCCCAGCCTACTCGCTGGTGGGGCAGCATGAGAAGCAGAAAAATCCATGACTCTGTGTAAGCACTGCTGAGCAATAACTAAAACATCCCTGTGTTAATAACACTGTTTTCATTAAAATCCAAAACATAGCACCATAGGAGCTACTATAAAGAAATTTAACTCTGTCCAAGCTAAAACCAGTACACTCAGTAATGCTTTCTGTCATCTTAGGTCACCCAGCAGGATCTATACAGCTCTGTAAAGCTCTGTACATTTATGCAGATGTGGAAGAAGTTAGACCTGACTTCAGTGTTTTGTAACAGCTCTATGAGGTGCCACAGGTATATGGTAAATGATGCCTCACATGTCAACAACATTCAAACCAATTTAGGACTCTGCATCTCCTCTTTTCATGAAGATGGTGAGCAATTTGAAACTTGAGATGCCATATCCAGAACATATAAATATTTCTGAGAGCTTTTTAGTGAAGACTGCAGCAGGGAGTTTTGCTCCTCAGGTACAATGGTAGTACAATATAATACTATAATGCAACAGCTATAGAGATAACCATTGAGAATGATAGAATTTTCCCAATGGTATGGTCCAAGACCGTGAAATTAGGCCACAAAAATCATAGGTATTTCCAACTTCAATTAAAAATATGTTTAATCTTTATTTTTCTTTAATATAAACCATAGCAAAATGTTTTCTTACTAACCTATTTATTGAACATAATTGTCCTTGAGAAAAAAGCAACCTAGCCATTCAAACAGACCAAAACAAACTTCACAACACATCTCCCATTTTGCAGAATATAGAAGTGCATTGGGTGCAGGTGTTGGCAGTGGGGGGGAGGCTACAGGGGTGTTCTTTGTGGGAAGAGGCATGGGGCTGCCCTATGCCTGACACAGCTGCTTCCAGCTGCTTCCAGCTGGCTGCAATGGACCCACTGCCAGACACAGCTGAGCCTGTTAGCCAAGACGGTGGCACCTCTGGGAAAGCGTATTTAAGAAAGGGCAGGGAAAAAAAACCCACAGGGAGAGAGAGGAGGGAAAAAGAGTGAGAACCAGCAAAAGGAACACTAAGGCTGGAGGAGGAGGGAGGAAGAGGAGAGGAAAGGAAGGAGAAGGAAAGAGCATGGAGAGGAATGTCAACACCACCGCACCATCCCTTGCCTCACTGAGGGGGCTGAGCGTAACCTGCAGCACTAATGAAGGGGATGAGAGGAGTTTGGAGTGACGTCGAGCTTGAGAAAGGGAGAGGAAAGGTGTTTTTCCTAAGTGTGTAAATGCTTCTTTCTTTTTCTGTTTGTTTTTTTTTTTGTTTCCCAATACCTGAAACAGTAATTAAATATATACATATATATATATAAATTGGCAGTAAATTAAGTTAATTTTACCCAAATCCAATCTGTTTTGCCTGCGATGGTGATTGGTAAGCAATCTCCTTGCCTTTATCTCGACCCATGAGTTTTCTCATTCCTATTTTTCCTGTATTGTTCGCTGTCCCACTGAGGCAGGAGAGGGTGAGCGGCTGGGTGGGAGTTTAGCTGCCACCTGGGGCCCACCACAAGAAGTCTACATAAAGTACTGCAAAAAAAAGTTGTATTAGTATGCAGAAGAAAAGTGTAGACAAAATACCAACATTGCTGTGAAGAATTAGTGGGTGAATAAACTCTGAAAAACCCCTGCCTGTTGGCAGACACAAAATCAAATACCTGGGTGCCAGATGTCTGTGTAGCTGTGGACTCCATCTGTAGCACATGCTTTCATGCCATATGCTACTTTATATCAAATGGTGGTATGATTACATAATAAATTTATGGAAAAACATCTCTGTTCCCATCTCTCACTGCTCTTCTTTATTCTCCCATCCCTCTCTCTTTGTCACTACTGAAAAATAAATTCTATAGGTAACTATCTTTCTACAGACTATATTTCCCCTTTCCCTCCAAAAAGAGGATCACTGAACTGTTGGTCTCTAAGGAGTTAATGTCCAGATATTAGCCACTAATTACTCTGATAATTCTACCAATCACTGTCCTGCAAGTGCACGGTGTTTCCTTTTAGGGGACGAGCATTATTGTTATAATTACGCTTTCACACATTTTAATTTTGCAGGATATAGCAAAACTATATTTAACCTTATAACATAAATATGTTAAATATAAACAGAGAAATTTTGAGCCCACACTCATTTCAAGGAGACAAAGTAGTGACAAAAATTCATTCAGGAGCAATTGCTCTGGGTTTTTTGTTTGTTTCATTGGTTTGTTTTTATTTGCAAGCCTGTGGAAATGCTGACAATACAAAATTCCATCATTTGTACTAGTTAAATTGAATACTTCTTGTTTTCTTATAGCCCCACAACCTTGTCATCTTTTCATTATAGAGACAAATTACCTATTAAAAAGAAGTTGAAAACTTGTACAGTTAGTTTGAATGCAGACTGTGGTTTCTCTCATCATCAAGTTTCACTCATGTTTATACCTTCATTGTGATCCCTTAATTATGACTGGAACTGTTTGGATCATAGTATAATTCAGAACACCTTCAGAATTTCTCTAATTTCATCACTGGTTTGGGTTTGTCCCTAGGATAGCATTTTGATACAGTTCAGATTTTAAAATGGCCATTGAGACCTGAGATTTAGGTCTCCTTCCTTCAGCATGGTAGTGCAGTGTCCCCATAGTCATAGCTGAGGTGAACATACATTGACATTCATTCATGAAGTCCCCTATTCCACATTCCATATCTTACTGTTCTGTAGTAATGGATATTGAGTCAATGTAAAGTTTGCTTTACCCTAAGCAGAAGCTGGTGTTTGGCCCTAGTCTTTGTCTTTCATAAAGCCTCACAATATTCTTGGAACTTTGACTTGATTCTGGTTCATTCACTTCTGCATAAACTGAGTAATCTAATTTAAGTCTGTATACATATAGTACAATAAAAATAGTGTAAATTAGAAGAGAACCCAGCTGCTGGATTTTTACTTGTGTTGTTATTTTAGCTATCCTTTTAAAGAAGGTAGCAAGGGGTAACATCTATATTTCTTTTAATTTTAGTTCCCCTTATCATTCTTCAGAACTTTCTTTGGCTAAGAGTTGCAGAACACAATAATTCCATATTCTGTCAAATCACGTCAGTTGCATTTCTTTAGGAAAAAGGAAATATTTTTTAAAAATAATATTATGTATATCTGATCTGTTGAGGGTGTTACAAGAACCTGAAGACAGTCTAGACCGTGAACAATGGTGAATTGAAAGGATCAGGACCTTAAAAAATAAAATAAAGACAAAATTAGTCACAGGCACAGTACAGTTTTTCATTGTGTTAAATTCAAGTAAGAGCACTTTAGAAATGACTACTACTCCCTAGTGTGATGGGGAGGACAACCTCCCCAAGAAAACCCCTGGTAATCTTCATTAGAGGTTAGGGTTCTACCTGCCTTTGCATCTGCCAGTCAGCCTCCTCTACCATGTCTGGCTCCCTTCTTTTCCTTTGATTGTGTCCATTAAGGCATTGATTTTTGGGGAAAAAAAAAAAAGTCAACCCATCATCTTAATAGCTCTTGATTGATAAAAAGTGGAGACTTAATATTAGTCTCTCAATGGAAAAAAATAACAATACCTGTAAACTAATATTGCAAAATTTTTCTATTTTGTAGCACAAGATCCTCCAGAACTTCTTTTATGTCACTATATAGTGGTAAACAAATCCACATGCCAGCAACACTCCCAGATGTCAATATGTAATAACAAGATGACACAATTTAGGAGATTTCAGGTTTTCTTTTCTGAACCTAGAATCAAGACAATAGAGACAATTACTCTGCAGAGACCAAGAGAATACTAGTAAAATACTCTCCCAATGTAAATGTTCTCAGAAAACAGATCTAAAAAAAAAAAAGGTAGTAGAGTTGCAACTTCTCAGCTTCAGGTACCTTCCTTGTTCACCCAACGTAGGTAAGAAGTTAACCACCGTTTGCTTTCGGCAAACGTTTTAAGATATGTTTCTTGACTCACCTATCTACAGTGTTAGGTTTTGTATGGAAATTATGTTGCCATTTCACAGAGTTTCCATTTAGCTTAAATCAACTGTTGTTCTGTCCTTGTTGTGAAATGTCCAGCTTGATTCTTGTCTCTCATATGGCTTTTGGAAACATTTTCCCTGAACCATGATAAACTGATACATCTGATATAGCAATGTCCAATTTGTCTTTGATATGAGTAGCTTTATGTCTTCAACATACTGAAAGGCACAAATATAGACATAGCTGAAAAAAATATTTTTGTATACCTGTGTGGAATTTTAATTTCCTCAACATAGCTCTTAAAAGTTTTAGAAGAATCTTGTCTCCTTCGTTAACTCAACAGTTCTCCTTTTCCACATAACTATATCACTTTTAGTGCAAATACTTGAGTGTGTGTATATTTCAATTTATATTGATGTGGGACTGGCTGCTGAAAGACTATCACTGGCTTTAATGGGAATTGATTAGATCCTACTGGCGCTTATGCAAGTGAAATTCAATTGCTTGAATGTGTGCAGAAAATGATCATAAAGATGATGCAAGTGTAGCAGAAAGGAGTTCATTTTTTAATCTGAATCAATGTTTGTGGAAATAAACATAGCACACTTGCTGCAGCCTGGAGAGGGTAAGGGAGGTAGAGGTTACTTAGTAAACCAGTAAGGAGAAAATTTTAAAGATAGCCTTAGAGTTTACTGAGAGGGAACACCACTTGAATATTTGGGCAAATTCATTATCATTTGATAGCTATTGTAATTTGCTAGGTATTACTAACTGTGTTGAAGGATGGTGCATTATCCACTTTCTCCATTGACTCTTATTGGGCTTATTGGATCAGACTCAAAACTTATATCTATACTGGCATGGAATTGTATTGGAGTTTGTTGCCTGGCCACAGGAGAACGATAGCTTTTGGACTGCATGGATACCTTGAGCTCGATTATCTTAATTTGCTCTTCTGGCAAGGGAACTAATAAGAGCTGTTAATTCCTTATTTGATATATTCCATGTTACATGGTGTGCTTTTCTGACTATGATTGCCCCTCTGCAGCAATTTGAGACACTTCTAGAATGAATGAAAGAGAATTCAACTTGTCATATTTTTAAACAAAATATATGTTCTTTTCTTCAAGTTAGCACTTCAGTGTAAATAACAGGGTAGCATGACATGACTCATGTTCCTCAGGATTCATTACTTAAATCCATTTGTGTACTTTTATAATGTAGTGTAATTTCTGAAATGCTTATAGCTTTTTTAGCTTCATACTTACTAAAAAAAAAGATGCTTACATAATTCAAATTAAAGTGAGAGATCACATAAAAAGAAAGAAAGGTTAAAACAGCACTATCAAAAGACCAGATATTGCAGTCCTTCCCACACTCCTCAGGATTGTTTCCTCTGAGTAAGATTCAAGAAAAGAGCTTCTTAACTTTCCTCTGAACCATTACCAGTATAAATAGCCAAACTCAATGGCCTGGTTTTGCATCTGTCTTTTCCCCCCCAGTATCTTGGCACTATATTTTTTTCCCTATTATTTGTTTTTATTGCCGGAAACACTGCTAGTCTAAAGCTATATTTCTTACACATACCAAGAACTTACCAATTGCAATAGGAACGAGAGCTACCCTTTGCTAGCAGTACTGGAAAGCCACAGTGATGCCTGATCAGTGATTTTCCATAGTTTTGAAGTCTGATGTGCAGCACAGCAGTATCAGACTTCTCTTTTCATGCCTGGGGAAGTCTGAAAAGCACGTGGAACATGTGAGAGAGACATCCCAGGAGCTAACATTTATTCCTCTTTTACTGAGGTTATAACCCTGGCCCCAGTAAAATCAAAGGGAGCTTTGCCTCTGACTTTAGTGAGGCCAAGATTTTCTTCTCTGGGGTGCAAATAGTTATGACACCTTGTTACCTCTGTCTTACATTTGCCAAGAGTGGAAATTTTGTTATGTATTGCTGCAATGGGGAATCACGCTTGCTATTCCCTCCCATAGGTATTACTTTTGTTCTTTCTTGCTGATATTTTTCTTATCCAAAAAGGTGCCATTTTAGGTGGAAATTGCAAAATAAAAAGAACACTGAAAAACTGGAATTATTGCATCCTTAGGTTTACTATGTCTGGTATTCCTTTGACAGAAAAAGCATGGTTCTCTATTGCTAGTCTAAGAAATGTAGCATTGTTAGTGTGATGTCTTTAAGAATACAAAAATTAATTTCTTTTCTGATCTGGTGAGTGGGTCATGGCTTGAACATATGAATCCTTGACCTCCTAACACAGACAGCTCTACAAGTAACCTCTATGTCTACTGCTTAAACAGTTATACATGACTATTTTGAACTAGATATATACTTTGCTACAAACAATAACATGGAGTCAGTGTGCATCCAAATTTCTATTGAAGGCTAATGAATAAGCTGTTAACTAATTTAGTCTAATTGTAGCTTTGTTGTGCTAAAATATAGAACTAACAATTCAGCTTTTGCCCTGAGTCTTTTAAATTATATTTTCACCCCTACTGAGTAAGAGTCTAATTAAAAGCTTTTAGCCTCTCATTATGCATGCTGCTAAGTGATGTTGTTCAGTTTATCAGGACTCAGTTATCATTTGATTTAAATAGAAAAAAAGGAAAACAACAGAACAACATATTTTCACTTGCTTTTTTTACCACTTGCCTTGAAAATTGTTCTAACTGTTAATTTGATTATTAAGCAAACCCCATGAAAATCAGAAATACAGACATATTTTCTTATAAAATCAATGGTGTTTTTAATGATTTAAAAAGAGAAATGAAAATATAAACAATACATTTTCAAACAACATGACTTGTAAAATAGTACGTAGGAGTCCTGTGTCTCCTACATATCCATTGTCTGGAGAGTTGAGAATGGGTAATTTGATTTTGGCTTTTTTTGTTTTTTCTTTTGTTTTGCTTTTCTGTGGGTTTTTTGTTTGTTTGTTTTCTTGAGGGTTTGGGGGGGTGTTTATAATTGTGCCAGTTTTTTGGTTGTTTACTTGCTTGATTTTTTTGTTTTTACATCTGATAGTGGTGAACTGCAGTGAAGGATAAAGACTGGAAGGTGATACAGAAGAAAGCCATATCTTCAGACATAGTAGACTCCACAAGACCTTGCTAAATGCTCCTAGTGTCCTTCCAGCCTTGCTCTGTAGTCTTCAACTTCACTCTCTTAGGAGTGCTAACAGAGTCTTCATTAAGTTTAGAAAGTCTGTGAAGAGGAACTAAGAAACTTATTAGAGAGCCTTTCCTGCTGGTCAGAAAAGTGTTTTTCCTTGTCTTTTGCCTAGCTACAGGTAGGCATTGTTACTGTTAATTTTAAGCTGCCTGCTAACTTATGGACTTATATTAAGAGTCTGAAGAGACTTTGGGTTTTAGTGCTTGAGTAGTTATTTGAAAACTCATGAAATGGCAGCTGAGCACTGGCAAGACTGAAGACTAGGTGTTGTCCAAGGGTAAATGCACTTGCCAGGGAAATCAAGCAAATTTGCAACTAAAACACCTGTTCATGACATGCTGTACTTAAAGTAAATGAGCCTTAGGGTGGCCCATTCTAATAGTATGAGGAGCCAAGTGCAATCCTGCTCCAAGTGCACTGCCACGCTTTTGTCCTGGGGGACTAGGGGAAAATGGAAGGGAGTGTAGAGCTGAGAGGAGAAAGGGACACAGGATCTCAGAAGCCAGGGTGTTGAAATAACTATGGCCTGGGTTTCAGACTGTAAGAGTACATCTATACTAATAAACAGTGACAGGGAACAGGAATGAACACTGGAATGTTATTGTCCGTAGTGCTGAATTTTTAGCATGGTCCTTGACTTGAACTTGGCCTTGGCCAATTAGTGTTCTTCCAAAAAATTCCTGGGACTGATCTGGAAGTTAGCATGTGCCAAAACCTGCTTGGATGGACAATCCTGTTTTGAAGCTAAGAGAGCTTAATTGTATGGATATGGGCTGTTCTGTGCCAGTCATCCTCAGGTCAGCTAACGGGCCTAGACATGGTGTATATTATTCATGTAGGAATAGCCCAAGAGTCTAAACGGAAGCTGACTCAGGGCTTTGAACTGGAATTTTCAACCTTGGCATAACACACAGTAAGTGAGATGTTATGTACGCTGCTACAGTATAGATATACCTATTTGGGGTAATCATGCTAGACTTGCTTTTAGTCAAATGGAGGCATGTTTAAATGGCTCAGATGACCTATCCCATTTTAGATAAATGACTAACTAACAATCTCTAGTTAGTCCCAAACTGTCTCTGGGATAATCCTGGAATTGCCCATGAGATTCTTTGATTTTCTTTTATTTTGTATCCATTGTAGTCCTATAGACCATGTCACAGTGAGGGTAAATGAAATGTGCTATGGTGATATCTGAAGGACTGATTATAATCTATCGGTACTCTAGTTATTTGGGATTGCACAAACACCTCTTTTACACTGTGGATTAGCATCCACATCTATCACCCTATCTTCTGATATCTCCTCCCTATGTACCTGGCTCCAAGAGACAAGCAATGTCATATCTAATTCAGCTGTTGAGGGCAGTTCTTTGCCAGTTGCTAAGATATTCTTGCCTCTCATCTTCTTTTGTTTCCTTTGTGATTTTACTGTGTCTTCTTCAGCATGTCTTTCTCCATCCAGCAACAATCCTGTGAATATAGCTTCAGCCTGACATTGTTGTGCTCAGGTGTGGGCCTGCCTCATCCCTGGTTTCTCTAAATCCCCTCTCCACTTTAGCATCTTTCGCTGAGCACTTCTCATGACTTTTCTTTGTGCTGACCGGTGATGACAGCCTCTTCTCTGTCACTTCCCTTCTTCTCTTATCTAGGCTCCAGATTGATTTTGGACACAGGCCAGTGACAGAGTTAAAAACAAAATGCTTCATAAATTTCTGTGCCTATTTACACTTACATGTAATTTAGCTTTTTCACTGGGTCAGTGGAACTGGCACTGATATGTTTAGCAGGAAGCAACACAGGTTGACTTGCTGTCAAGGCAGTCATAAGGGTGAGTTTACGGAGCTTGGAACTGTGAGGAAAACATCTTTTTTACTTGACACTTAAGCAAAGCTAAGTTGGAGTGGTTGGGGTAACGAACAGAGAACCTCCGCAAGATGCCATTTTTAGAGCTACTTTCCAAAATAAAAGTATGCTTTAAATCCATGACTCTGTTATTGTCTGCATTTAGACTCTGCTCTCTCAAAGGTAATTTTACAAGCTACAATAAAGCGCTTCCCAGCATGTAACATTACTGTTCAAGTGTAGCTGTTACTTTTTATTTTTCAAGTGGAGTTGAATGATTAGTAAAGGACCAGGAATTTAAATTGCCACATTTCTAATAAATGTTAACACATGCCTCATACGGCTCTCTCCGAAAGTCTGCATTATCTGGCAAGTGAACTGTATGTATACATATAATTATGTAAACACATTCTCCCCAGTGTGATTCATGGAATTTAGTGCAGTCAGTGGAAGTTTTTTTGATCACTGTCCTCACTGTGAGTTGCTTAAACATCCGCCTGTCTAGTTGTGAGTCAAATTTAGTGTCTATATAGGGATGTGCAGTCCTGTGCGTGGTAAAAATACTTGCTGCACCACTCATGGTATGAGCTGGTCACCTCTTGCTTCAGCCCTATCTTGCACATTTTTCCTGACTGTAGCCATGATATCTTTCTTAAGAAAGATTTATTCCTTCATTTCTGTCTTTCTGTGGCTAAAAGTTCAGATGAGCTGGCTGCTAAATTGTACTCAGGTGTGCTGTAAACCACATGCTTGGCTCAATGCAGCTGACCTTTCATTATTAACACTTCAGCAGACAGACAGTATGCTGCAAGTCATGGTCATTGCCATGCTTGTCTTTCTGGAACTGCTCCTGTGGGCAGTACCTGTATCTTACACCTATAGACTTGATTCTGCACTGAGTCCATCCATAAAAAAAGTCTATCAACATAAAGCTGTCAAAAACCATGCTAGCTTTGCAGATTCTCTGGCATTAGTGGTGGAGCTACTAATAATATCTCTGCATTGAGTGAATCGTTGAATGATTCAAAGTTTAGTTCTGCAAGAGGTATGGAAGAGGCAATATAGTGTCTTCCAAAAATTGTGTATGAAGAGCTGAACTAAGCTTAGATTTGTAGCATATTCAGGACCCTATGTGGCTCCTGACATAGGCTTCCTGAGAAGCCTGTGGCTTCTCACACACTTGCTGCAGATATTGTCCCTGCGTACAGATGTACATTCATTTGTGAGAGACTCTCCATGGGAGCCAATGGGGTCAACAGAGAAGTGGGCACCACTTTTAGCAAGTCTTCTCTTCCATCTATCCACTTACTTATTCACTTATTCACCCATGTATGCATCCATCTAGGCAAAAGTTTTGCTTTACCTGTACTACTGGTGGACAAAGTAGCACAAACCTCTAGTCTAGATACATTTCAGCTCATTCCCTGGTGAAATGGAACACATTGTATGTTAACTTAGTAATACTGCTATAATTGTTTCACAAAGATTGCAGAGATAAAATCCTTCAGGCAGAGTTAGGAAGGCCAGGATTGTTAATACAGTATATTGATGACATGTTGCTGCATATACCTCAGAATCTCAGTACCTCACAGTCTCTTTATCACAAAATGCTAAATAAGTGAGGAACTGAGGAAGCTGCACATAGTTTTAACATGGATTATTTGGGGTTATAACATCTAATATGTCCAAAAAGCATATATATTTTTCTCTGAAACTCCAGCAAATGCTCTCAAATTCCTGTATGCTCATATGCACAATGATCTTTCACAAGACATTGAGCTAATGGTAATTCTCACAGGGATGAAGCTGCAATGATCACAAGCAGCAACATTTTCAGATGAGGAAAATTGGTATAATAGCAAATAATGCTAAGGAATGAGTAAACATGGAATAATAATTAAAAAGCTGAATACAGCTGACACATTAAGACAGAATATCATTAACCATGCCAACTGCCATACTTTTGCATCTTGAAATAATGAATTCAGTCTTTACCAGTGGAACTGGAAAATGGTGACTCTGAGAACACTTAGGATTTGTAGTGAACAAAAGAATTTCAACATAAACTGGTTGTGAAAATGCAGTTATGTGGAATGTTTGTATACACATATGCAGCCTAATGGAAGGAAAACAGTGTGCTTTCTAATCTAGCAGAAAAGGCAGGCCAAGAATGGAAGCTGGAGTATGAAGGAAAACAATTAAAATAGAAAACTAGTTATACATTTTCTTTCACAGGGTGGTAGTCACTGGAACCAACTACAAAGGGAAATAGTAAATTCTCTGTGTCTTGTTGAATTCAGCTGAAGACAAACTGCTTTTTTAAAGATATTACTTAGCTATAACAGAAGCATGCTTTACTCAAACACAGATTGCCAAATTGAGGAATCCCCTGCACTTGTCTTACTGAAGGGGGATTGAGCTAGTTTGTTTCCAAATTATTAATGCCCCACATGTGCTTGTGGGAGGTGGACAGAGCAACCCTGAAAGGTGCTCAGGAAGTTTGTTTCTTGAATGAGGGAAAGGACAATGTCAATAAATTGGCATTTGCTTATTCTGAAGTGAAATCCCTACTCAAAATTTGGCATTAGCTATAAATTAGAGTTTACCACTCCTCGTGGTAGCATTTCTCTCTCTCATGAAGGTATAGATATTGCAATACATAGGTACCTACACTAACACTAAGAATACATCTTGTACACTGGCCGGCTATTAGAGATCTGAAGCGTGCAATAACCTTCTCTCTCCATTTCTGCAATAGGGCTATTTGTACCTTTGTGGACTTATATTGTAAGGCAACATCTTCTGAAATACAGCTGGTAGAACAGGTGCTCCAAAGGCATGAAAACTGTGGTCCTGGACAAAACAATAGAACATTAATTTTAAAAAATTTGCATAAGATGAAGGACCCATATTGGCCCATATGGTCCAGCAGTATCCCAAAGTCTGCAATGGTTTTATGAATGACTAAGCACTGGCAGAGGTATGTACTGATTAAATACATTGTTGGGCGTAGCATCTGGAGGCTGTAAGAAACCCTAGAAGCTATTTCCTTGGCCTTTACTTGACAGTGGTTTATTATCTGAAATAAAGAAGATTTGATTGCAGTTGAAAACTGTTCTTTGCTGATTGAACTGGCAGAGAGGAAAGCAAGACAGACAAACACACTCAGGCTGGCTATGACCCACCTGAGGGCACAGTAGCTGTCACTAATCTTGGTAGAAACAACATACATGTTGTTTCTCTGCTAACATGAGTGAAACAAGCCTGGGAGTCTTATGCCACCATAAATTGTGATTTCTGAATTTGATTCCATGTGTGTTCCTTCTATAAAAACAGCAATATGAAAGCCCTGTTCCTTGATTTTATTACTGGTGAGCTCATTCAACAATTTCTATTCATTTATCAAGGTGCAAGAAATACAAGCATACAGTGTGGCACAGGCTTATTTTTAATGTGATACATAATAGATATGCAGATTAGACTTACTGTTTTATGTTGTGAAATGTGGACATCCCAAAAGCAAAATTTGGCCTTCACACGTAACGTTTGTGAAGATAATGCCAGATATTCCCTGCCACCTGTTTGTGAAATTGTTTGGAGACTATTAATTACATCCCTCTAATACTTTGCACCTGAAAGATCAAAGTTCTCTTCATCTCCTTAGATAGCTGATAATTAGAAAGATAAATAGAATACCTCTGCTCGTCATCCCTCCACCTCCATTAACTATTCTGTCACTTTTTAACCCTCTGCCTCTGAATCAGGATTTCTTAGCATTAAACATGAATGTCAAACGCCTTCATGCAAACTTATCTATAGAAGATCCAGAATGACTACTGCCAAAATATTAAAGTGAAGGTGAAACCATCATATCAAACTAATTCCACTAATGTCCCTTGATAATAGCATCTAGTGGCCAAAGACTTAGTCATCCCAAATACCAAATAAAAAATAATTGTTCACCCTTTATTGAAATATTAATCTTGGTATTCTTCTTATTATAACACTTTTGAAAGCAATATCCAAGAGTATAATATCAATATACATTTAATCTTTGTTTTATAAGTTGATAAAATATGAAACTAAAGTATAAAGACATTTAAAATTAGCATATTTATTGCAATTTTTATGAGACATGCTGCTGCAAAACACATAAAATCCTCTAGGATAAATCTACATCTGGTGCTGTCTTGATAACTGTTGAATTTACAATGGCGTAATATTTATACAGGCTCTTCTTTTAAAGAAATAGCTGAAGTGTAGAGTTCTTTTGTATGAGATGTACTTTGTCATTTGCTGCTGGAAGCTACTGGTGCAGTGCAGCAGTGTGAAAGTAAAATATGTGTATGCCTGGAAGAGAGTTAATTTTTAGAAGTGAAATACCTAGTTCCTATCATTCATTTTCTACTTCAATGTAGTTTTTGCTGGTCGAGCAGACTTAACCTGAATATTTTTAATTGGCCCCAAGCACCAAATATTTTGCTGCTCATGTACAATGTCAACCATACCTTAAAACATTTACTTTGTCTTTTTTTTCCTCCATATGTCTCTTTTACTGGTTTAAACAAAAGGATATTTTTTTACTATGGATAGCAAAGCAAAATTGACAAAGTTTGGGATCTTGTTTTGAAGTTTTAGATTCAAATCACCTACTGTTGGTTAAATTCTCACTAAAATCTCAAGATTTGCTAGAAATTGGTACACAGTGCTGCATCTCAACAGCTCTTTCCCCACCACAGTCAGTCCAGGGGTGGTTAGTTTGTGGCTATGGAGATACACTTGCTCTTGAAGTGTAGTTAACTGTGTCTTGTGTCCTGCTCTGGAGATGTTCTGATGTTAGTGAGCTGGATAATCCTAATGCGATTTTTGAAAGGATGAAGTCCTGCTGAGAATGACATTGTAAGGTAATCCAGACACCTTGCTTTGTTACCTCTTCTGTTTTCTAGTAGAGCGGTCAGAGTGTCTATGAACTAATCCTGGAGACCCCCTCTCCTCAGACCTCTGGAAAATGTCTTGCAGCTCTTGGTCATAAAATGTTGATATAGACTTTATGAGCTAGAAATTCTGGCCATCCTGATCTCACCAATAATTATGATAATAACTTGAAAATAGTAATTAGGTATGGATCCAATAGTGACACACTAGAATATCCGTTGGTGTTAAGTTGTGGAACTAAGTTGCAGTTTCACTAAAGTCAGTGGATCGATAGGAATTTAGTTTGGAACTTGCTCAGTATATGATTTTTTTTTAGAACAAAACCTCAATATACATCTGATTTCACTGTTTTTCTGGTTAGTTGCAAAGGAGTCTTTTGTCTGGAAATGGAACAAACTTATTTCCTTGAGTACCAAAATATTCTATGGATCAGAGAGCTGAGGCTTAAGTTTATGTCCAACAGCATTTCATAAAGAGTATCAAATATTCTTCTTAACCTTCTGAAAGACAACAAGGTGGACAAAATTAATAAAATGGATGTTTTTTGTTGATGGGAACAATGGCCAGAGGAAGTTGGGTGAGAGCCATATGAAGATTAAGTAAAGAGAAGAACAGGCTTCTTTAAAGAGTGACCACTTGGCATGTGATGCATGTAAAATATTATTGGAACTTTGGCTCTTCTCTTGTGTGCAAGACCAGGAAATAAAGGGTAATCACTTACTAGAATATTCACCTTATTTTTGCATTAAAGCTTTAAACTAAGATTCAAGTAAGCCTCTAAAATTTAGAATGCATATCACTGCTGAACTTTTAAACCTTTGAATTTTGCCAATAACTAATCTCGACAGAGCTATTATAAAGAAGGGAACCGTACCAGATTTGTTTACACAGTTCCTTTTTGATCTACTGACTTTGAATGTAATTATCATTTCAGAACTAATATCTTGTCACTGTGTATATGACTCTCACACTGTTGCTTTCTTTGGTCTAATGAACCCAGTGTACTTCTCAAAAGCTTTTCTTTTACATGGAAAGTCCAAAGGGACCTACTACTTGTTCTTTTCTATTAATTTTAATTCTATATCAATTGAACTTACATAATTACTATGCCTATCCATTCACAATATAATATCTTGAATACTGTCCAGTTAGTCAGGTTTTCCACTGTGGCTTCTGTATGCTTATTAGCATCAAACACTGAATAACAAACCCATACTGACCTATGCATACAGTGCTCTTAAACTAGCTGCCTGTCTTCCTAGTTTATGTAGAATCACAGCTGGAGCCCATTATGAAAAGAGAATAGTTCATAATTGCACCAAATGTACATACTGCTTCTGTTTCAGATTTACTTTTTTTTTTTTTTTTAACTTGGAAAGTTTAATCAACTGTTTTACTCTAACAATACTAAAGACTCTATGCAATTTATTTTTACAAGAACTGATTCTCACCTACATGTGGACTATGCCTGCAGAAGTTAAAAAATGGAATAATATTAGAATTCTGATAAATATTTCCAGGATAAATTCAGGATCTGTCAGACTTGTCAAGAATGTGGTCCATGTACTAATTTGTTCTCAGAGGACTGGAGGGCAAAAAACACATCTTAAGCCAACCACCCACATTCAGAATGGTAGTAGACATTCATTGTACTTAATCAGTGTTTGCTTCGAAATTGTTTCAAGTCAATGATTTTTATCGTGCTTCTAGTGTATGCTATCTTGTCCTCTCAATTCTGTTTTCCCAGTAGCAATGGAAGAGTAGAAAGATAGCTAGGCATAGCTGCGACTTTCTCTTATTGTAGCCCTGTATACATGCTCTTAATTCAAGGAGAAGCACAAGTTCTCTTTGACTAGCTATTTGTACCCTGCTGTCCTTCTTCCCACAGCTCATGATATATTCCGCTTGAGGACATCCTGCCTTCCATATTTCCTTTTGATTTATTTTACTAATTTTTGTTCTATATTTCTGGATACAGACTGGACTATAAGTATTGAGTCAATGTCCATTATCTATTTTCTCTCATTTTATTTTCAGTTATGTTTCAAAAATCCAATCAATAAGTAGAACACATAGCAAGGATCAGAAGATACCAAGAATGTCTTTAATGACATTTCACTCAAAACACTACAGAGGTTTTCGTAATATGACTTTTTCTCTATTGTTTGGTATAGTGAGGAAAATGATACATCTCCAGCTTTAATGCTACAAAAAAATTTTCTTGAGAATTCTTCTTACATTCATGTTCTTCCCACACTAAAGATTCATGCATGGCTTCAGTAGTCTTAGGTACCTGCTTTTCTTACCTGTACCCACGTTTCATCTTTCCTGGGAGGTTTAAAAAAAACCTCAAGGTCTGAAAATTTCTTAGTTAATTTTAAATTTGCCTTTGTGTGTCAAGCTTAATATCTGATATTCAGGGTCTTGAGTGAGGTGCAGAAGCTCTGCAACCCCTTTCCCCCCTCTTCCTAGGCATTTAGTTGCCTGTATATAAGGTTAGCTCTGATGTGACAGAGCTGTGTGATCTCAGACCTGACTGCTGTGGGAAGAGCTGTGAGAATGCACTTTGGGGGTCTCCTGTCCTTGGCTTGGGAGCTACGTTAAACTTGAGAGCCTTACTCAAGGCTTTGACATTGACTTCTGGGGTGTTATCAAGAGGATTTGTGATTCTTCCTGTGTAAGAGCATTTTCAAGTGAAACTTCAATTTGTATGACTACATCTGGTTTGTTGATCATACTTCTCCTTCTTCATTTTTCTCTGTCTTTCTCCTTTTTTTTCTTTTTAATTTTATTTCAGCTGTATTGTAATTTGGTAAACTGAATTCACATCTTTCTACTAAACAGCAGTTCCAACTTGTTTTTTTTTTATCCTGCCTTTATTTCAGTTCCCTATTTCTTGTCTTATATGGTATTTAGATTTTTTTCATGCCTCCTTGGCATTATTGAAGAATTTGTTGATCTTTTCTGTATTCTCACGTCATCTCTGTTCACATCTCACGTCATCATGTTCACTTAAATGATTTGAGGATAGAATATGAATGTAGATCAGCACCTGTTTTTATACTGATGTCTTTTGTGGTTTGACATCATATTTCAATCTCTAAATTACTTTGTGGCAATGTTTAGAAGTACAGTTCCTGATATTTTAATTTGCTAATGATTTGGCTTCCAGTTTTAGTCTTGAAGTCCACCTGAAGCTCTCTGAAAAGGTCTTTTATATGTATGTTTATTAGGGATTCCCCAGCTTTTCCAAATTTTATTTACTGTTATTATAGAGAAATTGCAACAATTCTTTAGCCAGCCTTATATACCACAGGAATGAAACATTTCTATATGTGTGTAAAGACTGATTCATAACATGTTTGCAGATGTTAAACAAGAACTTGGTTTTAGTTAAAAAAACATTAAGAAAAAATAAACAGAGTAGCTATGAGCACAGACATTCTGAGGTTCAGCTGTTTATATCACCCATTAAAATTTTCTTAGAGCAGAATTAATCAGTATTCTGTCCAATTTCCTCCCAGTTTCTTACAGTTTCATGGATCATTTACCCGATTATCCAGTATAGATTCTGGGTTGCTTGGGAAATCCCCACAACAAAATATTTTTTTAAATTATAAAAAATAATAAAAAATCATCCAGTGCTGAGATACTACAGCAGGATGGAGACTGTAGCAATTTAATCCGGTAATGATTCTGGATTATGAGTGGCATTGCCACAGAGCAGTTACCCTGGTATCTCCAAAGTTCTAAGGCTCATTTAAAAGAAAAAAAAAAAAACAACAAACCCTACTATGAAATAGAGAAGCAATTGTTTTAATCTGAGCATGATCTTGTCACGTATTCTTTGAACATCAGAATCCATCTTCAAAAAGTCTTTGACAGTTCTAAAGCACCATCAAAGCAATCCTGAGCAATAGTGCAAACAAAAATAACTGATGAGACCCTTCACTGTTATGCCTTTAAAACATTTAAAGAGAAAGATTTAACATTTAAACATTTGGAACATTTAAACATTTAAACATTTAAACATTTAAACATTTGGAAACATTTAAAGAGAAAGAGCAAGACGATTACTTCAGTCAAGCAGATTCCCTTTGTATAACATATAGACAGCTTCTGTAGATACAGTCAAACTTTGAGTTACATGTGACAATTTCTGTTCATGGTTTAGTGAATATAGTGAAACAATAGGAGATCAGATTCCCTGACACTGATTTCTCCTCTGTCAGAAAATAAACCTGAAATATTCATCTAGGTGTTATTGCTTGTTGGAAGGAAAAGCATCTATAAAAAAAAATAAAATTAACTGGTTTCAGCACAGTCCTTTGCACTATAGTCCTTAGACATTACTGGTTTTAAGATTATTTATCTTGTGAAGGAAAGTTTGACAAATTTCAGCTAAAGTCTATATAGCTGTTTACATTTATAAAGCTATTGTAGCTGTTATTTCTGTAATCAATCAATCAAATGTCATTAAAAAACCCCAAGCAACCTTGCAAGCGACAAAATAAATTCTAAAGAAAGCAGAACCTGGAACTCACTGTAGAATTAAGAGTGTTGCCCACATTCTTCCCACAGGGCTTGTTGGATAATTTCTCATTAAACACCTCCATTACCGGACTAAAGAGTTTGTCAATGAACTGAGATGATGTGGTGCTGTTCTCTTGTAACTACGTGTTAGCAAACATAAGAAGTAATCCTGTACTGGTAGAAAGCTGGATTACAATAATTTTCTTCCATCCCTGTGACCTATGAATATACTTTTTGGTTAAATTGCCACTGTAACCTTAACAAAAAGCAGTTGCATTGCTGAGATTCCTCAGGATAGCTTATGCTTTTTATGTAGTATAATATATTATGCAGCTATGCTTCACAGTGTGATGATCTAATAGTAGAATAGTTTTGCAAGCGGAATGACTCTTTCGTTTAAATTGTACTTTTAACATTTTAGTTGTGACCTAATTGCGATGGGCTACCCAGTTTGCTCATTATATTATGAGTATTAATTGAATGGACCCTGTATGAATGCATACACTTAACAAGGAAAGATCTTGGTTTGCAATCTGTATTTTGATAGCTCTTGTTTCTTACAAATATGATGCAGCAACTAGAAATGTGTTGTGATAGTACTAGAGAAACATTAATTCCATTGTTCCTTTAAAAGGCTCAAGGTTAGTTCTATTATAGATGTTAGTTCACTGTACTCTGTCAGCAAGATCTATGCAACTGCACGAGATAAATATTTGGTCCCAAGACTTCAATAAAATAAAATGAAAGTTAAACAAAATGCCCTTATCTGAACAAATTAATGCATTTACATTGCAGGTATGAGAGTCTTTCAGGTATGAGAGTCTTTCAAGAGTCTTTTAACTGAGGGAAGAACTACAGGTTCAAAACACAAAGAAAAATAAAAGATAACTATTTCAAGGAGTAAAGTTGCAATTTTCATTTAATATTCAATTTTTTTAGTTGAATTGAGTTTACCTCTTAAAGTCCCAGCCTTGGGAAAAGAAAACCTTTTTCCTCCTGGAGCACTCTAAATTCGGCAAGAATTTATCATTTTGCAAGGTTTGTGGGAGAGTATGTAGTAGTTTGCTGACTTCAAATCAGACCTAAACTTCTGTAAGTCTTTTCTAGGTCTTCTTGACCATAACTTTAATTTGTGCAAAGTTTTACTGAGAAGAACTTCAGGCAGTAAGAGTATTTTCTTCATATTGTGGTTATTTCCCAGTTTATTATGTTCCACAATTTCAGTGTAGGTAACAGAGTGACATTTGCAGTGCAAAACCAAGATAAGGTATGCTTTATGTGAAGTCCATTTTCTTTGTTCTCTACACCAAACTGTCCCCTCTTTCAGATCTGGATTATGTTCTAAGTCAATCAGAATGAGGAGGTTTTATACTGAATTTAATGAAACACCATATTCAGACAACCAGCGTGTTCATGTCATGGCATCAAGTGAGCAGTCTTGCCAGCAAATAGGCAGTGAATTCAGCCTTGAGTTCCACCTTGGGCTAGATAGCCCTGTTTTGCAGTGTAAAGTCAACATGAAAGTTTAAATAGCTCCTCCAGTAAATCCTTTTCACTGGTATATGATATTGTCCTATTGTCATAGTTAAGAATGCTGAAATTCACAGCCTGTGCATCTCTAAGGATCTTAGCACTACATATGCTCTGAGCATCCCTGGCATAGGTGCTCACTCCTTTTCCTTGACCTAACACCATCAGTAATTTGGAGTCTGGGGATATTCTAGAAGGTTTTTTTCTCAGACATTTTGGAATTGGATGCAATGTTAAGTTTGGGAAAATTCTTCTATGATGACTAGATTTTATGTGTAGTTAAATAGTAGTTAAATAGAGAGATGGGGTAAATTTGGAGAAGGTTGGGTAAATTTATATGCTGGATTAATAATTTTCAGGGTTATATATTTTACTGTCTTATACAAGCACTTAGAACTTGGATTAAGTGCTTATAAAATAGATCTGAAGAACTTTGTAAATCCCTACAAAGAAAATAAAGAATAGAAAAGATGATCTATAGTACAGAAGTGAATTATTCTGATTACACTCATATGAAGAGTGGTATTTTCTATATCCTGTTCCAGGATACAATTTGGAATGTAATTCCTATATTACACTGCCTTTTTAAAGATATGAAGGAAGTAAAGATGTTCTATCTTATACACTTATACACACACATGTATATACATACATTGTATGTATATACATTTATTTAAATATAAAATGTAGAATCAGAAAACCAAAACAAACTATCTCTAATTGCATGATTTAAATTTTAATTTAAAATTAAAACCTCCCAGTTACTTAATAATTCAAAAAAGCAGAAAAGTTTATTGCAGTCAATCTTTACTTGAAGACATATTTTCAGTTGCCTCATCCTACAGTAGTTAAATAAATGGGTCAGATCCATCTCACTGTAAGAAAGCCTACTCTTTGTGACTGACTATAAAGGAGTCTAGACAACTATTTTGGATGCTGATGTATAAATTTGGACAGAGAAGTCCTATTCCAGAAGTTTAGTTCAAAGTGATTTACAAAAGCTTAACCACTTTGAAAGTATGAGACTGTTTTTCCTCTGCAGTTTGAAACATGCAATGGCCAATGTAGCGGTGATGTGCCTGTTATTGTCACTGTGAAAATCACTGAACTATGACCAAATTATAAATCCTTGAAATATAGTAATATTCTTACATTTTAACAAGAGATTTAGACACTGACAGCTAAAATATCTGGAGATTGGTGCACTAACAAGCCTTTTAAGAGAGATTAGGCTATGTAAATGGGACTCATCCCACTTAACTTTGGATGCTTAAGACTTAAACCTTCACATATGTGTTTGTTGGTTTATGTTCCAATCAAATGTGATTCAATTGGGTACCTAAAAAGTGATATTTCTGTTCCACTGACTAAAAAAGAGATTGGTTGACCTGCTCAGGTTGTACATGCTTTTTGGTTAGATCTTATCCCATTCGCCAAATCAAAGTTTGTAGAAAATGTCACTATTTTATAAATTCTAAAGCTTTAAATCTGCACATAGTACTTAACTATTCTGAAAATAGAAATAGAAATAGAAAGGAAAAGAGAAAAAGAAAAAGAAGAAAAAGAAAAAGAAAAAAGGAAAAGGAAAAGGAAAAGAAAAAGGAAAAGAAGAAGAAAAAGAAAAAGAAAAAGAAAAAAGGAAAAGGAAAAGAAAAAGAAAAAGAAAAAGGAAAAGAAAAAGAAAAAGAAAAAAAGAAAAAGAAAAAGAAAAAGAAAAAAGAAAAAGGAAAAGGAAAAGGAAAAGGAAAAGGAAAAGAAAAAGAAAAAGAAAAAGAAAAAGAAAAAGAAAAAGAAAAAGAAAAAGAAAAAGAAAAAGAAAAAGAAAAAGAAAAAGAAAAAGAAAAAGAAAAAGAAAAAGAAAAAAGGAAAAGGAAAAGAAAAAGAAAAAGGAAAAGAAAAAGAAAAAGAAAAAGAAAAAGAAAAAGAAAAAGAAAAAGAAAAAGAAAAAGAAAAAGAAAAAGAAAAAGAAAAAGAAAAAGAAAAAGAAAAAAAGAAAAAGATCTCCAGGAGGCAGTACTTTTCTTTACGATTTTAATTTCTTGAATCTCCTTAACTTACTTCAGTGAATTCTGACATCACATTGTGTAACTAAAAGCAGAATTTGAGAAAGTTAATGATTAAAAAAAATGTTATGTATCTAAACCCATGACTGAATCTATGAAACACCTGCTAACTACATATAATTTTGCACACAAAGTAAGTAAACTTTATGTCAGAAACCAGCCTCCTTGTTTCAGGGCAAATCCAGAGACACCAATGACTAGAAGTTTTGATAGAACCTGACTAATAGTTGAAACATCCCTAAACTGATACTACATCTTTGTCCCTTCCTTCCTCCCTCTTTTCTCCCTCTCTTGTAAAGTTTTTATTTTCATGCTTAAGTTTTAAGCCTTCCTGTTGCCTTCAACAAACTTTGGATCAGGTCATCAAACCAGACATTCCCTCCTCTTGAACTAAACCTAGCTTCATAGCCATTTAAAAAACTCATCTCTAATTTTAAAAGAGGGGTGAATTAGCAGAAATCGCCTGTACTTTGCAGATGTATCAGTATTCTGTGTTTCTATGAAACATAATAATATACTTCTGAGGACTTTAACTGATTTAACTCTACCAAAACATACTCGCATCGTTCAGCTGTAAGACCTTTTCTGACAGAAGACTTCAGGAGACTGGTAACCTATTATATATTCTACTTCACTGGTTATAAGAAAAAATACTTAATGTTTTATGGGTTGCCTATTGCTGTCTGACTGTGTTTGTATGCCAGCAGGAAAAAATAAACCCAAGAACTTTGTAAAATCATTATTACTAAGAAGCTACATTTTAGCCTTCTGAATTAAACTGTACAATTAGCACTAATTCTGTCCGTGTAACAATCACCATTATATAAGATTACTGATCAAGCAGAGTGATGTAGTCAGCTCAGTAGACCAACAAGATTATTTTCAGAAATGCAACAGGTGAAATGGATAGAAGAAAGATTCCTCAAAGAGCAGGTGAAGTTTTCAGCTATTTAGTCATAGAGGCCCGAAGAGATGGATTACTGGTACTTATGCCAAAAGATGTGTTGACGTGGTGCTTAGGAACATAGTTCCTAGTGGTGGACTTGGCAGTGTTAGGTTTACGGTTGGACTCGATGATCTTAAAGGTCTTTTCCAACCTAAACAATTCTACAATTCTATGATTCTGTGATCATTGGTGTAAGGAATTTTTCCTTGGTTCAAACTCCTGGCATTTTTTCTCTCCTCCCAATCTCAAAGTGACTGAAAATTCTTAAAATATTTTAAATATTAGAACCTCAATAGAAGTGCAAATCAGAATAAAGGTGGATATGCATCTTTTTGAAATATTAGTAAGTATAATGAAAAATGTCTCCTTCTAACCTCTTACTTGCATTGGGGCTGTCAGAGTCAGTGAAATCTCTTCACTTCCAGGCGGCATTTATTTTCAAGCACACATATCAAATACAAAGTTTCACAGCTCTCATTATGGGAAACAGGTAACTTTTATTCATCTATCTTTGATGATGAACCAGCCCCAGTTTACATTAGTAAAATTTATTACTTATTTCTTATTACTTCCTTATTACTATCTCACAGAATAAGAGGAAACCTTCATTTAATCAAACTGTTTGTGGACTAATATATTTGCTATTTATCTCCTGAGATTTAGGGATCAATTTGGAAGGAGGCACGAAATCAGTTTAGTGTGGATTTATCTCTGTTCCCTTAGGAATATTTATTCGCAATCTGCATGTGTAGCATTTAAAAGCCAAGGACTGAGATATGAAAGGCCAAATACACACTTACAGAAAGGGGGACGCACTTGAACAGTCAAATGGGTGACAGAAAAAGTAAGCCAAAAATAATATCCAAATAAGCAAAAATTTTTGAAAAAAAAATAAATTAGCTTTTGCTACTGAAGTTAATGTTTTTGCCAATGAAGTGGAAATAACACCATGTCTCTATGCCAAAGTGAAGACTGCTAGTGGTTAGGTTACGTTGCTTAAAATCAACTGTTGGTAAATGCTGGGCCGTAATCCTCTGACAGAAGTACAAAACAAGAACTAATTATTCTAGGAGTTTAATGATTAAACACTTGATAAAAAGCTGTTTTCTTTAATAACTAAGATAAGTAGTTTGGGGGAGATTCAGAGCCCAATGAGGGTTTATGGATAGCATCAGTCAAGACCTCTATCATCTTTTTTTACTTTGGGAAGACTGTAGCTTCTGATATATCATTGCTATTGTTTTTCTGTTTGTTAAATTGCATGGGACTACCCGTTTAAGCTCTAAAGAGTTGAGAGTTTCTTATTTAATTTATTAATATCCTATCTAATTTATAAATAGATGCTTCTTTATTTCATGATAAGCACAAAAGGACAGGATGAACACTGTATGGGAAATGGCGGGCAAAAACTCTAGTTTTGAACTACATTGACATGAATTATAGATCGACTATAACAAGAGATTTCCATTTTGCAGGCCTCTAACTAAAGAATTGCAGCTCAAAGTACAAGGTTAGAAATGGTCGGTTTTGGAAAAAAACACTGCACTGGTTTAGCCAGCTTTGTCAATGTTGTACAGATTGCAGTATTAATAAGACTAAGTTTTAGCAAATAAGAGTCAGCACTGCTCTTTCACAATGTAATAGCAAAACATTTTCAGTGCTATGATATCAACAGAGGTGATTTAGAATGTGAAGAAATTCTTCTTAAAAGTATTTTTGGGTTCTGAATGGCTACAATTGTAGGTACTTCAAATTCTTATTTCCTTGTAGAGGTTTATGTATGGTTTTCCTAAACTAAAATTGTAGGGAAAAAAGTAATAAAATTTTGAAATACATGTTTCCCAAGCCTGCAGTTATCATGAAATAGCAGGTAATACTGCCTACAGGGTCTATTTACAAACAAGAAAGTAAATAACACCAGCCTCAATTGGTTCTTTAGATAATTGACTGGGCAGGTCCTCATATTAGTTACAGATACGTGGGTGCCTCAGATTTCAGATATCATCTAAGTGATTTAATCCAAGTTTATTCTGCTCCTTTAGGTGTTATAGACCAACTGGTTAGACTGTTGAAAGACACCTTTTACCTGCCATAGAGAAGTCTATATGAAATTATTAGTTCCATTCTTTTGGCTGTGAGACCTGGGGAAAAACCTGCTGCTCGAAGTTCTGAACTTTATTTAATCATCTGACTCATAGTGCTATCTACTGTAAAATGTAGGGAGTTACATGAAAATGTTCTTATCATTTGTGGAAATGTTCCCATCTCTAGTTAAAAGTAGAAAACTAAGAGTTACTGCGTTTGTTCATATGTGTTCCAGCTATTTAATTTGCAGTCACCTGTATTTGAAATTATTGTTAGTAAGAGCTGTCTTTCACTTGATTTTTTTTTGTGCTTTGTTTCAATTCCCTCTTCAGTAATTTTTAGAATTGTCCCTGTCCTTTTTTGTTGTTGTTGTTGTTTTCCAGTTGTAAAAGACTTGTTAATAAAACATGAAAGACGGGAGTATCATTAATTCTAGTTCTCCCTTCTTGGATTCATGCCAAGTCTGAAAGAAGAAACAAAAACAGCAAAGCATTTGACTTCAAATTAAGTCTTGATATGATGTGCTTGTCTCCTCCTTCTCGCTGTTCATTATGAATTCATCCTGTTGAGGTAAGAATTTTCGTTTGATTTAGATACTCTTCCTAAAGCACTTCTAAAAGGGAATGCTAAGTTTGGAAAAGGAGATGTATCTCTTCTCCTTTGTATCAAGAGATATGAGACTGGTGCCTCTTATCTGTTAGGAGAAAAAAATGCACGCTGAAAGTGGAGGTACTCTGGTTGTTTGTTTGGGTTTTTTTAGTAAATCTAGGAGACTGGAAAGTTTCTCAGCTTCTCTTTAGACTGGACATTGGTTTTGATTAAAAATGACGATAAGTCTGATCCTCTGTGTTCTCAAAGCCTCAACGTTCATCATTTATAGACATAGAAACAGGCCAAATTAGGAGTAAAATGCTAACTAATTAGAATGATTGCAGTCTGTGAGTTTAAAATTCTTTCATAAAGATACTTTGCATTATACATAGTGTTAAGGAGAATCAAACTCTCCTAAAGTATCCAAGAATAGCTTGTGTCCTTCTTTTCATCTTCAGAAAGGCTTCACTCCTTCTGGCAGTTGTCCCAACATAGTGTCTTCTCTCAGCTTTCAAGCAATTTCAGTGAGTTTAAAATATTTTATTTCCTTTCTGATACTTATCTTCAGTTCCTCCCTTCCTCCCAGCAAGGGGCCTATCAACTCAGGAACACTTTTTGGTTTCTCTTATCCATCCTGATTTTCAGTTTCTGTTTCAGTTTCAGTTTCAGGTTCAGGTTCTGCTCTTCATAGCACTGGTTTCATCATCTCTTGCTTGTTCTGCCCTTTCTCTCAGAATAGTATGTCCAACAGCCTTTTTTCTCTCAACGACTTTAAAATTCCAGTTTCAGCAATCTCGAATAATGAAAAATAAGCCCTCCTTTGTCCCTTTCACTTCTAGAAGATTTTCCTGGACAATGGATTTCAACAACATATTGAAATTAAGCTATCAAGATAATTTTTGGGACTGTCCAAACCTGGGACATTAAGCAGTCTTCATCACTGAAATGTGATCATCATTTCTCAGCCTGCATATGAGTACTAACATACTTTCCAGAGAAAGAGGGTCCTTACACAGCCTTAAATGGCTTCTCTGTCATATCCTAATTTGACAAGGTATTTAAGTAAGTATTTGAATCATGCTGACTACAGGGCTTAAGCTGTTCTCCCAGAAGCTAAGACTTTTGTTCTACTGAAAACTCAGACTGAAGTGAAGCTTGCTACTTCTTCCCAGCAAATGAATGAGATAGCAAGGAAATTAAGGAAGTAAAGGTGCTTATAAATGCTTAAAATGTGAAAAGTATTGGATAAATAAGAGCTTGAATTGCTTAATTAAGGTGTTTATTTTTACATATTATTTGTGGCCCCATTACTTCACTTATGGTTATCATTGCTGAAGTAGGTCATTATTCTGTTTTATAATATAATGCCAGGGTATGTGACTTCCTATCTACTTAAAATGCATATTGTAGAGGAATATGCCCCAGGGGGTATTTTCACATACTAGAAATGGCTTTCCATATCTGATAAACTGCTTAGGTTTGAATAGCAGAGCAATTTCCTTGGCCCCCCTGAAATGGACCAAATACACTTTGTATAGTCTAACTAAAATAATTTCAAGGTAGATTAGAAGTTTAGGCTTGCTTTAGGTGAAATTCACTTTCTAAAACCCCAAAGAGATTTAAACACTGCACAGATCTTGTAATTCTCTACACACTAGTAAACTTTAATTCTTCTATTCTGAGAATTTGAAGTCAATGGAACACGCTTTAACAGTTGTCCTAATGAGTAGCTAGTACTGAGGGCTAAGCTACTCTGTGGCCGTCACCACAACTAATATGCCATATGTAATGCCATATATCTGAATCTTGACAATGGATTCATGTTGATTTCTAAATCCCAGGAAAAGGAATGAGATTAATTATAATTCATCAGACTATATAATAGATTACTTGGTTTAAATGGCTGCATATTTGAGGATGGAGGCCTACTCTCAGCTGTATATTAAACACAAAAATATCACCTATGAACCCTATTTATGTTATTACTTCAAGATTAGGCATTTGGAACAATATAGAACATAAATTCTCCTGCTATGTCCTTCCCCCCCTGAAAATTAGTTCTATAAATTCACAGTGAATAAATCACTCAGACACGTGAAAAAAAAGTTCTCTTTTACTATTGTAAATGCGATCAACAAACACAAAGTTCCCTATGTATGGAGAGTTTGGGTCAAGTATACTGGCAATTCAACTATACAGCTGTACAAAAGCTGTTGTAGCTCATTGATGCATGATTAATGTTAGTCTTTTATATGGTATTTTCTAAGAGAGACATGAAAAAAGCACAATGATCAAAGACACATTTCATTCTTATGTTATTACTGAAGTTTAAGTCTTATTGGAATAATAACTCAGTTGCAAAGTAAAATTGAAGTTTCCTCCCATTATTAGAATGTCCCCTTTCAAATTTACAGTTCAAAGTTACCTATCTATTGGGCATTAGCTCATACTAGAGAAACTTCCACTCCCCACTAATTAAACTAAAGCCTTACTTTTATTATTGATTGGAGTTCTGTTTAAGGCTGTATTATAAGGTGGAATATCCAGTTCTGGTTTAAGACATAAACCAGCAATTTTGCTCATAGCTATTTCAGATTGTGCTTGTAAGAATTAACTGGGTTTTTTTTAAATGATTTAGTTTTGTACTCATTATGATTACTTCTGAGTCTAGATGCAAAACTAGGTCCCGATCATGTCCCCACTTGGGTGGGTCCCCATCCCGATCATGGCTCCACTTAGGTTCCATCTTTACATTTTTTCAAAGCTTCATTTATTGCCACGGGGCTTTCTTGGTCCAGCTATTAATATTTTTCTTCCATGCATCTAAATTAGCACTGGATTTGTAAAAAGCTAGACATATACAAATTCATTAAATATATAAAATACATATTCCTACATATACATTTTTCTTTAAAAGGAGGGAGCAGAAATTCTATTGGTCTCAAAGAACAAAGCACAAGGATAGGACATTAGATAAAATATATTGGTATTTATAAACAAGACTATAGACTTTCTAAGAATAAGCCTGAACAAGACATGACATTTGCATAAGCAAAATAGAATGTACAAGTTGGTGCAAAACAATTTTATTGCCATGCTGTTGAACCGTAAGGAGAAAAAAAAAAGACTTCTCTGGAATTCTTTATGTCCTGCAATGCTGCTATTGCATATTTGCTATTGCAAGTATTAATGACTTGGCTGCCTCATTTAAATGTTTGATGGAAACAATATAGGAGAAATTGCAGAAACAGTGGTGGTTAGGCCCAGAATTTAGAATGTGTCTCAACAAATTGAAAAAGTGTTCTGAAAAATAAGAATTATATTCAACAGGGACAAACACAAGATCCTACACTTCAGAAAGAATTAGTAGCTCAGCAAATGCAAGTGAGGAAACAGCTAATCAGGGGGTAGTTAAGCAGAAAAGCACCTAGACATTATTGTGACAAGGTAAATATGAATCTACAATATGCTGTTACAAAGGAGTCAAGCATCATATTGGGATTTCTGAATAACATGGGAACCTGCAAACAGTAATAATAGTCTTTCCTTCCACTCACTGCTTTGGTTGTGGTCTTTTCTGTACTATATACAGTTCTGCACACTGTAATGCTGTGACATGGACCAATTAGAACCACTCTGGCAAAAGCAGTTATAACTATGAGATGCTTAGAAATAGTCTAGACAAGAGTAGACTGAGGGGGGACACAAGATAATCACAGAATCACAGAATGGTTGAGACGGGAAGGGACCCCTGGAGGTCATGTCGTCCAACCCCCCCTAATCAAGCAGGGTCACCTAGAGCTGGTTGCCCAGGACCATGTCCAGACAGTTTTTTGATATCTCTAGGTGGGAGACTCCACATGCTCTCTGGGTAACCTGTGCTGGTGCTTGGTTACTCTTACAGTAAAAAAGTGTTTGCTGATGTTCAGAGGGACCCTCCTGTGTTTCAGTTTGTGCCCATGGCCTCTGGTCCTGTCACTGGGCACTCCTGAAAAGAGCCTTGCTCCGTCTTCTTTGCACTCTCCCTTCAGGTATTTCTACACATTGATAAGATCCTCCCTGCTACATCTCTTCTCCAGGCTAACCAGTTCCAGCTTTCTCAGCCTTTCCTCATATGGCAGATGCTCCAGTCCCTTCATCAACTCCCTTTGTTGGACTCTTTCCAGTTTGTCCATGTGTCTCTTGTACTGGGGAGCCCAGAACTGGACACAGTACTTCTGGTGTGGTCTCACCAGTGCTAAGTGTAGGGGAAAGATCACATCCCTCAACCTGCTAGCAACACTTCTCCTAATGCAGACCAGGATACCATCAGCCTTCTTTGCCACAATGGCACATTACTAGCTCATGTTCAACTTGGTGTCCACCAGGACCCCTGGATCTTTTTCTGCCAAGCTGCTTCACAGCCGGTTGGACCCCAGCCTGTACCTGGGGTTGTTCCTCCCCACGTGCAGGACTTTGCACTTGCATTTGCTGAACTTCATGTGGTTCCTGTCAGGCCATTTCTCCAGCCTGTCAAGGTCCCTCTGGATGGCAGCACAATCCTCTGGTGTATCAGCCACTCCTCCCAGTTTGCTGTCATCAGCAAACTTGCTGAGGGTACACTCTGCTCCATCATCCAGATCATTAATTAAGATGTTGAACAAGACTGGATGCAGTATCGACCCCTGGGGTACACTGCTAGTTACTGGCCTTCAGCTAGACTTCAAGCTACTGATCACCATCCTCTGGGCCCAGTCATTCAGACAATTTCCAATCCACCTCGCTGTCTGCTCAGACAGCCCATACATCAACAGCTTCTTTGTGGGGATCTTATGGGAAAGAGTGTCAAAATCCTTACTGAAGTTGAGGTAGGCAATATCCACTGCTCTCCCCTCATCCAGCAAGCCAGCCACTTAATTTTAAAAGTTTATCAAGTTGGTGTCGTGGTTTAGCCCCAGCCAGCAACTAAGCACCACGCAGCCGCTCGCTCACTTCCCCCTGGTGGGATGGGGGAGAGAATCGGAAGAGCAAAAGTAAGAAAACTCGAGGGTTGAGATAAAGACAGTTTAATAGGGAAAGCAAAAGCCGCGCACGCAAGCAAAGCAAAGCAAGGAATTCCTTCACTACTTCCCATGGGCAGGCAGGTGTTCAGCCATCTCCAGGAAAGCAGGGCTCCATCACGCGTAATGGTTACTTGGGAAGACAAACGCCATCACTCCAAATGTCCCCCCTTCCTTCTTCTTCCCCAGCTTTATATACTGAGCATGATGTCATATGGTATGGAATAGCCCTTTGGTCAGTTTGGATCAACTATCCTGGCTGTGTCCCCTCCCAGCTTCTTCTGCACCTGGCAGAGCATGGGAAGCTGAAAAGTCCTTGGCTAGTGCAGCAACAACTAAAACATCTCTGTATTATCAACACTGTTTTCAGCACAAATCCAAAACATAGCCCCATACCAGCCACTATAAAGAAAATTAACTCAATCTCAGCTGAAACCAGGACAGTTGGTCAAACATGACTTCCCCTTGGTAAATTCATGCTGACTACTTCTAATAATTTTCTTGTCCTTCATGTGCCTGGAAATGGTTTTCAGGATTAGCTGCTCCATCACCTTCCCAGGGACTGAGGTGAGGCTGACTGGCCTGGAGCTCCTTGGGTCCTCCTTCTTGCCCTTCTTGAAGATAGGAGTGATATTTAACTTCCTGCATAATATTTCTTAAGATGTTCAGAAGATGGTTTTAGAGAGAGGAATAAACTCATCTCTATGTCCTCTGCAGGTAAGAGGAAGAGTGATGAGTGTCAATTGCCATAAAGCTGTTTAAGGCAAACATCAGAATCAGAATAAGGATTGCAAAGCCATGAAAGCCTTCATGGGAAGACTGCAAAATATGGCAGTCTATTGGAGAATATTGTACACTGTATCATGACTGGCACCAAAAAAAAAAAAAATAAAATGTCCAAGCCATGCTTCTGTATCCAAAGATATTCAGACTCAGGGAAAGTTTTTATTCTTTTATGGCTCTTAGTAGTGTTATATTTTAGGCCTCTTAGTGATATAATACACTTTGGTGTATCTCTTAAACAATAAAGTGAGTCAACATGTAAGTCTTGAATTAGGCCAGGTTGTTTAAATGTCAGATATTAATTCTAGAGTTATGGGATATCATCTGGAAAGACTCTAGACATTCCTGTCTAGGACCTACCAGTGAAAGTCATTAGATGATCCCACCTTGCTAGACAATAAGGAGAGACAAGAAAACTGTCAGATGTGCAGACTGATGAATTGCTATGAGAAGCATCATGCCTGCTGTGTTACACAGGCCAGTACTTTTAAAATTAACAAGGGGTACAAATCCCTCATCAATTAAAAGTTCAATTTTGTATATGATCCATCAAACTGACATACAGATGTAACCTATGGCTCGTTGTCTCCCTCAAGTGGATAATACAAGAACAGGGATTTCTTTCTTCTAGACTAAGAGATTTTTCTGTTTTTATTCCACCCTGCTTTGACTCATTCTTCTGTTTGAAAGGACAAGATTTGATACATGCAGCCAGCTTGACCAGGAATATGAGTATACAAGGTCTTCATTAAAAGCTGGAACCAACTGTGAAGAGCCAAAACTTGGGAGGATTTTCCTTGGCCAAACTAACAACAACAACGCTTTCTTTGCCCATGAGCTGTACCAGAAGTCCTTATGCAGTAGGACACAGATTTTCTGAAAGACCACCCAGTGTTGTTCACAACTGCAAGAGGATAAAAAAATAAAACAATGGCTGTCAGGAAGAACAAAATATTCAGTGGTCTGCAATCTGAAGCCCCAAAAGTTTGCCTCAGTGTTTTCTGTGGCAGGGCACAAGCTGAGAACCACTCATCTAGAACAAGTGTCAGTACTCAGATTTGGGTCATTAATTTGGACAGAATTTGTTTAGGGCTGTTAAGACTCAGCATCCATAATCCCAAAGAGATTATTTTGGTCAGTTTTGGGTGTTTGTAGATCTGGCATTTTCAAAAAATTCCATGGAAACTGTTTTGAAAGATCTTAAATTCTGTCAGTGTTTACACTATCATAGCTGACCCAAATTGAAAGATAAAGCAGGAAAGAAAAAAAAGTATTAAATATTCACATGTACTGAGTACTAGTGATAGATTTCTGTAGGGAAAGAATTTATCTGTCATCCTTAGGTAATTTCATTTTGGAAGCTTAAAAGAATTAGGCTACAAGTTTACATTACTTCTAACTTCCAGGTGTAAATGCACCTAATGGGGTGGGAATGTGATAAACCCATATTATTTCATTCTATATATTTAGAAATAATGCTGGGAAAAACAAACAAAACCAAAAACCATTCTCACAAAGATCTTTGCAAATTTGTTTCCTTTTTAATGGGATCAAATTCTTATTGGCACTTATGAAACTTGTTTTAAATAGCTGGTGAAAATATGACATATGTAAATTCTTATTTGAGAAAGTTTTAAATTTCAATAAAAATAATCAACACTAAAAAAGAAGCAACCAAATAAGTTTGTTTGACTTTTTTTCTTGTAAGAGTCCAGGACCTTGTGAGACAAATTATCTGGTACACCTTATTTTGAATATTGACAAACTGGGCCTGTGCTTTCCTATATGTTTCTTTCTGGTGGTCAATACTGATAAAGTTCAAAGTTCCCACAGTGTAACTGGGAAGAAACATAACAAGCAACTTTGTCAGTATTGAAATTATGGGTTTTGCAGTAGTCAAAGCCTGAGAAAAGAGAATCCCAGAGTGTCTTCCCATTATGTCACTGACTTGCAGTGTGATCTTAGGCTTGTTGTTCCAACTTTCCTGCTCCGACTTTCTTAATTTGAGTAATAATGAGACATATGCAAAGTCCCTAAATATCCCAAGTGATACACTGGTGACATTGGAAGCCTCTCTCCTGTCTGAGGGAGGACCTGATTCTGCATAAACTGTTGTTGGCTGAGGAAAGCACTGAAGGTTCCACATCTGGTCAGAAATGTAACCCAGGCAACACGGGAGAAGACTCTGCATCAATGTAGTTGAGGTGAAATGATTACATGAGGGTATTACACAATCTATCTGCAACATTAGAACCATTTGGGGACTGAAATGCCACATCCCTTTTCTTCCCCTGCCTTCCTTTCTCTCATCTTAGAAAGACACCTTTGAGTGAGTCACATATTTTTAAGTTTGCCTTGTTCTGTGTTTGTGCTCTGGTCAGAAAACTCTGGATAGTAACAGCGCAAATGCAGTCAGCGATAGAAGGGGGACGGAATCACCGAGTCACTGCTTGCCCAGGTGTTTGCTCACCCGACCTCACACGCTGCCCACCCTTTGCCTGCCCGCGGCGTTAACCCGCCTCGCCTTCCCGGAGATCGTGGAGATCCCTCGGTCACTCCCGTGGCGATGCCCGCCATTCCTTTCCCTCCTGCAGGACCCACAGAGCTCAGCTTGCCGCCACGTTGTCCCGCTCAGTTGCCCCACAAGCAACCCGCTTCCTCCTGGCGTAGCGTCTCCTCCCCAGCTCCCTTTACCTCCTAAGGCGGCATGAAGCGCTTTGCTTTAGCAGCGCGTTTGTTTTTTACAAGAGTTATCTCCATTACAGCTTCAGGCAAATGAACTGACTAATGAATTTTCTGTCGGCCATGGAAATGCGCGGCAAGTAATTAAGGGATGTGCTGTGGGGCCGATTAAGCTGCAAGTCACAGCGGCCAGAGCCCAATCGCGGCGAGCCCGTCGCGGTCTGTGCCGCCTGCGCTCGGCCCTACAATGGGATCATTGACTATTTATTTACTTCGCACAACAACTCTGCTGTTTACTTAATTATAGGACCTTTTCAGTCACCAACCCCCACCCGCCCCAGCCCCATCTCTTCGACGCTCTTCGAGCCCCCCCGCCTCCGGTCGCCAGGGCTCCCTAGTTGATCGCTCGGGCAGATGAAGCGGGGCAACGCCTGAGCATCCTTTGTGCGCTGCGGGCAGCGCTCCCCTCGCGGATCCGGGAACGGGAATTTTCCCTGAGGGAAAGGCGAGGGGACGGGGATTTTCCTGTCAAGCTGCACAGCACGCCTGCCCGGAGATCAGACCTCGGGAAGGCTGCGGGGGGGGCGCAGCGGAAATCCTGCAGGGCTTCAAGGCATGTCCGAGCCGCGACACAAAATCGGGAGAAGGGGAGAACAGGCAGACGCCTGTGGCTCTGCGGGGGCGAGCGCGGCTGGGCGAAAGAGGAAAGCGTTGGCAATCCTGCAAGGGGGGCCGCATTTCACACCCCAGCTCGTTAGGGAGGCTTTGGCCCTACGATCAGAGCGCCCCTCCCGCAGCGTTGCCGCTTAGGAGCGAGTCGGGCGGGGAGGGTGGCAGAGGCGGTCGCGGCTCCCACGGGGCGCGCTCGCCCTCCTTGCTCGCACGAGGTTTCTGCCCCCCCGGGACCCCCTTCCAGCCTGGATGGGGTGGGGAAAAAGTGCCTGAGCTCAGTCCCCACTAGGTCAGGGAAGGAGTGAGGACAGGCGGGCTTCAGCATGAGGAAGGAGTCGAGCAGCAGCCGAAGGCACCCGCACTTTTTCTGGCACCCTCGCAGGCTGCGGTAGAGGCGCCCCGCTCACCCCCGCACCCACGGGGCAAAACAGGGACGGGCAGGGGTCGCTGAGCGCCGTTTTGCAGGCGGCAGGGTCCAACCCCCCACCCCCTCCGTGTTTACAAAACGGGCTCGGGGACCCCGATTAGGAGCTCGGACTTTTAACGCCCTGAAAACTAGCCGCCCGGCGACCTCGGGCCCCTCGGGCGGCGGCGGGGGCAGGAGAGGCGGGAGCGCTCCTGCTTGCGCCGGCCGCCAGCGAAGCACCGCGGCCGCCGGTGGCGGCAGGGCGGGCGGGCAGCGGCGGGGGCCGCGGCGGGACTTGGCGTTGCGGGGAGCCGGGAGCGGCGGCCGCGGAGGAAGCGGGTTTCTGCTCCTTTAAAGGGAGCTGTGCAGCGCTCTCGACGGGAGGCGGATCTCCCTCCTTCCTTCCCTCCCTCCATCCCTCCCTCCATCCCTCCCTCCTTCCCTCCCTCCCTCTTCCCTCCCTCCCTCCTCCCTCCCTCCCTCCCTCCCTCGCTCGGCCGCCGCTTGCCGCCGCCGTCAGTGGTGCCCGGACGCCGGCTGCACCGCAGCCCGGGCAGTCCCCGGCGTCCTGCCACCGCCCTTCCTCCCCCCCCGCCTCCGCCTTCCTCTCCCTCCCCGCTTCCCCGCCCGCAGCTCAAGGTAGGAGGATGTCCCGGGGTCTCCGGCTGGCCGCCACGGCCGGAGGGGTTGCATGCAAGTGAGGGGCTGCGGGAGGGGGCGGGGGAGGGTGGCGGCGGGGCACGCACCGTAGCCGCCTTGTGCCGAGAGCTGCACACCGCGATCTCTTGGCCAGGTGTCTCCGGGCAAAGGCGGGCGCTGAGCGGGCGAACCCGGGCACTGCCGGGCTGGCCGGCTCCTGCCGCCCGGGTCTGTCCCTCCTGTGGGGTAGGCAAACCTGTCGCCTTGCTCTTTTCCTTCCCCCGTTGCTCCGCACCGTCAGAGCCGCCGCTGTCCCCGCTCTGGGGGCGGAGGGGTGGGAAGCGGGGGCGAGAGGCCAGGGCGGCGCAGCCCCCCGGTGCCCCCCGCCCGGCTCCCGCGGGAGCCCGGAACTGCCCCCCACAGCCGGAGCTGTGCCCCCCACAGCTCCCGAGCCGGGCTTAGGGCGGCCGAGCCGGCAGCCCTGGGGATGTGCCCCCGCTCTCCTGGGGGAGCGGAGGTGAGAAATGGGCTCTAACTTCGCTAGAGTTGTGGGTGGACAACAGTCTCTACTTCCGTGAGGTCTCCTCCTGCCCCTACCCGGCCCCCACGGTACGGCGCAGCCAGCCCTCCTTTCGGCTCGTCGGCAGTCCTGTCATTTATTTCTGAACAAATTCAGCATTCTTTGGGAGAGCATCCATCGCTAACCCAGCCAGGGCGCTGACACTCTGTGTAAAGCAAGAGACATTCCTGCCTACCGAGTGGAGGCATGATTGCAGTGAGCCGTGTGCGCGCTGAAAAGGAATGAATACATTATAATGAAAACCTCTCTTTACGTTTTCCTTAGAAACTTTTGGGGGAGTAGAGCATGGAAAACATTAAACATCCTCCTTTTCCTCCCAAAATCTTTCACAGCTTCCCCAACCTCAAAGCAAACTGAAGGGATGAAAGGCTGATCTGTAGATAATGTCATAAATGTTTGTTCTTGCTGCTTACAACCTGCTAGGAAAGTGCATTTCTGTAATACCCAAAAGTGCCTGAACAAGTAAGTCTACTGCATACTCAGTTCGTTCATTAGAATGCACGTCTTTCCACTAGCTAAAAATTAATTACCATCTTAAAATGTCATTAATCATCGGCGCAGCAGAAACTTGGTTGTAAATTTGGACTGAGCTAATAACAGACAGGAGAACCTATGGTTTTTATAGCTGGTGGGAGTGAAGTGCAAGTGGGCCGCAATGTGTTTTTAAATGGTAATATCAACATTCATTTGAATACTTTGGCAAACGTTTAAAAAGGGAGGACCGTGTTACTGCTTTGTCAGCAAAGCTGCAATACTTGTTTCTAGAGATCTGGAGAGGCTGGTCAGGTGTTGCGGTAAGCTATTGCTCTCCTCACACCAGATTGCAACAGCAGGAGGATTGTGGTGGCATGTGAATCTGAAGCATTTGCAAGGATTTGCCGAAAAATGTCCGAGAAACAAAGCTTTGGGGACCATATGTTATGCACATACTAAATTTGTATCAGTTGTTGTTGGGAGAGGACAAAAGAGTACATTAAGTGATACAAAAATCTTATCGGTTCTTAGAGACATAGCTATGACCTGAAAATGAAAGCCATTTCCTTTTTAAAGTAATATGGTAAAACTATACATCCCAGTAGGTGGCAGCTAGCTGGAACTGGGTTAACTTTTATTATGATAACAGCACATGAAAATAGGATCTGAAGGAAAAAGCGCCTGATATAATAAGGCAATCAGAATCACATATCTCCCCTTTCCAAATGAAACAATATGTACATAAGATCACCATTTATACTTGACACATACCTAAAGAATTTAGTAGGCTTTTATTATGCAGAAAAGATTTAAAGGCCTTAGACTGTCTATTCTTTCGTTCCCCACCTAAAACTAGAATACTATTTTTCATATCAGCTTCACTTGAACATTGTCCTTGTGTATTAAAGATGTGTTACTACCACGTCTACGATAGATGACCAAAATGTAAAACAAATCAAAACATATATCCAAGAAATTGTAGATTTCCCAGTTGCTGATCACTGAAATGTGGAGGGCAGTTTCATAAAGACTTTAATCTGAAAAGAACTGTGTAACAGTGGTGTCAAGCCCCCTAAAACACAAGACCAGCTTCTCCAGTAGAACATTTTATTAGGTATTTCCAACCTTTGAACTGTACGTCTTACAGGGAAGGAAATATGAAAGGCGTTAAGAACATTTACCTGCTTTCATATTGAAATCATTCTGGAGGATGGAGAAAAGTCTCTTTTATAAAGGTTACCCTTCCTTTTTCCTCCCTTCCCCGAAGGAGAAATGAAGCTAAAGTCCAATTAACAGAAAAGGAGTCTAGGGTGGTGAAGTCTGAGGCTTCAGTAACTTATATAGTCTATAAGTGGTTTTCAGTCACCAAATATTTAGTGAGTTCTAAACATTTGATGTCTTACAAGATTTACTTTTTGGTAAGGGACTGATATTCTTGAGAAAATAATTCTGGATTAACTACGATTTTCCTTCAAGGTGGGAGCTAGGGTTTGAAAGAAGGAGGGAGGGATGTTAAGAGAGCATTAGGCGATGTGTGATAGCAGATAAGAAGGAGCGGTGCTCCTTCTGAACCCATAAAACGCCATAAAATAGCTGGCCAGCTAACATAATCGAGGGTGTAATACGTGTCTTTCAAGAAGCCGATAACAGATTTTAATTTTCTTTCCGTGCTGTGAAATGACTGGAGGGGAAGGAGAAGGCGTTTTGACACCTGAAGTGGCCGGTCGCGTAGGCGCGGCGGCCGCGGCGGCGGGCTGGGAGCGCTCTCCGTGGTGCTGAGGGAGCCGCGCCGGGGCCGCGCCGGGCGCTGTCCGCGGTGCTGAGGCCGCAGCCAGCGGCGGCGGGATGTTCGCACGGGGGGGAAAGGAAACTTGGCTTGAGCCTTAGGCATGCGGCCGGGGGCTGCAGTGTGGGCCGCTGAGTATTTAATAGTGAAAGGAATTAATCACAAGTTGTTTTATGATGCCGGTTATAGACGCCTCGGTGAGTTAGGAGCTCTGTTGGGCTCAGATTACAGGTAGCTGTATTGGTTTTTTTCAGCGACCTTAGCAAATCAGACCGGTAAGAGGAGTCACTTTGCCCAAAGTTTATGTCTTGTCTAATGTGCTAAAGCTGAGCATAAATATTATATTTTCAAAACTGCTTACCAAAAGTAAATTAAATTTTAAAAATCCGTTTATACAGGAAAGTACATCTGAGCACTCACAATTTTAAAAGTATCTCAAGATGCCTAACGTCCTTCATTTCAGCAACACCAGGGGAAAGAGGAGGGAGGCAAAGAACGTTCACAGTATTCACGTGGGTCGGTTTTATTTCTCCTTGGACTAAGATAAAATATGAACGAGTAGAAAAGAATAAACGAAATAGAAAATACAAGAAAAAGCATCACTCTGCATTTTTACTGGGAGATATTCTA